>NC_086328.1:42056604-42388687 GCF_036172605.1 Pelobates fuscus
CAACAAGACAAGAACAACAAAAAGTTAAATAACATATAATTCTCCACCATTAATGAACTAGTTGAATGGATGAGCTAAAATACCTATTTACTGATATTTTTGTTCTTTGTTTTTCTTTAATTTGTTTTAGGCTGCTGCTGAATCTGCTGAAGCTCAGACAATACGCTCAGTCCAGCAAACCTTGGCATCAACAAACTTATCATCTAGTCTCCTTCTGAACAATTCATTATCTCAACATGCAGCAGTGTCTGTTGCAGCACAGAATCTTCAGCAATCGCTCCCAAGAGCCATTGCCCCCAAACCTTTGACCATGAGATTACCTTCAAGTCAGATTGTGACTTCAGTCACCATTTCACCAAACATGACCTCTAGCATGGGTACTCCTTTAATGAGCTCGATGGGTGCACCAATGGTAGCCAGTCCTCCTTCTTCTCAAGTGAGTCCATCCATGCAGAGTCAGCAGCATCAGATTCAGCAGTTGCAGCAACAGCAACTTCAACAAATGCAGCAGCAGCAGCTGCACCAGCATCAAATGCACCAGCAGATCCAGCAACAAATGCAGCAGCAACATTTTCAGCATCACATGCAGCAGCAACTACAGCAGCAACTACAGCAGCAGCAACAACAGCAACAAATGCAACAGCAACTTCAACACATACACTTACAGCAGATGCAACAGCAGCAGATGCAGCAAATGCATCATCAGTCTCAAATGTCTCCACAGCAGCAGTCACCTGCCACTTCCCAGTCTGGGGTACCTACCCAGATTGCATCACCCATTCCCCATATCGGTAGCCCACCCCCAGCATCCCAGCACCATCAGCCATTGTTACAGTCGCAGGCACAGACTCAAGTGTTGTCTCAAGTCAGTATTTTCTAATTATCCAGTGGATTCATTAAAAACAATCATCTCTGTAAGGGAAGATGTGTATGCTGTAACATTTCTTAGCAGGTTATGCAAATATGCATAATGGACAGAGGGATTCTCTTAAGTGTCTATTAGATAGGCAATAAAGAACTACTATGTAATGGTGTATCATATTTTAGCATCCTATAAATGAGCTCTCTGGAAAGTAAAGAAAGATGACATTTTGTTTTTCCTGTGATGCATTTGCCTTTTTTAATTTATTGAACATTTTTTCCTAAAACATGTGAAACGCGTGGTCTTAAAAGCCACCTAAAAAAAAAATCACTAGAACCTGCAGACTTTCAGCTAAAGGTTTGAATTCTCACTGTGCATTCTCATGAGGATCGTAATGCATTGTAAGCATATGAAACTCACAAAGACTTAACACGCAGTTGTAACTACCTGTAAAGTGATAATGTCACAATCATGCAAGTGCATTTGTATAACATATGTAGTTAATGGCATTTTTGTCATAAGATATAATGTAAATTAAGGATGTTTGCCAAAGTTTTTTTTTTCCATTTGTCTATGCTAAAACAATTCTCATTACCAACCAAACTTTGATTTTCTAATACACTGTAACAGTATGTCGATTGGTTCTGTGTCCCTACCACATACATTCTGATTAGATCAAAAGAAATGTGAATATGATGTTTAAGTGACACTTTTCTTATAAAACAATGTATTTTTTAAAGGGAGATGCACTTAAATGGTTATTATAAGAGCAAAGGTTAATTAGTGCTACAAGTACTGTAATACCGGTAGATTATTTAAAAGGGTACCCTGAATAAGGTGTATATATTTTCTTTTGAGTTGTACGTTTTAATAATTTGTTGTAAAAAGGTTTTCACAAGCAAGGCTTTAATGTAACATTGTTACAGAATCCCATTAATTGCTACATCGCTTCTTGTGTTTTTAAGCTGTTTTATACTTTTTTATGAGTTCTGATAGCAGCAGTTAAGTTGTTTGTATTTTTGCTTAACTGAAAAAAATGCTTTTATCTTGCAATAGAATAAACACATTTCTGTAAAGGTTTGTATGTTGTTTGTTAATTTTTATCTATGATATTGTATCATGTTGCAGACACAACATTGTGATTCTCCTAAAATTCCAGTAATTGTAAATAACTTATTTTTTGTCAATTTTTTTATTGACATGATATCATGCAACAGGTAACAAAATGGAACACCAGCATATGATAAAATAAAATGTATAGAAGCAATATACATTGTATGATGTTAAACCTGTGTAAGCAAGGCATCTCATTTTACAATAGAACAATAGATCTAATCATTTTTTTTTTAAATTCTTTATTTATTTGTGCGCAAATTGAACATTTGTATCTCACCTGCCACGACAGCAGAGTGAGGGCATAGACAGATATACATTTGTGTGACAAAGGTATACGTAGAAGAAAAAGCATTAATAGTGTCAAATGATAATACAGCACTTTTTTTTTATGTATCTACAGCGTTGGATAGGACATGTCAGGGATTGACTGAGTGCCTTTCAGGGTGTATTAAGCATGTCAGTACTCATGGAGGGTATTGTGGCTTCAGGTTGTGAGTTTGTGGCTAGGTCCCAAGGCCTGGTGATTCTTTTGTATCGTGATACCACTTCGTCTTTAGTCTAGGCCACAGTTCCTAGTGTGGTGGTTGTGGTTATGCCCCTAACCAAGGGGGCTGCGGGGGGGGGGGGTTGCGGTCTCGCGGTTGGCTGAGTGGGTACAGGTGTAGTGGGCAACGGTTGAGGTGTGTTCGGGTACCCTTATGGGGGTTCCCAATTGGTTTGGGGGGTGTGGGCAGAGTGCCCTGTCGCTCAGGGTGAAAACTTAACTTACTCAACAGTATATGAGAAATGTACGTTTACAATAACACAGTTAGCTTATTAACACGAAAACAATAGAAAATAAAACAGTCTCTTCTTGTGTGACAATCAGCCAGGTGGTGAATCGGGCCGGAACTGGGTGTCAGTGGGTTCAGCTTTCGGGTTCTTCCCGTCCTACTGGTGTTGGTGTGTCTGCAGCGGTAAGTCCCAGTGATTCAAGGAAGGATGAGGCGTCTGCCATCGAGGTCAGCGTGTGGGTAGTCCCATTATGAGTTGATAGGAGCGTGCCTGGTGTCCCCCACCTGTAGGTTATGTTTGCTGCTCGTAGTTGTTGGGTCACTTGGTGAAGCGATCGTCGCCATTGGAGGGTTGCCCTCGTTAGATCTTGGTAAAAGGTAAGGCTAGAGTTCTCAAACGCTAGTGGGGTTTTGCCCCGGAGGGCCGCCATTATTTGTCCCTTGTCAGAGGAAGATGTCCAGCGCAGTATAGCATCTCTAGCCGGTTGTGATGAGGCCCTTGGAGGGCCTGCGACCCTGTATATGCCATCAATTGCCAGTTTGCGGGCCGTCGCTGGGGGTAATATAGATGCTAGTAATCTCCTTATGTAGTGCGGCAGCTCTTCAGCAGCGACATTGGTAGGGATGCCTCTAATTTTAATGTTGTTGCGTCTGTGGCTGTTCTCAAGGGCATTCAGGTGCAGTGCCATGTTGTGGTGTGACTTCTGGAGCTTTTGTACTAAGTCTTGTACATTAGTTAGATTAGTTGAGACTTCGGTTATGTCAGTCTCTGCGGCCTGTACTCTATCCTTTGTGCTTTGTAGGTCTGCCTTCAGTCCTGCCAGTTCTTTTGATAGGATTTTATGAAAATCATGTAATAGAATTTGCAGGTCGTGTTTTGTTGCAGGTGGCGATCCCTCTGGGGGCGCTGGCGGTAGTATGCAGTGGCTGTTACCCCCTGCTTGTTCCTCCAGGCCTGTTTGGGTAGGGAGTGGCTGGCATTCCTCTGAGGCCTGTTGGGGCCCACTAGGCTGCCGGAGCACAGCCCCGGAGTCTCTCGTTTCCGACCTGGTTCCGGTCGGGGAGTGCTGGCTTACCCCTGATGTCTGTTTGGGCCTGGCAGGTTGCTGGAGCATGGCCCCGATATCTCTCCCTTCCATCTGGGTTCCGGATTTCTGGGATCGTCGCCCCATGGCGGGCATGTGGGTCCCTGGGCCGGTAGCAGATTCAATTGTTGGGATATTTGAGAGGCCTCGGTAGGCTCCGCTGAAGAGCGCCTCCAGGGCGGGCAGTGTGTGCGTGGAGTAGGCCCCGGGTCTCCGTTTCCGCTTCGGAGGTGTTGATTGCGCAAAGAAGGGCATCTATCGATGCGGCGTGCTTTCCCGATTCGGGGTATGTAGTTTTGGTGATGGTATTTGCTGTGATTACTGTGATTTAGGCGAGATTCTAAAGTTAGGAGTCGGAGCTGTCAGAAATGGCGTCTGAACAGCTCGGCAGTTGGCTCCGCCCCCAGATCTAATTTTTAAAGCATGGTAACAGACTTAAGGCAAAATAAGATAACATATATAGCTTAGAGAAAGCACAACAGATAGTGAAGGGAAAAGAGACCCTGCACTAGAGTTGAGTAGGTTGAGGGGTATTAGGGCATAACCCAAAAGTAACAATACAGAAATGGAATGGGATGACTCTAGGACTGTCAATCTGTCACCACATACTAGTAGAGCATTCTTCTTAATAAGGTATAGGGACTGAGTCTTGGGAGCACTCTCTGAGTCATCCCATTCCAGTCTCTTTTTTCTGTAACATATATAGCTTGATCAGTTTCATTCTGTGTACTGGTAAAATAGGTATGGTAAGGACCTTATGGGACCCCTTGCTAAACAGATAAGCGAAACAGAAAAGGAAAAGGGCCAAACTAGTGATGACTGGGAGCACTGTTTACGTTTAAAACATCAAAGATCTGGTAGATCAAGGTAGTTACTATAATGCTTAAAGAGCCTTGGGTTTCCCACGTTGCCGCTAGTAGAATGCTCAGTAATCCCTGTGTAATGGGGGTGGAGCAGAGGGGTTGTAGGTGAGAAACACCAAAAGATAAGTCCCAACTTCCCAAAGAGATATAAGATGATGTGTTGGACTATTATGTTAGGAATATGTAGTCAACATTATTATGAACATTGAGCTCAGATCTGATCAGTTAAGTCAACTAACTCCTCCCTGACTATGGCTAGAGCAGCATTTGAAGAACTTTCGGATAATTTTCATTAGATCGAGGGTATCCTCTTTAGTCACTGGGGCCAAGTAATCCACAGTGGAAACCATCAGAGGTAAGCCATGTGTACTGTGTGTCTCATCCAGAACATCTAGGTTGCTTTAAGCTATTTTGAATGTTTTCCCATGTTGGAGAGAGGCAGGAAAAAGAGAAAAAAATTCCTCTTCCACTGGTTAAGATCTTCACAAAAGCAGGTGCTTGTATCTGACATTCTTGGAGCACATGCAGCGTGCGTCTTTCTCCGTTTGTGGTTGCATCACCCCTCCTGAAAATAACTTTTCTTGATTAGGTGTACATATGTATGAAGGGACTCAATGCACCATAAACATCTATATTCAAAGATAACATATAGTAGTACAATGAGTTACTTACTTTGTTCCTCCTTTGTTCAGTGCATTAAAACTGGTGGTGTGGATGTCAGCTGTTGCCTGGAATGTCTGCTCCTACCTAGAGTACCCTCTTTTTTAAGGATTTGTTTTTACATCTTCTACTTGCTTACATATTTATTTATTTTTATGAATTATCTCCATGATGTATAATAACGGCGCGGTTTCAGAGCCTGTCAGACGTAGACCTTTCAAGTAAGAATAAGTATCATAAATAAGCATTGAAACTGTACTTCAAAACATGTCATGTGGCCCAACTCATATCAAGTGACCTTATACCTCATTTCCTTTGTCAATCTTCAATTTAGCTGGGGTTCTACACAACATAATGTTTCTTCAGAAAACCTAAAGGAATAATAGCAGAAAATGATTAACATTGCTTTCATAATTTCTCCTAAATCAACTAAAAGATGGGGTAGTAACAGAATAATAATTTAAAATTAATCTGAAATACTGTTCACTTGAATTGTGCTCCATAAATACATCTCTTCGATACTAAATTTCACTTGTATTAAAGTCATATTAAACCAAGTTATTATTGTAAGCAAAGACCTTACATTTTTATAAACCCTATATAAGATCAGAGTACAAGTAAATTCATGTTAGAAAAATTGATAAAAAATATCAGCATTACTCACATAATCTCTATGCACCTTTATTTTTTAATAATTACATTTCCAAAAATCATCCTGGTGATCTAGTGAAGTGAGTATGCTTGTCCAATTAAACATTTCTTGAGATTCTTAAAAATGGTTTCTATATGATTTTCTGAATTCTCATCCATATTTTTATTATCTCGTCAAAGCCAAATTTTACATGCTTTCTATAGTCGAAAATCAACATTTCAAATTGCCTACACAAAATCCCCCCAAAAGTAAAAAAAAGTAAAAAAAAATCAGTGCTAATACATTTTAAAACTAAAAAGAGTGCAAGTAAAATTACACAATATTTTGTTAATAGTGTATATAGCCTACACTATTAAAACAAATATTGTGTTTAATTCACTGGTACTCTTTTCGCTTTTAAAAATGTATTAGCGCTGATTTTTTTTACACGTAAGGTTTGTTTAAGCATGCTTCTCTATTCTTCATAAAATGATTGGCATAGCTCACCCAACATCCACAGAATGATAACTCCGCAGCGGTATACATTTGTGTACATTTGTGTTTTGGCCACTATGGTAGGATTTTGTGTCTTTTTTTTTTTTTTTTTTTTGTGTGTCTGTTCATGCCATATTTTTCTCAGTCAAATAAATTAGTTTAAAGGTTACTGAGCCTTCAAAATATAGCACACTATTTTTTTTCTTATGCATAATTTATGAATAAAACTCGTCTGTTTTGAAAGGTGGAATGGTTGCTACACTGCAATGTGATGTATTTCATATTCTTGCTTTGTTTTCTGCCATTCTGAGGCTGTACTTAGAAATAAGAAGAATTGTTTTCTTGTGAAATAGTCAGAAGCAGGAATTAATAATTGAAGCTTGCAAACATATTATTACTGACAAACTCTTGCCATCATTAAATTGATGGGTGGATATACAACATAAAAGATGGTCTAACATGCAGTTAGCAATGAGATATAGTTATATCTCTTTCCTATCTTCCACTGGTCTTGCATACCTATGCACACTCACTTTCTGACAGTTATCTACTAAAATATATGTTCTAACCTTAGAAGCATTTGCATACTTCTCCTAATGCATCACATACCTACATATCTATCTAAAGATATAAATATATATATATATATATATATATATATATATATATACACGTATCTATAAAAAGAAATATACATTCATACAAACATGCATATACATACAGACGCATTGGCTTATACATCTAAATAGTTACATGCCTTGTTTTTGTACGCACATATTCATATGCAAAGTGTCACAGTGTAATATATACACACATATATCTACTACATCTGGTAGTAGAAGCCCGATGTCACTGATAAAGCAAAGCAGGACCACAGTCATTGGTTTAGAGCAGTGGTTCCCAAGCCAGTTCTCAAGTACCCCCTACCAGTCCAGGATTTAGGGATTACCCAGTTGTATCTAAGGTGTTTTTAGAAAAGAAAAATAAAACACTTTAGACACAAAAGGGTAATCCCTAAATCCTGGACTGGTAGGGGGTACTTTAGGATTGGCTTGGAAACCCCTGGTTTAGAGCATCACCTGTATGAACACAGCTAATTATGGCCCTGCATCCTGTTACTTTGCTCCATAGAGCAACCCAGTTACTCAAGCTGGAGAAGACCAATTGCAGTGGTGGATGTGGTGTGGGTAAACAGCGGGACCAAAGTAAATTGTCATAGTTTGCCATATCACCACTGGATATTGCCAGGAAACTACTGGCACCATAACCACTACAGTGGGCTGTCATGGTTCTAGTGGTTGCAGCTTTCCTTTAAATACCATGTTTTTAAAAACCTGACGTGGAGATAATGGGAAGTAAGTTCTAGTAAATAACAATTACAAGTATTTATATAATGCCAACATATTTCACAGCACTGAACAATATGAAAACAAGACAGACATCTAATTCTAACAAAACATGTACAGTAGGTGAAGAGAGACATTCCCAAAACAAGCTTGCATTCCAAAACATGTGATAATTTATTATATGAACCTGCCACTATATACAGAGTACCACATTTTGACATGTCCTACTCTGTACCACTGTTCTTTGGAGATGAACCCACTTACATTGGACCTCCATCCTCCTGGGGCTCTCTGCAGTGCAACGTTTAAATAAGTCCTGCAAAGACACATGTGTATTAGTACATTTCAAAACAGAGCATACTCTTTAATGATATAATTCTAATATTGAATTTCTATGTATAAATCACAAATCTTATAATTATAGCTTTTTGCATGTGAAAATTAAATCAGAATCTTGCGGAATAAAAACGTTCTTGGAGAATAAAACACTATTTGCAAAATGTTTCTATTCCTCTTGTCAAAATTAGATTTTGTTTAAGCTCATGCAGTCATTATAATTATTACAATAGTACTTTAGTTCCTCTTGCATGTTCTACATTCAGTTTGACCTCAAGCTACATCAATGTCACGACACTAATTAAATGGAATATATACACATCTTATAAGTTGGGTATAATTAACTTTATGAAATAAAAAAAAGAATGTATAGTACGTATTGTTGCTACAAGATTTTTTTTCATGTAATTCCACTTTTTCATACAAATAAATTAAATTAGCAAGCATTTGTTGACTGCTGTCATTTTAGTTTCACAGCACACACCATTTATTTTAAGATATCAATACATCAGTATTTTATTTCTTTTTTTATGTATATATTTTTTAACCAGTATGAATGATAAAAAAAAATAAGTAAAACTTTTTTTGCACATTTACTAAATAACTTTAATTAACCACATTCATCATGATTCTTTAATTCACACCAACTATTTTCTAGAGGCATATGCCCAGCTTATTACTTGCAAGCAAATCCATATTGCATCCATAACCATTCTAGAACATAGATTAAATATTAACTAGTGGCTCAGCTGTATTTTACTTCTTTGTTTTAACTGTTAGGTTACAGCTTTGCTAAAGCCCAGACATTGAAGGTATTGTACAACTGATCTTTTATGTGACATGACAGATACCTGGTTGCTCAGGAATACGGCAGAGGGATAATGTCAAATCTGTTTGTTCTTGTTTACATTTCAGAACAAAGTAGGTTCATTTATTGCCATCGTTTTCTTTTTCTTTTCCCCTTCTTCCTGTAGCACTGAATGTGTTATGGACACAATTCCCCAGTTGTCTTGCAAGATTAATTACAGCATCTGTCCTGTCACAAGCTGTAATGAAGAGGTCTTGATAAAAATTGCAAATTACTGTTGGCAACAATCTTAAACTGCTTATGATAAAATGAAAATTAAAAACAGCAAACTTGAAGGCCTGACCAGAATCCTAATTTAAAGGAATGATATCGTCAGATACATTTGTCCGCAATGCAAATTACAAAGGATAAAAACAGCAGAACACAATTTTGACTGGGCTATTACAGTTAAAATACAAAATGTATTCTATGTATTGTAAGGTCTAAATAATGAATTTGTAAAGTATCATTTAAAGGAAACCATATTTACGCTGTAACACTAGAAGGTTTGGCCAAAGCTCAAAATTTCACAATTGACGTTAATGAAAGGCACTGGCATTATAATAATAATAATGCCAACACAATAGTTAGGAGATTTGTATAACGTGATCCACAAATGTATATCATTATGTTTTCAAAGCATACCATGATGCCCCTAGTGGTGAGTCACTGTTGCTTTTTTTGTTTTAACATGGCATTACAAGTAGACCATTTTGTGAGATATACATAGTTATGCACTAAAGTGAGAATTCAAAGTGAATTCAAAGTGAATTTCATATCGAAAGTGAGAACATCGAAATGGCAATATTCTCTAATTTAGCTATGCTTCCAGTTTGGCTACTTTGGCCTTAAATTCACTTTATTATTATTATGTTAATTGTTATATAGCGCCAACAAATTCCGCAGCGCTTTACATTGGGTGCACGAACAAACATGTAGTTGTAACCAGACAAGTTGGACACACAGGAACAGAGGGGTTGAGGGCCCTGCTCAATGAGTTTACATGCTAGAGGGAGTGGGGTAAAGTGACACAAAAGGTAAGGATAGTATTAGACTAATGACAGTTGCAAGAGAGGAATCAGTCGGGAGCTATTAACAGTTTAATTCATGATTCTTTTAAGAAGTGGAGACTGGGTGAGCATCTAACTGGTGCAGCCCTCGAGAAGTCTTGAAAGCGAGCATCAGAGGTGGGAGTACTGACAGAAGACAGACGTAAGTCTTCAGCAGAGCGTAAGAGCCTAGACGGGACATACTTGTGTATTAAGCAGGATAGATAGGTGGGAGCAGCATTATGTGGAGATTTTAAAGCAAGAATCAGAATTTTAAATTGAGCCCTATATCTTACAGGAAGATAATGTAGAGACTGACAGAAGGATGAGGCGTGGGCGGTGCGGGCGGACAGGAAGATGAGCCTTGCCGCCGCATTCCTTATGGACTGTAACGGTGCAAGTTGGGAGCACGTAAGACCACTGAGAAGTGGATTACAGTAGTCAAGGTGAGAAAGGACAATGGAATGGACCAGCACCTTAGTCGCATTTTAGTCGCCTTAAGTATCAAGTATGTTGTGTGATTTATTTAGGAGCTCTATGAATTTGATCCATGAATATGGGATGATAGCTTTTTTCCAGGACATTTTACTCCACTCAATGACTTTTTGTATAAACCGCCACAAATTTTAACTTGATTCATCCACATTTTGTCCCCATAAGCCCATATTCAGCATTAGCCCCACTTTCATTAATGGAAAATCACCCCTCTTTCCTTATGACTGCCCAGTCGCAATCGAGAGCCTTTTCTCTGGGACATCAACTAAGCAATGTTTTCTCAGGAAAAGTTGGGATAATTATATCCTCTATGGATAGTCTCTTGTCTTAGTAACCAATTTATATTACAAGTACATTTTTTGGACATTTTTTTCAATCCAAAATTTTAAAATACAGAACCAACAGTGCAAATGAAGGCTATTGTATTTTGGAGAGCAATTAAGGGATGGGTGGGAAGATTCTGTGTGTCATTTCCCAGGATGGCGTTTACCACCATTTTTTTATGTATTGAAAAGTTAACACACACCCCCCCTAAAAAAAAAGCATCATCAAGATAACACATTTTCAATTTTTGGCTTTCTTTCACTGATGTCTATTTCAGACAGGAATGTAGCAAATAGATGGTCTCCTAATAAATCTAATGGGAAAAGTACTACTCTTGCACTAGCATATTACAAACAGCTGAGGGTATGATATAATGTCCCATATATTAACCACGTGGCATTTTATTAAAATAAAAATCTAGATCATTATTTTTATTAGACTGTATCAGATGCAAGTATATGTTCGCGGTCCCTACATGACTTTCAAATAATGGCAAAATTTGAATAAAATTCCATGTATACAGCAACAAAAGAAATCAAATTCTATTTATTCAAAAATAGCTTTTATCTCTTACTCTTGGATACAAATTTTCTGAATAAATGTTTTAATCTTTCAACAGTCAGTGCAGGTCTGAAAGTAGTGCTTAACCAATTTCATAAATCCAAGATTTTAACACTTTTAATTAAGTACTTTGGAATTACTTGTCATGAGTTATGGCAATCTCTGTTTAATTAGTGCTTTAAAAAACGTCCTCAAATATAAACTGTTCTATTTAAATGTCATGGTTTAAATGAAGCAAGAGAAATTCCTTCACACCTACCATACACAGGAATATTTATCACTCTTGCCGTATTGAGCTTTGGATAATGTCAAATCCCAACTTACTTAATGTCATTCTAACATTGTGTTTAGAATTTTATTGCACACATTCATTATTAAAATAGTAAAATCACATATCTCTCCCTACACATACACACACCAACAACATACATGTACACCAAGTGTGTACTAATCATAACACTATATATATACAGTTGCAAGAAAAAGTATGTGAACCCTTTGGAATGATATGGATTTCTGCACAAATTGGTCATAAAATGTGATCTGATCATCATCTAAGTCACAACAATAGACAATCACAGTCTGCTTAAACTAATAACACACAAAGAATGAAATGTTGCCATGTTTTTATTGAACACACCATGTAAACATTCACAGTGCAGGTGGAAAAAGTATGTGAACCCTTAGATTTAATAACTGGTTGAACCTCCTTTGGCAGCAATAACTTCAACCAAACATTTCCTGTAGTTGCAGATCAGACGTGCATAATGGTCAGGAGTAATTCTTGACCATTCCTCTTTACAGAACTGTTTCAGTTCAGCAATATTCTTGGGATGTCTGGTGTGAATTGCTTTCTTGAGGTCATGCCACAGCATCTCAATCGGGTTGAGGTCAGGACTCTGACTGGGCCACTTCAGAAGGCTTATTTTCTTCTGTTTAAGCCATTCTGTTGTTGATTTACTTCTATGCTTTGGGTCATTGTCCTGTTGCAGCACCCATCTTCTGTTGAGCTTCAGCTGGTAGACAGATGGGTTTAAGTTCTCCTGCAAAATGTCTTGATAAACTTGGGAATTCATTTTTCCTTCGATGATAGCAGTCCGTCCAGGCCCTGATGCAGCAAAGCAGCCCCAAACCATGATGCCCCCACCACCATACTTCACAGTTGGGATGAGGTTTTGATGTTGGTGTGCTGTGCCTCTTTTTCGCCACACATAGTGTTGTGTGTTTCTTCCAAACAACTCAACTTTGGTTTCGTCTGTCCACAGAATATTTTGCCAGTACTGCTGTGGAACATCCAGGTGCCCTTGTGCAAACTGTAAACGTGCAGCAATGTTTTGTTTGGACAGCAGTGGCTTCCTCTGTGGTATCCTCCAATGAAAACCATTCTTGTTTAGTGTTTTACGTATTGTAGATTCGCTAACAGGGATGTTAGCATTAGCCAGTGACTTTTGTAAGTCTTTAGCTGACACTCTAGGATTCTTCTTCACCTCATTGAGCAGTCTGCGCTGTGCTCTTGCAGTCATCTTTACAGGACGGCCACTCCTAGGGAGAGTAGCAGCAGTGCTGAACTTTCTCCATTTATAGACAATTTGTCTTACCGTGGACTGATGAACAGCAAGGCTTTTGGAGATACTTTTATAACCCTTTCCAGCTTTATGCAAGTCAACAATTCTTAATCGTAGGTCTTCTGAGAGCTCTTTTGTGCGAGGCATCATTCACATCAGGCAATGCTTCTTGTGAAAAGCAAACCCAGAACTGGTGTGTATTTTTTAGGGCAGGGCAGCTGTAACCAACACCTCCAGTCTCATATCATTGATTGGACTCCAGTTGGCTGACATCTCACTCCAATTAGCTCTTGGAGATGCCATTAGTCTAGAGGTTCACATACTTTTTCCACCTGCACTGTGAATGTTTACATGGTGTGTTCAATAAAAACATGGCAACATTTCATTCTTTGTGTGTTATTAGTTGAAGCAGACTGTGATTGTCTATTGTTGTGACTTAGGTGATGATCAGATCAAATTTTATGACCAATTTGTGCAGAAATCCATATCATTCCAAAGGGTTCACATACTTTTTCTTGCAACTGTATATATGTATATTTGGTATATTTGTGTGAGTATATATATGAACACCGGGGGCTGCACTGACCTCAACATGCAATAAATGAGGTGCTTCCTGCTTCCAGGTCCGATTCATACAATACATGCGATCCAATGCACTCACTTAGCCACTAAACAACAACTTCAAGGCTCACTGTCAGGATTCTCACCTGACATCCAAAATATTGTTTTATTTATTCTGTTATATTTCCATATATACCAGTTTTTCACCACTAGTGGCCTCCCTAACCACTAGTCTAAAAGTTCCTCTCACTTGCATAGCATGATTATTACTAATGCTTCACAAAGTTGCCTTTACATTGATAGAAGTTTGTGTTCTGATGCTGACAAGACTTTTGATCCTGACTCCCTCTGTAAAATCCTGCTATACTCAATATTACCATTGAACCATCCTGATTTATCCTACCAACCTGCTTTGTTTCCAGTCTGTTTTTCCCAAGAAGTTTAACAACAAAACCTGATCATCAATACCTACCTGCTTTATTCTATCCTGGACTTTGTTACCTTTCTACTTTGTTGCAAATCTACTTTACAACTACCAAAATCAGCACAACCAACCTGCATAAAACAAACTTTCCTATTATTTGCATCTCTCCTAAATACCCCTATTAGAACTATTTGATAACTGCATTACTGCCTCCAAACAAAAGAGACTGATCACCTAAAAGTCTAACTACCTGAATTCCTTATACCTTTATAATCTGTTTATTTCTGTTGTATTATATTATGTTTGCCTGTAACCTATAATTTCACTTATAGGTTTTCCTTCTCTTGATTTGCCTGTAATCTCACTTAAAGGTTTCCCTGTCACCTGTTAACCTGCTTGGGGCATATTGTCTAACTCTTCTGTTCTTTCTTTATACTAACCTATAATTCCGCTTACAGGTTCTCCTTCTTCCTTCTGCCTATAATTCCGCATATAGGTTCGCCTTATTACTATTACCTGTAATTCTGCTTATAGGCCCTCCTTCTTCCTTCTGCCCATAATTCTGCTTATAGGTTCTCCTTCTACCTATTATTCAGCTTATAGGTTCTCCTTCTTCCTTCTGCCTATAATTCCACTTATAGGTTTGTGGCAAACCTAGCCACTTCAGACTATTCTTTTATATGTCTAAGGGTTGTCCTAGAAACACTGGTTAACTTATGTGATTCTATGTATTCTCTTATAAATGTGATAGAGGGCATTCGTATGCTAGGGGTGCGAAAGCCGCTAGCATTCATATGTAGTGATGTTGTGAATATGAAATTTTCCGTTCACGAACTGCGAATGCGAACTTCCGCAAATGTTCGCGAATGGGCGAACCCGGCGAACTGCCATAGACTTCAATAGGCAGGCAAATTTTAAAA
Source organism: Pelobates fuscus (assembly GCF_036172605.1). Taxonomy (NCBI): domain Eukaryota; kingdom Metazoa; phylum Chordata; class Amphibia; order Anura; family Pelobatidae; genus Pelobates; species Pelobates fuscus. The sequence continues at coordinate 42,071,518 of NC_086328.1, forward strand.
CCCACAGGGACTCTTTCTGGCCACAATAGTGATGGGCCCCCAACCACCTGAGCGGTGGGTGGGGGCCCTAAACAAGAATAAGGGGGGGACCTAATGTCCTCCCCCCTGGCCCCCACCCCTGAGCGGCGGGTGGGGGCCCTAAATACAAATAGGAGGGACCTATTGTCCTCCCCCCCAGCCCCCACCCCTGAGCGGCGGGTGGGGGCCCTAAATACCAATAGGGGGGACCTAATGTCCTCCCCCCGGCCCCCACCCCTGAGCGGCGGGTGGGGGCCCTAAATACCAATAGGGGGACCTAATGTCCTCCCCTCCGGCCCCCACCCCTGAGCGGCGTGTGGGGACCCTAAATACCAATAGGGGAGGACCTATTGTCCTGCCCCCGGCCCCCACCCTTGAGCGGCGGGTGGGGGCCCTAAAATATGTCCCCCCCAGGTGACTAGGGGTCCCCAAAACCCTAGTCACCCCCTGCCCCCCCAAATAATGATCCCCCTACCTACCCCCCTCACCCTAAAAATAATTTGGGGGAGTCAATAAAGCAAAAATCCTGTAAATAAATAAAAATAAACTTACCATTAGATGTCTTCTTTTTTCTAAAATCTTCTTTCTTCAGCCCCCAAAAAGGCCAAATAAAAAGCCAATATAACTGTTGCACTTTAAAAAAAAAAAAAACGAGTGCAAAAAAAAAAAATCCTTGTTCACCCTTCGAGGGCACGCCACGTACTGAGCTCCGCAGGGCGAGTCAAGGCTTATAAAGCCTTGCCACGCCCTGCAATTAGGCTTAGAACACTCTGATTGGTTGGTTTAAGCCAATCAGAGTGCTCTGTGTCATTTTACACAGCGTGGGAAAATTCCAAAGAACTTTCCCACGCTGTGTAAAATGACACAGAGCACTCTGATTGGGTGGATTTCAAGTCCTCCCCCCTTTTTATACTTCAGGGCCCCCACTCAGGGAGGGGGGACCTTTTTTTTTTTAACAGTGTTTTTTTGTTTAATAAACATGTCCCTAATCGCGGTATTGTGAGTAGGGGCACAATTTACTAATACTAAGTAATTTTTACTTAGTATTAGTAAATTTGGCTGAAAGACCACAAAAAAAAATAAAAAATAGGGGGCGGACCAAACATCGCATATGTTCGCCGTCCGTGGCGAATGTGAACACGCTATGTTGGCCAGGAACTATTCGCCAGCGAACCGTTCGGGACATCACTATTCATATGCTAGTTTCACGAACAGTGACTTTCAACACTGTTCATGAAACAAATAAAGTACCGAATGGGAGACCACACACAGGAGGTCATGTGGCTCCCATTAATAGATTGCAACGGTGTAGCATTCCCCAGTTAATTGATTAGCGGGGTGGACTTCGTTCGGATACCGACCACGCGGCGGCGGCCATCTTGGATTCACTTTTACTAAAATCGACTACTCGACGGCACGAACACCGCTGGACTTCCAGACCGTTTGGGAACACTGGTCTTTCAGTACTTTTAATCAAAATGTGCATTTGTGTGTTTTATTGAAAGTTCATGTTAAACTGTATTTTTTGTGGCATTCGGCTGATTGTGCTGGGATCTGAGCGGTAATCTACCGAAGTATGCACTCAGATCCCAGCTATCTACGTATAGGTCATTCGGTACAATAGCCCGAATAATGTGTCAGTTATGTATTTTTAAGTGCAAAGCCCGGTACTGCTGTACGGAGGGATAATCCACTTAACAGGATTATCTCGTACAGCAGTGCATGGTGGGAGAAATGCCTTGCATGTTTAGTTCCCCATGTAGTCCCCTGCTGTATAACCCCTGTAAAGGACTAAGGAAACCCCATGCATGGGGAATCACATAAATACTGGAGCGTGTGAATAAAATCGTCAGTTGACTCCCAGAACTGTGTTTCGTCCGGTTACTGGGGGGATTTGGGATATTGCCTTCTTTGCAGCGCTTTCCTTGGATTACTTTCTTTACCAGCTGAGATATTGGGATTTAATATTGCAGCTCTGCTACAAGGTTCTTCTTTCTTCCTATAATTTCGCTTATAGGTTTTCCTGTTACTTATTTAACCTGTCTGGGGCATATTGCTCAAACTCTTTATTTTATAACCCTCATTATACTTACCTGTAATCTTGTTTATAGGTTGTGCTCTCTCCTTTTTGTCAATTATATTTCCAGTTCCCTTTAAATCTTGCTACACTTATTATTTCAAGTCAAAATCATGTCAAAGATTTCCAATAAAGAACCTAAAGTCAACCCCGGCATCAGACTCTTATCTGACCCGATCAAAACCATGACACTCACAGATTTTATTAGGTTTCTTTAATAAACACCTAAACTAGGCAAAAAATTAGGAGGGTTTAGTTACAATATATGATCATACATTGCATAAGCCTGCCACAACGTCAGTGTAACCCATTTTTGGCAGGTCGTACTCTAGGATTGTCTAGGAGTCAATCTTTTAGTCAGCATATAGATAAGTACTAAATTAGTTGTGTTGAGTCCAAACATAAAAAACAAATCTCCACTGGTATATGTAAATTCAAATTCTTCTGTTGTGCATCATTTACATATCTTAAGTCGGACCTTGTGAAAAGTTAATCTTGGGCATAGTAAGTCTGAGAAATCATATTTCTAACATTCTAACATAATTCCATCAAAGGATTACATACAGGTAAATATTTTAGGGTCTTACTTTTTCTTTCTTCCTTCCTTTTCATGTATACACACAAGTGTATACAGATTACAATTGTGTATAATTGTGTTAACTCTTTTGGCTCCATACACTGGTCATTTTTTAAACAAGATTGTGTCCCTATGCAATGTTAGTGAATGTACATTGGTAGGAGACAGCATAGCATATATATTGTATACAATGTTTACTAAAGTGCAGGGCAGTCACGCTTTACATTTGGAAGATTCTGATGTAATTAATTCTAAACACAATTAGTTTTAATAACAGTATATTACAAGCGTGAGTAAATGTGATCTAGATCACCAAAATAATGCTGGGTACACAATATAAAACATAGATTTAATACAACTGAATTACATATACATAAATATTCACACATGTACACTAGGTTTACACACATTGCCTGTGTTTTATAACAATGTCCCTTGTTGAAATTGCAACAGGTGTTTAATTATCCTGGTTAAAAATAGTCTATTTTAATAACATATTCTGCGGTGGAGACAGGTTATAATTTTCATTTTGCCCTATTAGTAAATTGTACCATAGTTACAAAATTATAAGCAATTGATTTAATTATGTTTTAGTCTTTGATAGTTTATCAAATATGCAATACATTTTTAAAATTATTATGTTAAAAATGTGTGTTGTACTTGATCTATTTTTTTGTTTTGTTTTTTTTATCACAAAAGAGATTACATTTCACATGTTTAAGTTAAGCTTTTGACTGCTTTAATTAAATGTTTTTTTCTCTCTCTCTCTCTTTAGAATCACTTGAATTAGCTGACTATGACTTACCCTCTTTCACTATCTCAGCATCAGACTTGGTTCTAACCTTTCCCTCCCCTCCTTTGTTTGGCTTTTGTGTTGGAACAGCTGTTGTTATCATTTTTTTGGTCAGCTGTGGTTGCTGGAGGCCAAACAGGACCAGATGGTGTTTTGCTATGCATGAATGGAGAGTTAGAAGACTTCGTATTGAATAGGCTAAGTCTGAATGGTGTCTATACGCCACCTGCCCCCTTAGCTGCAGTATTAAACATCATGGTACCATGATCTTCCCGAGACCTACTAGAATTAGATGGGAAAAAGAGAGACCTGCTGGATTCAGTACATATTTATTGATCTTCACTGCTCTAACAGCATAATGCAGTACACAGTCAATTTGAGCTAATTGGAAATGACACAGCATGTATATGTAATCTATCACGGCAGTCTCCTGGTACAGTTTATAGTCCTTGCTGTCATAGAAACACACAATCAGTAATAGCATACATTAGATGTGCTAAATAAGCAGAATGAAAATAGGGTAGTTAAACTGCTTGTAGGTTTACAGAGAATATGTGCGGCATGAGATTATACACAAACACACACCTCCCTAAATTTCAAATGGACTAAAAGGGACACTTTAATTTTAGGTGAATATGTGGAGGTGTGGCCAGGAGTGTGGTTATTCTGAGAATTCTTGTTTGACTTACTAATAATTTATGCAGCTAAAATGTAATTTAGAACCAGAACAATGTATCTCATGGACACAAATACTAAAACACAATTACAAGTAAAAAGGCACTATAAAGGAATAACAACAAAATACCTAAATGAATAAAGCAGCACCTAAAACAAGCAAATGTGTCTCATGGACACAGACTGCTTTCTAAACACATTTATTCCAATTTAAAGACACAGTAGTGTGAGCATAAATACTGTGGAACTTTAAATTTAATCACACAAAAATACTGAGCTTCTACAAAAGAGGGACATTAGGATAGAAAATAAGACAATGGGATTTGGGCCTGAAATCTCTCTCCTAAATACACACACACACACACACACACACACACACTCTGCGTGTTATATTGAAATTATGTTTTCAAATCTTGTAATGCATAGATCAGAAACCTTGGAATCCTCTCTCCTCAAGGCTCTCATGTCAACCCGTTATGCCTACTTTTTAATAGGTATACAGTATGGGAACAGAGAAAGAGGATAGGATGTGCAGCAGGAAGAGGATATGCCACTGTGCTATACACTGTCAGATGAAACCAGTCAGAATATTTGCATAGTGTATCAAACCAGTTTTATTTGATTTCTCCATCATTCTACCTAAAGGCAATTCCTGTGCTCAAAAATATAAATATGTTAATAAATTATTACTAAATATATATATATATATATATATATATATATATATATATACTTTTCTTCTGTTCCCTGCACACACACTTTCAATTTTATATAAGTGCCTGGTGCATATCAGCCACAGCCAAAAAATAATAAAGAGAAGTGAAAAGACAACTACGACATACTAATACATATGAGAAGTTGATGAAAGATCCTACAAAAGAAGTACAAGCAAGAATAGAGGAAGTACTAACAATGGGATTGAGATCTAATTATATAGATCAAAACTTGTATTTATATTTAACCCAACAACATCCAAGGACACCCATCATATACACAATACCCAAAATACATAAAAACCAAAAGGAGCCACCAGGGAGACCCATAGTGTCGGCAGTAGGAGGAGTCCTGCAACCAATAGGAAAATGGTTGGATGCACAATTTAAAGAAACAATCCTGAAACTACATACATGTATCAAGGATACTCCATCACTTCTGGAAGACTTGAAACAGCTTTATATTGAAGAAGAAGATACAGTTCTTATAACGATGGATGTGAGTAGCCTCTATACCATCATCCCACATGATGGTGGTATAGAGGCTATGAGACAAGTCCTATGTGCTTCAACAGAATATAGAGGTCCACCTATAGAGTATACGCTAGAACTATTGGAGTTGGCATTGAGATGGTATGTGAGCGCTCCAAAAGTAAAATACGATAAAATAGTGACCACTAAAGCAGAGCAGCACCAAACAAAGTGCTTAAGGTAATCAATTAATTGTGACCACTTTAAGAGAGGGTATATATACCCATTTTGGTGATAGTTGGACGTTGTCTTGAGAAAGTCCTCTAGCAAGGACGAAACGCGTAGACAGTCTTCTATCTGTTTCTCTGTGCTGTACCTCCGTTCTGGTCCTTCATTTGCGGTCCGGCTGTGACTTGTGGTAGCTGTCGTGATCGGATCACTTAGATGTTTACATCTCGTGTCAAGGGGTTGGCGTGCTCCCCTTACCTCGCTCGGAGGTCGGGCGAACAGGGTAAGTTGCTCTGGCTGATCCCCAGGGTATCTATATATTTTGTACTCTGGGTTTTCACCATTGCTACCCCCTTAGCCCAGACCCGGTAGCTTGGTTGGTTTATGAGCTCCCCCCGACAGGGATAGTGCAGGAGCTGGGGGACTATTTATCCTTCTTCTCATTTTTTTCTATATTTTATATATTTTCTTATATGTGCACTTTTTTCACCAGTAGCCAATTTGCCAGTGTTTAGGGGGCCCCACACTGTGTCTAACTTTTTTCCTAACATCTGCTCTGGACTTTTATGTTGCCGGTGTATACATTTTTGTGGTATGAATTTAATGCTATTACATTGTGTCTATGTCTAATAAATATGTTTTATACTTTTGACATATGGCAATATTATTAATGCCACTTGCTTATTAATTTATATTAACCCTGCCTTACTACCAGGTCTTATTTTATTTTTATTGACATATTAATTGAGGTACAGTGCTTTAGTGGTCACTATTTTATCGTATTTTACTTTTGGAGCGCTCACATACCATCTTGTATTTTTTAAGTATTATCAAGTCGCTCCCCTGTATGTGATGCAGCCCGACATTTGATTAGTATTAAATTTTTTTGGTCACTCACCTTATTTCAGTTGTGGTAGAGGAACAGTGGTATATGCAAACATCTGGAACTTTCATGGGCGCAGCTATGGCGCCCATGTTCGCCAACGCGTATATGTATGTGTTTGAGGAGGAACACATATTGAAACCTTACCAACAGAAAATTATAAAGTACTTCCGCTTTATCGATGATGTCTTGATAATATGGGGAGGTACGATGACAGAGGCCTATGAGATGGTGGAATACATCAATCAACTCCCAACACCAATACGTATGACGGCCGATATAAGCACGGAGAAGGTTCATTTTCTGGATGTGGAATTATCCATAGTGGACCACAGAGTTGTATATAGTCTTTACTCCAAGCCCAAAGACCGTAATACAATATTACACTATACAAGTGCACATCCTGTAAACTTGAAAAATTCTATTCCCCAAGCCCAATTCCTCAGGGTTATGCGTAATAATTCTGAAGAAGAAGTAAAACAACAACAATTAATTCAAATGAAAAGGAAATTTTTGGAAAGAGGGTACAAAGTGAGAAACTTGGATAGATCATTGGAAGAAGCTAAGAAGAAAGCGACCATGCATAAAGATACCACCATTGAACCGAAATTGGTCTTTCCTATAACCTTTCATAATAAAGCACAGAGAATTTCCAACATAGTGAGGAAGAATTGGAACATGTTAACATGTGACAACACCTTACCAAGTGAATTTAAAGAATCCCTGAGGATATGTTTTCGGAGGAACAAGAATTTAAAGGATATACTGATGAAAACGGATCCAGAAGAGAGTTATACACAACAACAGGAATCACACGTGAGGGTGTGTGTCCGCTGCTTAGGTTGTGTAACGTGTGGACACATGGTGCCAGCACAAACTTTTAACCATCCACATAAGAATAAAATCTACAAAATAAGATATACAATTACATGCAAGACAACGTTTGTTGTATATAAAATAACATGTCCATGTGGTTTAACCTACGTCGGGAAGACCGAGACACAACTGTGTGAAAGGATTAGAGGACACAGATCAAATATTAGAACGGCCTATAGGGATGGAGGTACGGACAAACCTGTGGCAAAACACTTTTTGGAGTACAAACATTCGTTGGCTACATTGAAATTTGTCGCAATAGATCATATACCGTTGCCTAGAAGGGGAGGAAATAGAGGAAACATATTGTTAAGATGAGAAACATTCTGGATTCAAGAACTGGATACAGTTGCACCACGTGGACTGAACGAAATGATATCATATTCTTCATTTATATGATATCATATTCTTCATCTATATGAGTAGCCTTACAAAGAAAGTGTCCAACAAGAGTATGAGATGTTATTGGCTATACAGATATTTTCATTTATAACATCATTAACAGAACACATCAAAATATTGCATAAATAAATAAAGGGGCAATATACCATCCAAGATTGAGGATTAGTAATAGAAATTAGAAATATTACATTCGGTTAGAAATTAATGAATTGTGATTAAAGATTGATTAGGTATAATTTTAGGACTATAATAAGCTGATATGCAGATAAGATATTGATTAAATCACTATTGGCACTTTATGCACTTTAATGTAAATAATAGCATCAGTATCACTATAAGAAATAGAAGAGGCACTTCTTAATATATAAATAGTTCAGATTCACTTTATGTGTACATAAAATACATATAGTATTCAAAGAAAATATTTGCATTAGTATCACTTTAAGATAATAAGATGCACTTTGATGTATATAATTAACACAGGCATTCACTTTAATGTACATAAAATACACGGAGCACTTTATAAATAAGCATGAGTATCACTTTAAAAATAAGCATGAGTATCACTTTAAAAGGTCACAGATTCACTTTAATGCACAAAATAAACACAAGGCACTTTAATGTACATAAAAGCAGAAGTATCACTTTAAGATAGGTTGTAGAATATATATGCAATAACAGCAAAATAATAAATAAGAGAAAATAATAAGGAATAATAAAAAATAATAAAAAGTATACACAGTACAAATAACAATGTAATATAACAGAGTATAAATATCACTTAAAAGTGTGAAAATAAGAAAAATGTCTTTATTAAGGATATATTGAACAGGATGGATGTAAATTAATACCCAAATAGTAAAATTAAGTCTGTTGATCATAAGATAATATTGTCATAAAGATTAAGATATATTTAAGTATATGTAAATATAATGAAGGAAGAAAGGTATTACCATGTATGTTATAAAGAAAGTACAAGTATGGTGGTAGTTTTTAAATGATTGATTTTAATTTGTTCGTCTATTTTTTTGCACCATTGATGTAATATTTTGTTAGAAATTGATGCACCCGGTTGCCAGGGAGCCGGTATACATACTGAGTAACCCTGGCAACGATCGGTGAAAGAAACACGCTACTTCCGGGTTGCGGCTAATTACGTCATCAAGCCGCGCCCGTGAGTGCAAGCCTTTGAGTGCAAGCCTTTGTTTATATTATTCTCTCTCTCTCTCTCTCTCTCTCTCTCTCTCTCTCTCTCTCTCTCTCTCTCTCTCTCTCTCTATATATATATATATATATATATATATATACACACACACACACACACATACAGGTGATATTCAAAAAATTAGAATATCGGGGGCGGGGCCGGGCCGCCGAGCAGAGCGGTCGCAGGATGGCTGAGCTCCTGCAAATGCAGACACTTTAAAGCTTATGGAACATACCTTCAAGCACCCAACTCACCCACTACTGCGGCCATCGATGGACACAGGTTACCGGAACCAGGGAGAGGCTTGCTCCCCGAGTTTTAGTCCCCTGGAGGGGAGATATCTGCAGCAACGAGCGGATCCTCCCCTGGCGGTGAGTGGAGTGGACGGCCGCCGCTCCACTATCCCGCCTAACGGAGCCTGACAGCAACTCTACACCTGTGCGGCCCCGGCCCCGTTTCCCCCCCCTCTGGACCGGGGGGGGTGATCCCGGTCCGCACACGGTGACCGCGAGCGTGAGGCAGAGGGGCTCGATTGCTGCCTCCAAAATGGCGGGCGCCATGAGGTATATCATCTCCCTCCCAAGATTCCAGCTAAAATGGCTCCTACCTCCTGATCCCAGCCATCGCGGCCACTTAAGCCAGCAAGGAGAGGTACAGATGACCCGAACCAGCCGGAAACAGCGGCTGCATGGGAGAGACGGAGTGGTGGGCAGCAACCTTCCCTGCCAGGAGCGAGTATGCCAGCTGCCGGTGCGACAACTGTACTGGAGGACCGATCGGGCGCTCCCACAACACCCAGCCTGCAACAAGTCTGCCCGACCTGCGGACTCTCACGGTCTGTACTCCACGACACACCAGATGACAGTCTGAAAAGCCACCGACTAAAAGAATCCATCACCTGTCTCACATATAGCGACAGCAGTTCAGCAGAGCAGACACCGGGAAAGCACTGAAGAATCCACATGCAGAGGTCTAGACTCCACTTCTGAGCACCGGAGGGGTCTCCTGAGCAACGGAACAATGCGGACTCCTGGGGAACCGAGCTGTATTCTCCACAGAACTCTCATTATACATCTAACAAAGAAAACCCCTCATAATATCTGAACTATTCCTAGCGCTGCTGTGCAAACATGGAGACAAGCACAGAACACCATAACCACGGGCTCCGCAAGAGGCAGCAGCCAAAAGGTTAACACAGCCCACATGAGACCTAATGTCCCCGGACTCACGCTGTGACTACTCAGCATACCTTGTGACTGTCTCTCCCTGATCGGTCCCACACGGATAATTGCCATATCGGAGGTCTGCTCAGCCCCAGTGGTCCTCAGTTTAAGCCTCCACTAAGCGTGTCTTAAGTCAAACCATTCTATGTTGTCTTATTCTGTCAGAGTGCCCCAATCACTTTTACAACAATGCATAGTCTCCCGGTGGTATTCGCAGCTTGAAATTAACTACAGCTTGACTAACCTATTATTTTAGCGTGTAATAGTGCACTTCCTTTACCATGCCACGTCTTTGTCCCAACCTAAGTAATATTGACCGTTTGCCCATACGACGTGGAAAGATAGGCATGTATGTAAAAGCTTGTGTCGCAACTAAAACTAAATCTTGTCTTATGTTTTAAAAAAAAAAAAAGAAAATGTTATGTGCAGTTCCTCCTGACATTTTGTTTTAAATCTAAGCCTGTATTCAACTATATATGCATCTCAACCAAATGTCACTGTCACGCTGTGTATGTTTCGCTGCACTTCAAAAATAAAGAATTAAAAAAAAAAAAAAAAAATTAGAATATCGTGCAAAAGTTAATTTATTTCAGTAATGCAACATAAAAGGAGAAACTAATATATGAGATATACACATTACATGCAAAGCAAGATAGTACAAGCCGTTTTGTCATAAGTGCGATGATTATGGCTTACAGCTCATGAAAACGCCAAATCCACAATCTCAGTAAATTAGAATATTACATGCAATCAATAAAACAAGGAGTGTACATAGAACAATATCGGACCTCTGAAAAGTATAAGAATGCATATGGACTCAGTACTTGGTTTGGGCCCCTTTTGCAGCAATTACTGCCTCAATGTGGCGTGGCATGGAAACTATCAGCCTGTGGCACTGCTGAGGTGTTATGGAAGACCAGGATGCTTCAATAGTGGCCTTCAGATCTTCTGCATTGTTCAGCATGAAGTGCTCCAAAATCTCCTGGTAGACGGCTGCGTTGACCCTGGACTTAATGAAGCACAGTGGACCAACATCAGCAGATGGCATGGCTCCCCAAATCAACACACACTGTGGAAACTTCACACTGGACTTCAAGCATCTTGCAGTGTGTGCCTCTCCATTCTTCCTCCAGACTCTGGGTCCTTGGTTTCCAAATGAGATGCAAAAGTTGCTCTCATCAGAAAAGAGGACCTTGGACCACTGAGCAACAGACCAGGTCTGTTTGTCTTTAGCCCAGGCACAATGCTTCTGACGTTTGTTGTTCAGGAGCAGCTTGACAAGAGGAATACGACATCTGAAACCCATGTCCAGGATCTGTCTGTGTGTGGTGGCTCTTGATGCATTGACTCCAGCCTCAGTCCACTCCTTGTGAAAGTCCCCAACACTTTTGAATGGCCTTTTCCTGACAATTCTCTCCAGGCTGCAGTCATCCCTGCTGCTTGTACACCTTGTGCACCTTTTTCTTAAACACTTTTCCCTTCCACATCCCTTCTTTCTATTAATGTGCTTTGATACAGCACTTTGGGAACATCCAACTTCCTTCGCAATTACCTTTTGAGGCTTTCCCTCCTTATGGAGGGTGTCAATGATGGTTTTCTGCACAACTGGCGGTCAGCACTCTTCCCCATGATTGTGATTCCTACTGAACCAGACTGAGAGACCTTATTTAGCTGATTAGAGTGGCTTATTTAGCTGATTAGAGTGGGACACTGTGAGCCTAGAATATTGCACCTTTTCACAATATTCTAATTTACTGAGATTGTGGATTTGGGGTTTTCATGAGCTATAAGCCATAATCATCACAAATCACGGCTTGAACTATCTTGCTTTGCATGTAATGCGTCTATCTCATATATTAGTTTCCCCTTTTATGTTGCATTACTGAAAACAATTAACTAGTGCACAATATTCAAATTTTTCGAGTATCACCTGTATATATATATATATATAAAAAATATATATATATATATATACATATATATATAAATAGAAAAATAGTTGGTTGCACTCTCGGATTTCCATAAAATATAACTTTTATTCCAATGGTTAAAACAGATCAACGTTTCAGTCCATCTTGTGGACTTTCATCAGGATGAAAGTCCACAAGATGGACTGAAACGTTGGTCTGTTTTAACCATTGAAATAAAAGTTATATTTTATAGAAATCCGAGAGTGCAACCAACTATTTTTCTATTTGGATGTTCAAGCCCAGGTGCTGCACCCGGTTTGGTTACTTTGGAGCCTGAGTGCAAGGTACAGTCTTACTTTTTTATACACATATATATATATATATATATATATATATATATATACACATATATATATATATTCCAAAAACATACTTTGAATCTAGTGTTTTCAAAATTCTATGTGAAACCATGAATGCTCACTGCCTACTTCTCATAGAGCATTGTTGGACTTAGAACACATGCACAGCAACTACCACAAACTGCCAATCAGCTAATTCTGATACAGAAGCATTGAATTCAATGCTTCTCTATCCGAAGTAGTGAGTGCTACATCGTGAATGTGTGAGATGTGACTCTCTTGAGCAATGAGATGAGATGAGTGACAGCTCATCTTGCTGGTAATATTTGCCCACCTCCCAATCATGGAGACACCAAGAAGTGTAAAAAGGGGGAGCTGATACAGATATAATATATAAATATATCAATATAGTTTTTATGCTACTTTCATGATCTGTAAATCAACTGTCATGGAAATACACCTATCAGTGTGCTGCATAATGTGTACATATTTTGTAGTATACTGAATGGCTCAATCTCATGCCATTTTGGTTTGTCTGAATAGTTTTCCTGAATATTTTTGCATGGATGACATTTAGAGCTGAACCATCATATGGACGACAAACAGACTACCCAACCTTTTTTTCCCCTTGAACAAAGTGCTTAAACAGAACCATCCATTTTTTCCCACCGTGCACAAGTCTTTAAAATAGCCAAAATTATATTTTTTAAACAGAATATAATTACATCGCATTTAAAGATGTTGATCCAAGGAGAAATCTGCTTGCCATTATTAAGTCAAGAAGGATCCTCCCCTCCTTTTCATTGCAAAATTGGTTATGATTTTGCCATTTGCATCAAAAGCATAAAAGGAGTTTTAATGAGTAACTTGACAGTTGAGTCTTTCTTCAACTAAGATTACCATGGAGCCTCTGTCTCCTCCTTCTCACCCCTCTTAAAATTTCCCAAGGTGTATCCCTCCATCTCTCCTTCTTCTTCTTCTTCACCAATTTGTGGCTTTAACTGAAAAACTCAACAATGAAAGTTAGTAAATATATACTAAATTGACTACTAAAAAATGATGATGCATTAATACAATTCTTCTTTTATGGGCCCAAAAAGTATTTGTCTGGAGTTTATCTCGACCAAACGCTGCCTGATGGCTGAAATCAAGATGTAGGTCCTGGATGCTTTAAATCTGGGCTTGGATTTGAAAAATCTGAACTACTTGCCCAATGGCAGATCTAGTTAACCATGTAGCTGCTGGCCAGCACTTGCTAACCAGCCACCAAATTAAAAAAGTAAAATAAACCTATGCCCATCATATTTCTATAAGGAAGATTGCAGAACTCCCTTATTCCCCTACCTGCCATGCAACAGGTGGGGGCATCTATAAAAAAAAAAATACTAGCAACTGGGCAGCAATAAGATAAAATGTAGGGAACCCTAAGCCACCCAGGTAGAGGTTAGGGACACTTAAGGGCAATTTGGGGATGGACAACTGGGCAGCAATGGGTTCCCAGCTGATAGTGGGGAAGGGGGTAGGGCTGCTGGGTGAAGGGGAGACAGGGGGGAATTCTAATTAAATTATTAATTTTACTTTTAATAATGCTTCCCATCCCTCTTGCTTACCTAGAACCTTGGCAGGGAGCCAGGGAGAAATAATTTTCTCTGGTGATCCAGTGGAGGAAATATCATATACACTGGGCTTGCGCTGTGTTGGAGCATGCATGTGCAGGCTGGTGAGGGAGATACCATGTCCCTTCTTACACCACCAGCCCCTGTCTCTCATTCTCACACCCAGCAGCTCCTACCCCCCCTCACCCAGCAGCCCTTGCCCCCCCTCACCTGGCAGCTCCATGTCCTTATCACATCCAACAGCCTCCCCGTGCCCCCATCACATCTAGCAGCCTCTGTCTCTCTGCCACCAAGGAGCCCCTGTCCCCCCAACCAGCAGCCCTATGTCCTTTCCCACTTAGCAGCCCCTGTCTCCCCCTCTCACCTAGCAGCCCTGTCTCCCACCTCACCCAGCAACCCCATGTCTCCTCTCACATCCATCAGCCCGGTCTCCCCCTATGACACCTAGCAGCCCCTGCCCCCCTCTCACACCTAGCAGCCCCTGCCCCCCTCTCAGCCAGCATCCTCATGTTCCCTATCTCACCCTACAGACCATGTCCCCCTCTCACATGCTGGTGTAAGTGACAATGGCTAGGCATAACAGTAACCTGCCATCATCAGGAATAATTTAACCAATAGGATCAATTTTTTTGAGTGCTACGAGATCTAGGAGATATTAAATGCATTACAGATTGAGGACCTTATCATCATAAAGGATTGCTTTATTGGCTTTAGATCATTCATCAGAAGAGGAAGAGGCTACATTTCCTCTTGATTACTGGAACTCACTCCTTATTGATTGTAACTCACTCCTTGATTACACATATCTCACTATTTTTTATACATGCATTAGCCAGATTTATATACGTTTCTTGCCACTCCTTTCATGCCTCTAACAGTCATTATATAGACTTTCTGTTCCCTAAAGAATTGAGTTCAATTTAATGACAGTAACCTCTCTTAATTACATTGTGATGTTTATTTACTAAATTGAAAATTATATTTCTGAATTCAAAATTAATTTCAAATATAAGGTCAACATTCTCCAAGTCAGTTAAACCCTGTTTGTCTCTCATTTGTAAGCACACATTTTCGCAATCACTCCAGTCTGAAAGTAACCTTCTATTGCCCTCAGTTTGCACCAACATTGATAAACCACAAAGACAACAACATTCCCGTGGAATGAATTACAGCACCCTATCAGACTTTCCTCAAGACCCTTGAGATTCATCTTGTTAGAAAAGTGTACTCTCATCCTTGAAATTTTAACTCTTCACACTAGTCCTCTTGTCTCACCTCACTTAACTAATGCTCCCACAACCTGTTTCACCTTTACATTTTCCCTTTGGACCTCTCACATTCATCTCTTTTTTTAGTTATCTCATGTCTAATTAGATGCAGCCTTCATAACGAATAACCTTTCATTGCAAGACTATGTTATTTCTCCTGTTTTGTGGTATATCACTTCTTCCAAGGCTGTGATCTTCACCTAAATCTTTTCATATACTTTGTCACTTATTTGTTGTTTTATACCTACATTGGAAAACACAGTAAAATCTATTTTCTAAATATAAATACATACTAATAAAAGTAAAGGAAAAAGAATAAACGAATAATAATAAGAATAATACAAATTAATAATAATCTAGACAAGACAAACTAGAAATATATAGTTTTATGATATTCTTTAGCAACAAAATGCTTTGTCACATTGTATCTCTATGAAAAGTCACTGAACAATTTATTAACTCACTTTCAGAACCTTTTTAGATAAATGATTTATTTTCTAAATAGTTCACATTCCTCCGTATATGAAATTGAAAATGGTCACATAGTTTTTCAGGAAGACGTATAAAACATATATTTTATTTCAAGCTGTCATGACATTTGATGGAAGGCACTGAGTTTACTTATAATGGACTTAATCTGTCACCCTAGACCTTTTTTGGGTTGATATACTACAATACGTACCTCAGCCAATAGTCAATAAAATCTTTGCCTTGGATAGAGATTGCTAGAAGAAATATGTTCTTTTGGCATTTTAAAGTACATTCTACCTTGATAGAATCCATTTTAATGTCATGTTTGGACACCGAAGAGTTGATCAGAACATTTTCTTTTCTAATACACTTTTATTTCCTGGTACCTGTTAAATTTTAAATTTATATATCAAGCACTAACTTTTATCTTCATAATTAGATCTGAAAATGTTCCCAGAAATTATTATAGAGATGACAATCTATGAAAACCGTTCCATCTTTAATGCACTATCAATATTGAATTACATTTGAAATGAATCCAAAAATATGTCTTTCAGTTCTACACATAGATGTAGAAATTAAGGATACATATATTTGCTTTTGTTAATCTCATCTTCATTATATATATTTCTAATAACTAAAGTAGCTAAAATGATAGAAAATTAAAAAGTAAGACCCTTGTCAATAGACATGAATATGTGGGACAAATAGCAATACCTGAGTAATTGGAAAGATTAAAAATGTAAATAATAAATGTGTATACACTTTAGTTATATTAAAAAACAGCCGTTGATAAAAGAGGTTGCAATTTATATTCATTAGTACAACTGACTAGTCTCAAATTGATCCGGAGCATAGTTGATTGAACAATTGTAAATATGTACAATTCACAGACATTTTCACTGCAGTACTACTATTAGTACATTGATATGGATGGATACAAGAGAATTTATCAACTTTGTTTCCCTTTACAAACACTGTCTCTAAATTTACATGTGCCTTCAAAATTATATAATTCTATCAATGAAAAATAAGTAAAAAAATAAAAAAGGGGTGCTTTAGGCGCTATACCCATTTTATATCATTTATTTGGTTATAGTAGCTGGAGTCCTCTGGCAAAGTCCCCCCATTCAATGTTGTACAGTGCTACGGAATTTGCTGGCACTATATAAATAATAAAATAATAATAATAATAATAAAGGGACACTTCACTGTATTAATACATAAAAAAAACATTGTTTAGTAGATATATTCCAAATGAAAACATGCATGCATTTAATTATGCATTTTTTTCTATCAAAAAACAGTTTGCAAAAGCTGCAGACATCTTGTCTAAAGCCTTTGCAATCTCTCCTCCATACCTCCTTCTAATAACATAGTTACATAGCTAGTTACATAGTTTGATGCATCCATAAAGTTTTACCTTTCTCACATTTGTTTTTGCGGTTGATCCAAAAGATGGCAAAAAGCTCAGTCTGAAGCGCATCCCATTTTGCAACAAAGTAGGGGAAAAAATCCTTCTCGACCCCAAAATGGCAGTGAGGAATATCCATGCATCAAGGAAAATAGTGCAATACAATTTATCACAAAACATTTAATGAACAAATGCACTTACAAACATCTAGAACACAACTGCAGATCTCCACAACGCGTTGGACTCATTGTTATTTTGTATTTTGGGTTTATTTAAACTTATTTTAAGTATTTTACTGCTATATTGCCTACACCTGGGTTATTGCTGATAGCTCCTTGAAGTTCCTGGGATCCACACATTGTGGAGATATGCAGTTTTATTCTGGATGTTTGTAAGTGCATTTGTCCATTACATTTTTTTTGTGATAAATTGTATTGCACTATTTTCTTTTTTTTATTTTTATTTTGCCTTAAATTCACCTGCATCTTGTGAGTCCACCTCCCCTCTCCTTATGTTTGATTTATAACTGTATTACACTATATTTATTTTTCTTCTCCTAGATTTTCATATTTATATAATATTGTATTATATATTTTTTATATCTTATGTTCTTAGAGTTTTCCTTTTGATATAAACGTTTATATATATATATATATATATATATATATATTTATTTTTTTTCTCCTTTGATTTCATGTGGCTTTAATCTAACCATTCTCACACTAAAAAAAAAGGAAAGTATAAGTGGAGCTCTGAAATACCTGAACAGATGAATATATTGGTAGTAAAATTTTTACAATAATCTGCAAATAATAAACAATACAATCATGTATGTGCAGATGGTACTTATAACCAGAAATGAATAAAAGTTATATAAATTAACAACTCACAAGTGTAGAGTCAAACAGTCACCTGGCTCTAGTGTGAAGCGCCTTGGGATCCTTCAAGGGAGATCCACTGCCCCCTTTTATCTCCTTCTGCTCTCCTCCATATCCAATTTGGCACACATGAATGGACTAGATGACTCCAAAGGTGAATGCAAATTAATTTATTGAATAAAACAAAAATCCAATACAAGAAGATCAATTGATCAAAATAATCAGTAAAAAGTTATAAAATAAGTCCAATTGATTATCTGCGTTTGTCTTATGAAGTCTTTCTCTTGTGTGCAATTTCTTTTTAACCTCATGAACTGGCTTTTAGGTGCATTTCTAAGCCACGGGGTATGGTGGCAGCTTGTTAGATCTATATACCCATTACAATCTACCTCTTTAAAATAATTTTTAGTGTGGATCTTGCCATCTTCTATAAAAATAGTTAAATCTAAAAAATGAATTTCTTTTTTACTCTGGGTGGATGTAAGGTTTATCCCCCAATCATTACAATTAAGAAAACTTAAAAAATCTGTAAGACTCAATTTGAGGAAAGATGTAGATAGTAAGGGCATCTTTAACCTTTCAGATAAGGTATTGGACAAAGATGAGCTTGGGATTTTAAAAAGAGGACTGAAGTTTGCCCCAACTTCAGACTTCAAACCCTCTGAATTCTTTATAAAAATCAACCGCTTCACTAGACAGTTATGTCTGAAAAAGTTATTTTATAATAAAGATTCCGTGGAAATATATACCACTTCCCTGTATGTACATAGTAATCTTAAAGATAAATCAAAATTCTTTCCCAAAAACATGATCTCGAGTAAAATTCAAACCTTCGAGACCATGGTAATGAAAGAGGTTAGCAAAATAAAGAATACAAATAAGTATCAAAAAAATCTCTCACGAACAGAAACGAAGGCTTTAAGGAGCCTACAGATAAATTAAGATCTAATTATAAAACCTGCAGACAAAGGAGGAGGAGTGATAGTTTTGTCTAAGGAAAAATATGTAGGTGAAGCCAAGAGACTTTTGTTAGCCGTAAAAACATACAAAAAAACAATGTCTAACCCTAGTCGAGAAATTAGAGATAAGTTCGAAGTATACATTAATGAGGCATTGGATAAAAATATTTTAACAGACACAGACAAATCCCCAAATCCCAGTTTTTTATTGCCTGCCGAAAATGCACAAACATTTAACAAATCCACCAGGAAGACCCATAATTTCTGGAGTAGAAAGTATCTCATCGAGGGTCTCAGAATACATTGATGTACTACTTCAACCAGTAGTAATAAAAAATATATCGTACTTAAAGGATACAATACATATCCTACAAATCCTTGGTGATATTAAATGGGAAGAAAATTACATATTGGTTACTTGTGATGTGAGTTCCCTTTATAGTATTATTCCACACCATAAGGGAATAGAGGCAGTGCAATATTTTCTAGAGAAATCTCATTTTAAACAGGAACAGATAGATTTTATAAAAAAAAGGTAGATTTTTAATTCTAACTAATAATTTATTTTGGTTTAAGGACAGTTTTTATATGCAAATCAATGGAACGGCGATGGGGACCAAGTTCGCACCCAGTTATGCCAATCTATCTATGGCATACTGGGAAGAGAAGTTTATTTTACACAGCCATTTTGATGCTGGCTTGGTCACCTATCGCCGTTACATTGACGATATATTTTTTATTTGGAAAGGAGATGAATTGAGTCTTGCAGATTTTTTAAGTTTTCTTAATTGTAATGATTGGGGGATAAACCTTACATCCACCCAGAGTAAAAAATAAATTAATTTTTTAGATTTAACTATTTTTATAGAAGATGGCAAGATCCACACTAAAAATTATTTTAAAGAGGTAGATTGTAATGGGTATATAGATCTAGCTGCCACCATACCCCGTGGCTTAGGAATGCACCGAAAAGCCAGTTCATGAGGTTAAAAAGAAATTGCACACATAAGACAAACGCAGATAATCAATTGGACTTATTTTATAACTTTTTACTGATTATTTTGATCAATTGATCTTCTTGTATTGGATTTTTGTTTTATTCAATACATTAATTTGCATTCACCTTTGGAGTCATCCCGTTCATTCCTGTATGCCAAATTGGATATGGAGGAGACCAGAAGGAGCTAAAAGGGGGCAGTGGGTCTCCCTTGAAAGATCCCAAGGTGCTTCACACTAGAGCCAGGTGACTGTTTTGCTCTACACTTGTGAGTTGTTAATTTATATAACTTTTATTCATTTCTGGTTATAAGTACCATCTGAACTATGATTGTATTGTTTATTATTTGCAGATTATTGTAAAAACGTTGCTACTAATATATTCATCTGTTCGGGTATTTCAGAGCTCCATTTATACTTTTTTTTATTATATTGTGAGGGTTAAGGGAATCCTTCACCTAAGTGTAGAGCCTGTTTTATCTTATTGTATTTGTGTGCACATTTTTGTACATTCACATTCTCACACTAGGATTAATAACAAAGACTATCTCCCAGAAAGGGTAAAAGCAGGCAATCCCTGTTGATGGTCTGAAAGTGTCTCACTGAAAGTGTCTTTTAAAAGAATCCTGTTTAGAAGTAAATAATTTTTTCTTTCTTGCTTTTTCTTGATTTCTAGCTTTTCCCCCTCTTTTGGTTACTGCTTACTTGATATGTGAATAAAATTACCATTTAGTGCCTGTTCCCTATCCATCAATAATCTTTTTTTTCCACCTGTTGATTTAATAGGAGATACAGCCTATATCATTGGGCTAATCTCGTGTCCATCATGACAAACTAAGATGCTTTTTTGTCCTCTCTAAAAAAAAGAAATCAGCTTCTTATCCATTTTGGCCCTTTTTTTAGGGCCAGGAACAGAACTCTGAATCCTGAATAACTGAACATGCTCATCCATTGCACTATTTATTTGCTTGCTCAAGTTCTTTGCAGATTTGGAATTTGATCGATAGTCCCAAATTGGGCCAAAACCCAATTTCACCAAAGCAGAATGTATAAAGCTAGTAAATCTGTAATTCAGACAGGACTATAATAAATAAAAAGAAAGAAGGGAAAAGGAGAGCTACAATCCATATCACACAACAAAAATGTAAAATAGGGGTGGTTTGTACTTTTAACAAGATCTGGGTGCTAGCACCACAACTTTGGATCCAGACTGGACCTGCTATGAGTACACTCATCCCTACTTTGTGTCTCCAGGTTCCTCGAGGAGCTACCACAAAAACCTGATACTTCAGAACTACTTGCATAAAAACCCAACCACTGGCTTGAGTGATAAATAGCTCTTGCAGTCACAGGGATGGATTGATAGTTTTCTCTGCCCTGGGGTGTATTTTGGCCCTAGGTCCCTGTCTCATCTAAAATACACACACAACTGCACAAGATTTTGACAGTAATACATCAGGAATTTGAGCCACGTTTAATCATTTAGTCACCCAAGTGGCTGCTACTTGTATACAAAGAATTTGAATGTAGTATTATATCAGCTGTGACATACGCTGTTCAGGAATTATTTTTAGTATTCATTGAAAGATACCTGGTATTATTTTTCCATATTTCATTCCAGTGTTCAACAGTTTTTTTTTTGTGGCATTATCATACATTCCACTGGCCCTTAATAGGTTAAAAGTAGTAGCAAAAATATGTTTTTCAAAATGAAGAGCAAAAATACAACATGCCTTTTCAAAACACCGTAATGTGTCAGAAACTAGCAATTAAATTATCCCATGAAATTATCCCAGTGAAATAGCCTGGATACCTTCTTTTTGAAAATGGTAAGCCATGATGGTGGTAAACTGATTTTAAGAGTGTCCTTACCTGTCCAGAGTAGCATTGGGTCTTGCAAATTAATACATCAAAACTAGCCCATGGTTAGAATGTGTCCCTAAGACTGCCCCAAAGTCATAGAACTGATGCACTTAGGGAATGTACAGGACAAATCATCATTAGAAATAAAAAATGCAATGTAAAAATGCAAATCAAACATGTTTCTCCTAATTTTATTAGACATATATGTATAAATGGCCACATGGAACACAGTGATTTTGTTACAGGTCATCCTAAATAATGGGCATAATATGAATTTGAGGGGTCTGAACGACTTCTTAACCTGACACTAAAAGCACCCATACCACTTCATTTTAACCTTGCAATGTAAAATGCTGCCTTAAAGGAGACTCAGACCCAGAAAATTAATTTGTCATATTTCAATGAATGAGAACATAAAAAAGGCCCAATATTTAACCCTGCTACTTCCAAAAATCCCATAAAACCTGTACAGGGGGGGGGGGGGGGTAGGCGGGGGGCATCGTTGTACTCATGGGCCAAGGTATAGTACTCTTAATAAGCTTATTGATAATGACAGTAAAATATAAATAGAACTGTGTAATCTGAGAAGATAAGTATTTGCTGTAGACTCTGTGAAATGATGTTGCGTGCGTAAGAGATCTCTATTCTAGGCAAATTTGTATCTATCTTTGCAAAACAAATATGCTGACTGACAAGCCTTTGAAATTGGAAAATAAACTGCCTTCTTTAGTGTAATTAGGAGATCATTGCAAACTCCTAAGGGTACACAAACTTAAAAGTGTTGTGCGTGTTCACTGGAATTTCATACCTAGCTACATAAAGGAATATACTCCAATTAATATCCAGTCTGTATCTGTGGCTCACTTGTTAAAACTAGTTAAAACTTTACTTGATTCTGATTAACTCTGTACTGAGAACTTAAAGCCCTGGCAGTAATTGTATACCGTGTCCTTAGATTGACACAAAATTAAGCACTCTTAGGGTTACACTGTCTCAGCTCATATTTTCCGTAATAGTTGAATTTGCTGATTTGAGAGGAATCCGATTCAGTCAGTACTGTTTAATTTTTAATGACTGTCATGATTTGAGGGACCCTTCATTTATCACTATATCACTTTTGTGTTTGTTTCCTTTTTTCTTTCTTGATTGGGGATTTATAAGTATTAAAATCAAAGTTACTCTTTTACTGTAGGCAATTAGAGGAGTTAAGCCCCTTTTTTGGGGCTTAAGATCATGAAATTGTCATGTTCCCAATGGTTCGTAGAACATGCATTTACACACTTAATACCAATTTAGTTTATTACATGAGATAAACGAGTCATTGCAGCTTACTAGCACCTCCATTTACAGCTTTGTGAGCAGAGCTGTCAAACGTAATAACTTGACCAAGGTTCAGGGCCTTCCATGGTAGGCTGCGTGCTCACATCATACAAATGTTTTGGAAGGGGAATGTAGACTTCCTAAACAAAATATAGACTTATTTTGTCACAGCTCTCACTGAAGAAGAGGGCTTAAGGCTTTAGCAATCTCTGAAAATGGGTTTAGACATAAGTAAATATGTTCAATGAGGCTGGTGGGTCTGGTGTCCTCTGTGCAACACATCCTACAGAAGAGCATTATATTATTATGGAGCTTGGAATGTCCATTTAATAAGCATGGTAAGTTATAGCGGTAGTCACAAACCATAACAATCCCTCAAGCCTTGCGAGCAGCTATCACACAACAAAATTAATTCAGTAATTATGTGTAAAGCAAAAAACGTATATCAATGATTCCAATAACATCTAACACATTAACAAGGATATTACTATAGTATTAATTCTTCCATTCGTTCAAAATATCAAAAACTACATTTTGTAAATGTGTAAGTTTTTTTGCTAGCTTTATGTAATGCACAAACATGAATCTCTATTATTGATGTAAATCATAACGTCTAAGGTTTTTTTCTAACAGAATAGTTTATAGAGGGTCATTGGAAGTTCACTGAACAGACGCTGTATTAAACTGTCAGCTATAGGGATTTTTTTTCTATTGTAGTTTAGTTGTGTTCTTGAACTGCAAAGCTATTTCTGAAATAACCCCTGTGTCTGCTATTTTCTACCTATGTTTATGAATAAAGATTTAGAAGGGATGCCAATTCGATACAATATGTAACTAACCATAAAAACTTAAAATTAACAATATTATCAAAACATTAAACATGTCATAGCAAATTTAGTTAAAACTCTCCTATCTGTAAAAAAACAAACATGTTTTATGTTAATTATGTTGTTTAAAAATTCTTTATATTTATATATTTCAGGTCAAACATTAATCATAATATTTTATTGATTCATCATAGTTATTGTGTATTTTATATATATTTTAAAAACTTAATAAGACTGGTTGTTCTTTTCTGGTTTAATGGAGAGATAAACACAATAAGCACAAAGATACTAAAGTAGTAAAACATATTTATATATTAGTATAATAGTAAGATCATTTGCTAAAATCCACATAATCCTTTTTACATAAAAAACAGATGAATCAAGCATTTAGAAAATGTCTTGTAATACTTTTAAGATGTGAAGATAGACAGTGAACTGTCCAAAATTGGTTTTCTGCAGCAATGTCAGAATCATGGTCAAAGTTTTATAACATTAAGGCGTATTTCTATAAGAGTAGGTCACTACTGCATTGTAGAAGTCTAACACATGTGTACTAGATATAGGACTTTCTTAAAGTTTAGAGGCCTGGGGGCAGGACCTTACCATCATGGTGCCTAGAGGTGTCTCTGGAAAGCTCCTCGAGACACACTGTACAAACTGCGTATTCTAGCAGCTCTAGCAATATTCTTTGTGCATACATCGGATTCTCTGCTACTCAAGCTATCGGACTGCTCAGGAAATGATTCCGGCAGTCTTTTAAATCACAAGTTACAGTGAGTCTTAGCAGGCCCAGGAGAGGTGGGCAATCTCCCAGACCATCGCTGGCAGGGTGCTGTACTTAAGCTTGCCACCTTGCTACTCCCCCTCTGGACTGGTGAGTCCCCACCCTGGAAGCTCCCAAACCCCACCAGGGAGCTATGGAGGTGCAACAGCTTTCAGTGAGACAATTAATGGTACCTCTAAGATGGCAGATGCCATGAGCATCCTAGCTCCTGAAGAAGAGATGCCCACTACTGACCAGCGCTTGGAAGCCCTCTTTGATGCTTTCTAGAGGAAGCTGCAGAATAATCTGATCTTACCTGGGATCGTAGAGGCTCCATTTATGCCATTCCTTTGCACCTCTGTGAAGGTGGCATCGGCACAACGCGAGATATGCAGTTGGCTGGCAAACCCTGAAGCAGTCTGTATTCAACACAGGCATGAGAGGGGAGCAGAGGGTTGGCGCGATGGGAGGAAAGCACCATAAGTAACAAGAGCGGAGGCTGTCATCTATGGCTCTGAATCAGACAATCCACACCAAGTGAGACTGTAAATTCCCTATGATGGAAATAGGCTGACCACCATTTGGGCATCCTGTTCCATGTTATATCTCAGTCTGCTGACTCCCATAATAATGTGTTTTTCACATTTACTTTCAGTTACTTGTTTTTGCTTTTCTTCCTCAATAAACTGCATCAGCACACTCCAGATGCAAACACAAAGTCAGATATCTCCAAACTGTATCGAGAGCATTCTAGAGTGGCTTCTTCATCTGGTTATGTCTATTTTTGTTTTCATGTCCATGTGTGAGCTCAGGTTATAATCTTAATGGGAAAGAATATAGTATTGTGGCAGTGATAAGTGTAAAAGATAATTTAAAAAAGGGGCATCATATACCTTTTGAAATGCCCATGCAACCTCCTTTATATAGGCAGGACGATCCGACCACTAAAAACCCGTATCGCAGAACACATTAGAAATATAAAAAATGGATTAGAAACCCATAGTGTATCCTTACATTTTAAACAAAACCATAACCAAAACCCTGAAAACCTCTTTTTCTGCGCTATAAAGGAAGTAAAATAAGACTGGAGAGGAGGGAACTATATAAAAAAATTGGGAAAGGAAGAAATTAGTTTTATTTTTAATTTAAAAACCCTTATTCCTCATGGTTTAAATTCGGATTTTGAAGTCTGCCATTTTTAATTAACTCCCCTTCCCCTTTTTTTTTTAAATTATCTTTTACACTTATCACTGCCACAATATTATATTCTTTTCAATTAAGATTCACTTATATGTATAACCATCCTATTAATGACTATTTGGTTTTTATGATATAAGGAATTGGAATAGTTTTTAATATTTTTAATATATATATTTTTTATATTTTATATTTTTCATTATTGTAATTGCTTGTCCCTTCTGTCTTTCTCTTTCACTATGTACTGATTATACCTACTCACCTATGGACTATGAGATAAAAACACAATAATTTGCGATTTTAAAACTACTGAAAAAGGGGTGAGTAGGACATATAAACACACTGGACATTGTACAATATAAGAATATGCTCTAACACAGAAGAAACTAACACGATATACATGCGTTCCACCATGGAACGCATAACCCGATACCGGAAGTGACCGCAAATAACCGCGAATTGAGGTGAATTTAAAAGGAGATCCACAAACAGTACAGTATCAGCAACTGAGGAAGCCTCCCAGCGAGGCGAAACGCATATTGCACTTTAAAGAACCTACAGATACTTGATCAAGGACTTACCTTTGGACTGTAAGGTTCTCATTTTTATTTATATGTTTTAACTTTATTTTAACTTCTTTATCACTTGTGCACTTCACAATAAAGCACCTTAAACTTATTGAGAGGATACTTGATACTTTGGAAACCATCCCATTTATCCAAAGAAGGGAGTGAGGACCTTTATACCCCACCAAGTTGGAAATTTGAGCCTATATCTATTGGCTCCAACCTTGTGAGTGTATTTTAACTTATCTATAACACTCTCATATGTATATTGACAATATTGCACTATTGTTTTCCTATTTTGTATTTTCCTATTAGGACGATATGTGCTTGAAATTGTCAAACCATTTATAAGCAAGAAACTCCACCTTATATATATGTATATCAAAGAGAAGCAATGCCCACCATGGAGGCTACGACTGGAAGCCAAGACAAAGACAGCATGGAAGGAAGTTAGTAAGCTGGATCAACTTAACAGAGGTGGAAAGATCAAAGATAGATACTGGCTGCTGTGGAAATACAAAGATATGCCCATACTGGAGGTGCTGGAAACAGCTAAGCAAAGACTGACAACACTGGCAGTCAGACTGAGCAGATACACTAGAGATGCAGGGGCTAAGATAGTCAATGCCCTCTTTACCAAAGAACCATCCAAGGTGTATTCAGGGCCGCCATCAGGGATTGACAACCATAAAACTGACACGCATTCACTACACTGACACACACTCTGCATACACTACACTGACACACACACTGAATCCACTACACTGACACACACTCTGCATACACTACACTGGCGCACACACACTGCATACACTACACTGACACACACTCTGCATACACTACACTGACACACACACACACTGCATCCACTAGTACAACACACTGCATCCACTAGTACAACACACACACTGCATCCACTACACTGGCACACACACTGCATACACTACACTGACACACACTCTGCATCCACTACACTGACACACACACTGCATCCACTACACTGACACACACACTGCATCCACTACACTGACACACACACACTGCATACACTAGTACAACACACACACTGCATACACTACACCGACACACTGCACACACTACACTAGTACAAAACACACTGCATACACTACACTGACACACACACTGCATACACTAGTACAACACACACACACACTGCATACACTACACTGACACACACTGCATACACTACACTGACACACACACTGCATACACTAGTACAACACACACTGCATACACTACACTGACACACACTCTGCATACACTACACTGACACACACTGCATTCATTAAGCTGACACACACACTGCATACACTAGTACAACACACACTGCATACACTAATACAACACACACTCTGCATACACTAATACAACACACACACTGCATACATAAATACAACACACTCTGCATACACTACCCTGACACACACTCTGCATACACTAGTACAACACACACTCTGCATTAACTACACACTAACACACTCTCTGCATTCACTACACTAACACACACACACACTCTGCATTCATTACACTGACACACACTCTGCATTCACTACACACTATGCATTTACTATACTGACACACACTCTGCATTCACTACACTGGCACACACTATGCATTCACTATACACACAGCATCCACTACAAAAACATCCTGTATTCACAGTACACACACTACATCCACCACACATTGAAACACTCTGCATTCACTATACATAGACACTGCGTCTAATACACACCCTACATCCACTACAGACACTGCATCCACTAAACACATTGCATCTAGTACACACAAACACTACATCCACTACACAAACACACACTACATCACTGTACACACACTACATCCACTACTCAAACTCACTCTGCGTTCACTATACACACTGCATCCGCTACACAAACACACACTCTGCATTCACTGCACAAACAGTATCTAATACACACAAACACTACATTCATTACACACATTATAATTCACTTCCACTATACACACCACATTCAGTCCTGCATCATTGTTAGCGGACTAGGTAGGGGGTGGGCAGGCCCAGGGTGGGACAGAGGGGGGCCCCAGACCTTGTGCTTTGTCAGGGGCCCCAAAATTTCTGATGGCGGCCCTGGCAGCTACAGGGTAACCCCCACATCTCCTCTCAAGACCCACCCAGAGCTGAGACTGAACAGTACTGGAAGAATATCTGGGAGCAAGATGCATTTCATAACACCGAGGCCCAATGGCTCCTAGACCTGAAAGCAGACCACTGAATGCTGCCAGAACAGGTACCAGTAATCATCACAGTCGAAGATATCCAACAGAGAGCAGCCCCAGGACCTGACATGATCCACAACTACTGGATAAAGAAGTTAACAGTGCTGCATAAATGCCTAGCAGCACAAATGAACCAGCTACTAGCAACAGGCTCTCACCCTGACTGGCTAACACAAGGCAGAACAATACTGGTCATGAAGGACCCTTACAAGGGAACAGCACCATCCAACTACCGACCAATAACCTGCCTTCCCACAACATGGAAACTCCTGTCAGGCATCATAGCCACCAAGATCCAAGGGCATATGAGTCAATATATGAGTGTGACAAACTCCCCTTTTTTAGGGAGCTTGCCATACATTTTTGGAGAGGACTACTTGCAGCCTCCTGCCCTGTGACTATGGCCTTTTTAAAGTATTGGGTCTTAAGGCACTTGGGACAGAACTCTCTGTTCCTGGATTTTACCTTTTGCTTTAATTGCATGGATTTTATATTCCCCCTGGTGTATTTGTGGATT
The DNA here is from genome assembly GCF_036172605.1 of Pelobates fuscus. NCBI lineage: Eukaryota > Metazoa > Chordata > Amphibia > Anura > Pelobatidae > Pelobates > Pelobates fuscus. The sequence continues at coordinate 42,100,865 of NC_086328.1, forward strand.
GGTTCGTGCAGTTCTAACTTCTATTACAGCCAGGATGATGTTGTGCAAAAAGACATGCTAAAAAGTGACTCACATAGGAAAATGTGCCTCTTCCCCTCCCCCTTTTTCCTGTCCTATTGTTCTCCAGCAGGGCCTTGTCCCAGGGACACTGCCAGACCAGTTGAAACTGGCTGCATTGTCCCTCCTCAATCTCACATCAGCGCTTGCTATTTTCTGACCTCACCCTTCCTTGTACTATAGGGCACTTTTAACATTGGACATATTGAGCGCTCAGATCCAAGCTACCTGGGGATATGTTGGACATATAGGTTAAACATTGTATTATAAGAGTTATGTATTTTTATGTGGTTTTTGTAACAGTTTTTGACTTAGAGATATTTCCTGATACTGGAGATAATTAAGTTACCAAAGTCACTTAAGCCAATTATCTCCAGGATAGAAGAGGAGATAGACTGGCCGCACAGCCTAAATCTCTGGAACTGTTTTGGGCATGAAAGCCATGCTTGCAGTCGGTAAAATGTGACTTCCATACAACTTTTGAAACCCTGCTCTGATCTGGGTGATTTTTGGATATGCTGTTCACCCAGATTGGGGCTATCCAGGGATGTAGGATTTATGGGGATATGCTGTTGTTTTGGGGTGTTTCTGGACTTTGGGTAAAACTGGATATTTTCTGCCTGTGGTAATTAAGTTAGTCCATTGTGTTTGGTAATTGTATCACAGGCAGAGGGGAGGGGTTGTGTGCATTAGCTGGGAGTGTCTGACTGTACTGTACTGTGTTGATTGGCTGTTGTAACTTTGTGTCCTGTGTTCCGCTAGGTCCACGTGGGTAGTAACCTTGTGGGGAAATGTGTATAAAAGAAGCAGCTGTATCATTAAACCTGGAGTTCTACTTCACTCTCTATTTAGAGTCCTGTCTCTTATTGGGGCAATCTGCTACAAGGGATTGCTATGCTCTTCATAATCTGTTAAATAATCACTAAGATCTTTTAAGAGTTTGTTCCTGCTTCACTCTCTGGGGAAAGAGAGGTTCACCCACTGGTCCCTGGAGCCTTGTCGTATGGGTAGAAGACAGTGAGACCCCCACCAAGCTGTGGCGGTTTGGGGGTCTGCAGTACTTATGGTGTCAAGTGGAGTGCTTGGAGCCCTCGGAAAGCACAAGGAGCATACATCATCGGAGGTACTCAGTCGTGGTACCAGGTGGTCCATTAAAATGAGCAATACTCAGAAGGGGATTGGAAACAACACCAGAGGATGAAAACACCAACTATTGGTAGACCAAGCAGTCACAAGGGATTCTAAGACCAGGCAAACCAAACTGTATACGGCCTGGATTGACTACAAGAAAGCCTATGACACAATGCCACACACATTGATACTGGAATGCTTGGCTCTCTACAAGGTCAGCAAGACAATGAGAACCTTCATCAAGAACTCGATGGGCAAGTGTAAAACAACTCTAGAAGCCAATTCCAGGACAATAACTAAAGTGAACATTAAATGTGGCATATACCAAGGTGATGCGCTATCCCCAGTGCTCTTCAGCATAGGCCTCAACCCCCTTAGCCAGATCATCAAGAAGAGTGGATACGGATAAAGTTTCAAGAGTGGAGCTACCATCAGCCACATACTCTACATGGATGACATCAAGCTGTATGCCAAGAATGAGCAAGACATTGACTCACTGATCCACCTAACTAGGATATACAGCAAGGACAATGGAATGTCGTTCGGACTAGAGAAGTGCGGGCGGATGATAGTAAAAAGAGGGAAGATGATCAGGACAGAAGGAGTTGAAGTTCCAGAAGGCCAAATAGAAGATGTAGAGAACAGCTGCACGTACCTGGGTGTACCAAAAAATGCATGGCACACATGAGGAAAAGGCAAGGAGGATAGCAACATCCAAGTACCTCCAAAGAGTCAGACAGGTCCTGAAATCCCAGCTCAATGGCAAGGAAAGAGATCTAATCCATGAAAACATATATGCCCTTGTCATCAGGTACCCAACTGGAATAATAACCTGGCCAAGAGAAGAACTGGTCACCATGGATGTCAAGACCAGGAAACTACTCACTATGAATGGAGGATTCCACCCAAAATCCAGCACCCAGAGACTGTACACCTGCCGGAAGGAAGGAAGTGGGGGCCTGATAAGTGTCAAGGCCACAGTCCTGGATGAAACACAGAACATCTCCAAGTACATTTTTTTCAACGATGCAGAAAAAGAGGAGGTTCCTTGGCAAGTCAAACCTCTCCATGGGGAGTACCACTGGTAGATAGTGGATGTGGCTCACATGACAAAATCCTACCAGTGGGTGGAAAAGGCAGGACTGAAAGACAGCACTGCAGCACTAATCCTAGTAGCACAGGAGCGGGCACTCAGCACCAGATCAATAGAAGCTGGAGTCTACCACACCAGGCAAGACCCAAGGTGCAGACTGTGCAAAGAGGCCTCTGAGACAGCCCAGCACCTAGTAGCTTGATGCAAGATGTTATATATTTGCATGTAATTATATGTAATAATATTATAAACAATAGCATATCTATCATAATATCAATGAAGGTGATGGACTACTACTAATAATGTGCAAACCTTCCTTTAAAATTAAGAAGGTTTATCAACTGTACATATAACTGTTTTCAAAGCTAAATCAGCACAATTGTTTAAGCTGCTCCTGTATTCAAATGCACCTTATTTGTTTCATCCAAGGACGGAAACATGGGGACATCCCAACAGATTTTCCCTTTTACACCAAGACTCACTCTCACACAAAAGAGGGTAAGGGTGGAAGATTAAACATAACCCCACAAGTTCCATATCCTATGGCAACAAAAGAAACTGATAGAGGTATTTTTAATTTGATAGGGATCCCATTGACAGACGAGGAGATTAACCTATTGTCTAAGGGAATGAAATTTGCCCCCAACAAAATGGCCAATGATTTTAATCTGTGTATAGATTTGAAGAAATGTATCCATTCTTTAACTATTCAAAGACATTTTCTTTTACATCCTCCCCCTTTCGAGAATGCCATCAATGCTATACCAAAAAGGATTGACCATCAATTTCGACCTAAATCCCACTTCTTCCCGATTCATAGCAAGGGTCCCTTTTTGGAAACCTTTGAGCATATGGTTGACGAGACATTTCAGGCCTTCAAAAAGGACAACACGAGGTCTCGCTCCTTTAATCTCACTAAGAAAAAGGAAAATACTCTAAAGAATTTGATGGAACGGGATAATTTGGTAATTAGAGAAGCAGATAAGGGGGCAGGTATAGTGTTAATGACCACCACATACTATTTAAAGGAATCACTCAATATCTTGGGAGACAGAAAAACATGCATTACCCTTCAAAACAATTACACTGCTCGCTTTAATTCTGAACTTAGGTCAATTTTGGATACTGCTAAAAATAATGAAACTATCTCATATTTTTTTTTTTTTGTTCCAGAAGAATCCTGTGATTCCCATATTTTATATCCTCTCTAAAACCCACAAACGCCTTCCCAATCCACCAGGTCGCCCCATTATGAGCGGTGTAGACTTGATGACTGCAAATTTATCCGCTTATGTAGATTCCTTCTTACAATATGCTCAAGGGGCACCTTCATATGTTAGGGATACAAAATCCTTTTTACAGGAACTTGAGAGTATTGAGTGTGACCTCTCTGTATACAGCGATTAGCCACAGATTGGGATTGGAGGCCATTGATATGATTATGGACACTGAGTTATCCTCAGATCATAGGGAATTCATTTTGCCTTCAGTTCAATTTATTTTAGAACACAATTATTTATTTTTTAATGGTGTATATTATTTACAGATCACGGGGACCACCACGGGCACCAGGTTTGCCCCCAGTTATGCCAATACCCACATGAGGAGAACTGTTTGCATGTTCACGGCATGACTGGAGGGAAAACTTGGTGCTCTGGCGGTGTGATATAGATTACGTTATTATTATTTGGAAGGGGTCTTCAATTAATTTTTATAACTTTGTCCAATATCTCAACACTAATCTTTTCCAACTTGGTATTTACTCCTGAGTGGAACAAGAATGAGATCCATTTTTAGACCTTTTTTAAAGCCTACCAATGGTAACGGCTTTGTACACCAACAAAGCTATCACCACAAAACATGGCTGAAAGGTATAGCCAGAAGCCAGTTCACTCGTTTGAGGCGCAATTGTTCCCACCTCCAAGACTTTCAAACCCAATCCATACATATCAAAAACAAACTTCTTGCCTTGGGCTATAATAAAAATACATTAGAGGAGGAAATCCGTTCCATTGGCCTTTTAGAGCGCGATAGATTGTTAGAGGATAAGCCAATTGTGCCTACTGTTAATACAAACTTTAAATCTGCTTTTGTTACTCAATACAACACCGACCCATCATAAAATAAAAAAAAGTCTACAAGCGTTTTGACCTATCGTATTAGAGGACCCAGTTTTAGGAACATCTTTGCCTGATCGTCCAATGGTGATATGTAAAAAGAACAGAATTTTTTTAAATATGTTAGCATAAAGATGACACTTTAGCTAATTCTGGATCCTGTAGCGGTTGCGGCCTCTGTAAGGCTTGCACTACAGTATTGATTGAAAGAACAGATAAGTTCTCTAGTATGGTCACAGGAGAGGTGTTTCAGGTTAAGACAGATATAAGTTGCCATATGGACTATGTGGTGTATTTACTACAGTGTCCGTGTGGCAAACAATATGTGGGACGAACTAAGAGAGCCCTTAAGGTTTGACTACTGGAACATGTAAATAATATTAAAAAGAAACGTATTACACACTCTGTACCAACCCATTGTGCTAATTGTCCCTTATTTACTTTTAGGGGGTTCAAATATATTGGTATTGAAAGGATTTTACCATTCTGTCGTGGAGGCGATAGAGTGAAAAAATTGTCTCAAAGAGAGACATTTTGGATCCACAAATTAAAGACTTTAGAACCTAGGGATCTCAATATAGGTATTGATCTGGTTTGTTTTTTAGATTAACATTTCTGTGTCATAATTCTGGTTTTGAAAATATATATTGTAATTTTTACCTTTCCATTTTTTATGGCTTCATAGTATAAATATCTGCATGCAGATATTTATACTACGAAAGGGGATAGAGATTGTATTCTTCTTTTCATCTATTGATTTAATTTATTTAATTGGCCTCTATATTATCTCATGTCATGTTTTGGGGAACATTATCAAATTGAGCTTGTTGCTTTAATAATCTATATACACTGTTTTCTAATACAGTCACTTTAAGATTGTTGTTTATATTCTACTGAAAACATAAATTTAAATATATATTCTCGATCATATGGAGAAGTTAGGTACTGTATATTACACTTCACTTTTATTATGAAATCCACCAAATTGTCACCTACAGACTGGTTACAATATTAACCTATTTGAATATAGAGCTAAATCAGATATATATTGCAATGCACTTTTTCAACCATCACTTTTAAAATGATTATGAAACTAATAGTCTTCTCTTCAGTAGATGTATATGTTCTGTTACGTTTCCTGCCAGGAATTATATGCAGCAGAAGTGCTGTGTCCTTTGAATTCGAGCACCACAGAGGTGGAACACAAGCAAGACGTGAATGAAACGCACGTGGAACGCATTCTGGAACGCAGTAGAATGATATAATCTCTACTTCCGGTTCCGGTCCTGCCTGAACGCGCCAGTTTCAATTGTGATCAAGTTCCAAGGATTCTACACAGCTGAGAAGACTTCACTCTTAGACCAATGAGGTGATGGATGGACGGAAACACCCACTGATCCACCAATGAACACAGGGACTAGCCCTATTTAAAGGGATTGTATATTGGGGGGAGTAGGATATGTTTTTTACATGTTGTAATTTGATAATTTATTTTATTTGTGGTCCCTGAGGAAGTTCCTTGCGGAACGAAACACATAGGACCTATTGCTTTCTCATTTTATCTTTTTTGCTGGTGATTGGTCACCTTTTAAATCAATAAATACATTGATTTTTTTATCCTTACTCATCTCGAAGTCCTGTGTACAACCGACTAACTGAGGTGGAAAGTGGACAACTAGCCCCCCACTACATCGGGGGAGGCAACTTATGAGTGCTTTATTCCATACAATCTTGTGAGTGCATTCATCATCAGCGCATTGTTACATGTGCTTACTGCATTATGCTATATGTATTTTTATGTTCCTCTTTAGATCCTTTCAGCCGCATCCCGCATATCTGTTTTTTGACTTTCTATAAAAAAATATCCTATTAGATACAAGGATTGGGCTCTTTAGTATCCAATGGCCTTAACATAGAGTTGGACTTAATATGTTTCCTATAATTCCATCTAGTATTTTTCTTTAAATTCATATTGCTTTTATACAGTGTGGGAACTTGTTTTGTTATAAGTAGTCTACATTGATCAGCCACAACAATAAAATCCCCTGCCTAATATCAAGTAGGTCCACCTCATGTTGTCAAAACTGCTCTGATGAATCAAGGCATTAACTCCAAAAGATATCTGAACATGTCCTCTGGTACATTAACAGCAGATCCATTAAGTCTTGCAAGTTGAGAAGTGGGGTCTCCATGGATTGCATTTATTGCTCAAGCACATACCAGAAATCCTCAACAGATTCAGATCTTGAAAAATTGGAGGCCAAGGCAACACCTTAAATTCTTTATCTTTTTCCTCAAACCTTTTCTGAACGATTTTTGTAGTACGGCAAGGTGCATTATCATGCTGAAAGAGGCCTCTGCCATCAGGGAACAACACTGCTATGAAGTATGTGGTCTGAAACAATCTCTAAGTAGGCAGTACATGTCAAAGTAACAACCACAACAACAAGATTTCCCAGCATAATATTACCAGAACATTGAGCATAAAAGTGCCTCTGCCAGCTTGCCTTCTCCGCATAGTGCATACTGCGGCCATCTCTTCTTCATATAAATGAAATACACAAACCTGGACATCCACCTTATCTAAGCATGATTAGACGAGGCAACCCTTCTTCCATTGCTCCATGGCTTAGTTTTGATGCTCACGTCCCCATTGAAGGCATTTATGGCAGTAAACAGAGGTCACCATGAGCACTCTGTTTGGTCTGTGGTTACGCAAACTCATACCGTGTTTCTCCGAAAATAAGACCGGGTCTTATATTAATTTTAGTCACGAAAAACACACTAGGGCTTATTTTCAGGGTAGGGCTTATTTATTTACGGTACCGGTATGTACATTGAACCCCCCCTTTAATTAATCCACCCCCCCTTTAATTAATCCACCCCCCTTTAATAAATCCACCCCCCCTTTAATAAATCCACCCCCCCTTTAATAAATCCACCCCCCTTTAATAAATCCACCCCCTTTAATAAATCCACCCCCTCTAATTAATCCACACCCCCCTCTAATTAATCCACCCCCTTTAATTAAACCACACCCCCTCTAATTAATCCACACACCCCCTCTAATTAATCCACACCCCCCTCTAATCCACACCCCCAATAATTAATCCACACCCCCTCTAATTAATCCACCCCCTCTAATTAATCCACCCCCTCTAATTAATCCACCCCCTCTAATTAATCCACCCCCTTTAATTAATCCCCCCCTTTAATTATTCCACCCCCTTTAATAAATCCACCCCCTTTAATAAATCCACACACCCCTCTAATTAATCCACACACCCCTCTAATTAATCCACACCCCCTCTAATTAATCCACACCCCCTCTAATTAATCCACCCCCTTTAATTATTCCACCCCCTCTAATTAATCCACGCACCCCTCTAATTAATCCACGCACCCCTCTAATTAATCCACACACCCCTCTAATTAATCCACACACCCCTCTAATTAATCCACACACCCCTCTAATTAATCCACACACCCCTCTAATTAATCCACACACCCCTCAAATTAATCCACCCCCCCTCAAATTAATCCACCCCCCCTTTAATTAATCCACCCTCCCTTTAATTAATCCACCCTCCCTTTAATTAATTCACCCTCCCTTTAATTAATTCACCCTCCCTTTAATTAATTCACCCTCCCTTTAATTAATTCACCCCCCTTTAATTAATGCACCCCCCTTTAATTAATTCACCCCCCTTTAATTAATTCACCCCCCTTTAATTAATTCACCCCCCCTTTAATTAATTCACCCCCCCTTTAATTAATTCACCCCCCCTTTAATTAATTCACCCCCCCCTTTAATTAATTCACCCCCCCTTTAATTAATTAAGTCCCAGACATAAAATGCCGGTATCCACTCACCGTTCAAAGAGTCCGACCACTGGTTGCCTCCGCTGGATCCTTCCGCTGGAGATCCGTGAAGGCAGACTGACGGCGCTGCGCACGTCGTCATCACGCTGCGCACGTCGTCATCACGCTGCGCGATGCCGCGGCCTGCAACGCTCCTCCCCCTCCTCCTAATAGAAGAAGGAAGTCCCGCTGGGCCGCAAAGGTAAAATGCCTAGGTCTTATTTTCCGGGTAGTGCTTATATTGCCGCCCACCCCGACAATTCAGCTAGGTCTTATTTTCGGGGTAGGTCTAATTTTCGGGGAAACACGGTATGCAGCAAACTGTAATGTACTGTATGTTCTAACACCTTTCTATCATGACCAGCAATAAATTTTTTAGCATTTAAAGCTACAGTACATCTGAGTGATTGGAGCAGACAGACACCGTTTACTTTCCACCTGCATTAATGAGCCTTGCGCAACCGTGACTCCAAAGCTGTCCTTCCTTTTGTGGGTGCTAACCACACCATACTGGGAAAACTCCATAAGACTTGCTGTTGACACGGTTGTAGCAGATGGTACCAAGGCTGTCCTAAAAGACTGTAATGCTATTGCAATTCGTGTGTTATTTCTGTTTCTATGTGTAAAATGTATGTGAGATTCGTATGATTGTTCGGTAGTTTCCATCCGTACCCCATACGAATGTAAACTACCGAACCAATAGACCACCCCAGAGAGAAGTGTGTACCCTATTAAGAGTTCACACTTCTCTAACCGCAGGTTAATTGGTACTTTAGTGATGTATCTGGGTGGCCGCCGTTCTGTATACGAACATGTGGCGGCGGCCATCTTACGCACGAAAATCTCAGCGGTGTTTGGTCGTTGAGTGTCTGGAACTCAAATCAGACACTCAATTACCCGAACACCCTGAGACCTCCATGGCTCCGTAACTCACAAACGGGAAGGCTAATCAGCCCTCCGTTCGGTAGATTCAAAGTACCGAACAAGGGGATTCATACGAACCCAAGATTAATCATGGATGGCAGTATTTGATGTGTATTTTACCTCCCGAACGAAGACCGACCGCAGGGCCAAAACCCATGGAACTCTTTTCGGATACCACCTCGTGTGCGGTCGGTCAAATTACACCCTCCACCTAACTCCCGAACCCCTGGTACGATCTGGGTGATTTTTGGATATGTTAGTCACCCAGATCAGGGCTACCAGGGGGCACCCCCAGGATTATTGTAACTGCTTGTTTTGGGGTACATTCGGGGAAAACTACAGTATGTATAATGGGATTAAGTGTCATACTGAGGGGAGGAGATGTGTGGGAGGTAACGGTTACACTATTGGATACTGTCCTGATTAATGTGAATCCCTCCCTTGCATGGGATAATGCTTTATAAGGAGACTGTGTGGATTAAAAGTGAGTTCTGATCCTGATGCTGTGTGTCGTCCAGTGATTGGGATCTGTATGGGGATATTCGTGGATTACTTTATTTGCTGGAATTACTGCTTCATGGTGTTTTTACTACTTGTTCCTGAGCCTCACTGGGATCTATAGTGGAGTTAACCTGTGGAATATCAGGCCTCCGCTACAACGGTTGTCTCGCCATCCCTGTTTGGCCCATGTCAATGTCATTTAGATATTTTTCTTTGCCCATTTTTCCTGCTTCCAACACATAAAATTCAAGAACTGTCTGTTCCTAGCTGCCTAATATGTCCTACCCCTTGACAGGTGCCATTGCAATGATATAATTATGATTATATATAGTTTATGAAGTATACTTAAAAATAAAACAAGGATGTCATAATACATTAACATAGGGCACTTATATTTTATTTTCAATATAATTGGAATATTTAAGTACAGTTTATTAATGTTGGTATATAAAATATAACATTAAAATAATATGGGAATAATAAAAAAAATATATAAATGAACAAAATAGTGAGATATTGAACTATATGGTGGAGTAAAGGTTAGGTATAGCTTATTTAAATATGGCAGACTAAACAAGCACTCTGTTGTATATAAAGACAGGGCACTTTAATTATTAAAACATTGGGGGAATTTAAGTGAACTTTATTAATTTAGGAATTTAAATAAACACTAATAAAATAAAGTATGAGAATAAAGAATCATATAATTAGCAATAATGAATTAAAAGATGAGACTGGGTAGTCTACCATGTAAAAGAAGATTAGATTTGAATTTATGACAAAATATATTTTAAGAACATCCCCTGTCTTTATTTAATACAATATATTATATTGGGGGATGCATGCACACTGGTTACTGCTATCTAGACAGACAGACACACACACACACACTCTCTCTCTCTCTCTCTCCATTACCTAAAACATAAGCTGCCACTGGTGAGCACACATGGCTAATTTGTAGTTGAAGATGTTGTGGTTATCTGAATTGCATGTTGCAAAATGCTTCTTTTACGGTATATTAAGATTGTGTAAAGTGAAATGCAAGTTAAGCACATATATGGAACGCAAGCTGGAAGACACACGTAGGGAATTTTTAATTTTAATATTCGTTTACTTTATAAAAAAAGTGTTCCGAACAGTTCTGAGGGAGATCATTACGCCGCGCATACACTGATTGCAAGCCCCCTGTGACACCGTGGGGAGGCATTTTTTAAGGGTATTATCACTATTATCCTGAACATGCACTTTTTGTCCCTGCACCTGCATTAAACGGTACTATGCTATGATTATACGTTACATCCACCTATAAAAAAGCTGAAATTTACCTTTGAGATGCATTTAATTAATAGATAAATGTCCTTGATAGGCAAATAAAAAAAATCTAAATAAAAAATATTGCCATGCAAAGAACATTGCTTGTTTCTGTTAAATGTCAGTGAAAGGCTTCATTTGTTTAATTTCTTGGCCTTTAGTAAACACAAATGATTCAATTTTACAGATATGTTGTTCCATTAAAAAAAACAGATAAAGAAAGGAGATTGTATTTTTTTTGTAAAGTGGTATTTATCATGCTAAAATTACTACTATTACTACCATTAGTGCAGAGACTACATGATAACTGTAGGTTTATGTTACCGTTTTTTTTAAAAGAGTTTTCAGTCCATCCTTCTGTTAACCTGGACTCACGTGTACTGATGTAGAGGATTTAACAGCAAGCAATATTGACTGAGGGTTCATTTCCAATATTAATTTTACCAACAAGGCTCTAATTACAGGCCAGGTTTTTAAAGGGTAATTTTTTAAGAACAATTTTAAAACGCTGTAAGTCATTCAGTTCAACAAAGAGAAAGGAAAAAAATATTACTCTACAAAATTTAAATAAATATGGAGGGAACATCTGAAGCTAAATACATTCTGCTTATTTTTAATTATAAATAATGTAAAATTATTTTACAAAATTGTTTATTTTGAGACAGGAAGAGGAAGTTACAGAGTTTATTGAAAATAACCCTAGATTCATTTTTAGAGGGGCAAAACATGTTAAACAAGTTTTGACCACACACTTCTTAATAAATAAAACTTGATTTATATATTTTTTAATTTATGGATAGAAAAGGATTTTATTATTGAGGAAAGTGTATGAGATGTAGACTAAACATGAATAAAGAAAGAAAAGTAGAAAGTCTCATCTAAAATAAATAAGAAATATAAAATAAAATAATTTATTACCTGCAACATTAAAAATATCATTTTTTTAAGATGCATGTGTGGATATCAGTATGTGGGACAGACTTTAAGAGAATTAAAAACAAGGTAGTAATAAAAAATTAATTTAAGTAGGAGTAAGATGAAATGGATGTTTAATTTAAACACCATAACTCCCAAAATCGTAATAAAGACTTAGCTATAATATCTTAACCAATATATATTTCTTTATTATATTTTTTAGATATCTTTTTCTAGTTTCTGTATATCAATATATATTTTTTGGTCAATAACTGTCTCTTCTTACATAGAAACATAGAAACATAAAATGTGATGGCAGATAAGAACCATTCGGCCCATCTAGTCTGCTCAATTTTTAAAATACTTTAATTATTCTCTGGCCTTATCTTATAGTTAGGATAGCCTTATGCATATCCCACACATGCTTAAACTCCTTTACTGTGTAAACCTCTACCACTTCAACTGAAAGGCTATTCCATGCATCCACAAAGAAGGAGACCCTTGAGACAAGGGGATCCTGAAAAGAAAAAGTAAACGCTCGACGCGCGTTTCAGCGTGGATACACGCCGTCGTCAGGAGCAAGTCTTGCTCCTGACGACGGCGTGTATCCACGCTGAAACGCGCGTCGAGCGTTTACTTTTTCTTTCTTATGTTTATTTTCACTTTTTTAGGTAGCACTTAGGCAGTTAGTATGTGGTGATCTCTTGAGTTATCCAGGTTATTCAGATCTTTAGGACAGCCTGCCTTTGGTCCTGGTGGTTGTTATCCACGAGCAGATTTTCTTAGGTGGCATTTTGAGAGCTGGGACCCTCCTTTTTCATCATTGCCTATGGCGGGCAATTAATTACTTCTATTTTTAGGAAGCTGTGCATTAAGGAGGTTTGGGGGACTGTGTAGGGTTACTCTCTATCCTTTCTTTTTTCCCCCACCTATTATTTCTCTCTTCCTTTCCTGTTACCTGGCATTCAAGTGCCTTTTCTGTGTCCAGAGCTGCTTTTCAGGATCCCCTCTTCTCAAGGGTCTCCTTCTTTGTGTATTTTTTCTGGGTTACCCCCTACTCTGCAGCTCTGAGGTAGGCCATTTATAGGACTATTTCCAATGCTTTGCATGAGTTTTTGTGAAGCTTGTATCTACCCTATCAATTTTTCTCTGTATTTATTATTCCATGCATCCACTACCCTCTCAGTAAAGTAATACTTCCTGATATTATTTTTAAACCTTTGCCCCTCTAATTTAAGACTATGTCCTGTTGTTGTGGTAGTTTTTCTTCTTTTAAATATAGTCTCCTCTTTTATTGTGTTGATTCCCTTTATGTATTTAAATGTTTCAATCATATCCCCCATCTCATCTTTCCTCCAAGCTATACATGTTAAGATCCTTTAACCTTTCCTTGTAAGTTTTATCCTGTAATCCATGAACCAGTTTAGTAGCTCTTCTCTGAACTCTCTCCAAAGTAACAATATCATTTTGGAGATACGGTCTCTAGTACTGTGTACAATACTTTAAGTGAGGTATCACCAGTGTTCTGTACAATGGCATGAGCACTACTGCTAATACCCTATAGAACCAAGCATTATGCTAGCATTTCCTGCTGCTCTATTACATTGCCTGCCTAATTTAAGTCATCTGAAATAATTACCCGTAAATCCTTTTTCTCAGATGTTGTCGGTTAGGACTCTATCAAATATTCTGTACTCTGTCCTTGGGTTTTTACGTCCAAGATGCATTATCTTGCACTTATCCACATTAAATGACAGTTGCCACAACTCTGACCATTTTTACAAGTTCAGATCCCTGAGGTACCCACTGGTGACAAGACCATGCTTCAAATATACTCCATTGACTACAACCATCTGTTGCCCTTCACTCATCCACTGCCTTACCCATTCATCAATATTGGAATCCAAACTTAAAGATTGCAGTTTATTGATAAGCCTTCTATGTGCAACAGTGTCAAAAGCCCTACTGAATTCTAGGTAAGCAATGTCTACTGCACCACCCTGATCTATTATTTTAGTTACCCAATCAAAAAAATCAATAAGATTAGTTTGGCATGAACTCCCTGAAGTAAACCCATGTTGTCTCTGATCTTGAAATCCATGTGATTTTAGATGTTCAACAATTCTATCCTTTAATATGGTTTCCATTACTTTTCCCACTACTGAAGTAAGATTTACTGGCCTATAGTTGCCCAACTCCTCCCTACTACCTTTCTTGTGTGGGCACAACATTCGCTAACTTCCAATCTTCTGGGACTACTCCTGTTAACAATGATTGGTTAAATAAATCTGTTAATAGTTTTGCTAGTACACCACTAAACTATTTTAATAACTTGGGGGTATTCCATCAGGTCCCAATTACTTATTTGTCTTTACTTTTGACAGTTAAAATAGAACCTCTTCCTCTGTGAAATCACATGTAACAAATGACTCGTTTGTTCTTTTTCCTAACTGAGGCCCATTTTCGTTATTTTCATCTGTAAATACTGAACAAAAATATTCATTGAGGCAGTCAGCTAGACCTTTACTATCTTCTACATACCTTCATTCTTTTGATTTTATTCTAACTAATCCTTGCTTAACTTTTTTTTTCTCATTTATGTATCTAAAAAATGTTTTGTCCACTTTTTTTACTGACTGTGCTATTTTCTCTTCTGTGTGTGACTTGGAAGCTCTTATAACTTGCTTAATATTATAGATCTTTCTATCTTCCTCACTCTGTTTTTTTATAATTACTAAATGCTAACTTTTTGTTTTTTTTACCATTTTGGCCACATCTGTGGAGTACCACAGGGGTTTCTTTATTTTTTTGCTTTTACCGGCAAGCCTAATGCAATTTTCTGTTGCCTTTAGCAGTGCAACTTTTAAATAATCCCATTTCTCTTGGACTCCATTTAAATTGCTCAAGTCTGATGTTTCCCCCCCACCCCCCTTTTTTTAGGTGGTATTTATTATTATATTTTTGAATATACTTTTTTGTTAATGGATCCATTGAAATCTATTTTTAAAAATGAATTCTTCTAGTTTATATGCATTTTAAATTATTATTTCCTTCTATGTTACCTCTCTATAGCATTTATTTATATTTTATAAATTTGTTTGCGATTATTCCATATATATTTGGTATGGCTATTTAAGTTATTGTTTAAAAATATCTAGCAGAAATGCATGTTTTATCAATATGCAAAAATGCTTTATTTTAAGGAGGAACATTTGTTTTTTAATTCAATATAAATTAAATTAATGTTTCTAATTCAGTATAAATTAATGTTTGATTTTAGTTAGAAAGTCTGTTTGATGTATATGTAATGTGTTATTATGACCTAATATGTGTCACATTTGAGGACATTTACCATTCCCAAAATGGTGCCCACAACAACCGCAACAGGAAAATGCAATGACACCATCAATGGAATGACATCGGATGAGGTTGCGGCATTATGAGAATTGGCCCGGATGGGGGAGGCCGGGAGTGATGGATGTGGAGCCAGAAATAGAAGAAAGTGCACAAAACAAGGGCTACTGCTTGCCATTGTGGTTTAAAAGGACACTATAGTCACGAGAAAAACTACAGCTTATTGTATTTGTTCTGGTGAGTATAATCATTCCCTTCAGGCTTTTTGCAGCAAACACTGTCCTTTCAGAGAACATGCAGTGTTTACATTAAAGCCTATGGATAACTCCACTGGCCACTCTTCAGATGGCTACTAGAGGTGCTTCCTGGGGCTTCTGCAAGGAGACACTGAACTTTCCTCATAGAGTTGCATTGATTCAATTCATCTCTATGAGGAGATTCTGATTGGCTAGGGCTGTGTTTGGCTCTGCCCCTGATCTGCATTATTGAAAGCCTCAGCCAATTCCTATGGGGAAGCATTGTGATTGGCCCAGAACAACACTTCTGAGGATGTCAGCCAAAAAGGCAGATCAGGGGCAGAACCAGTAGCTGCAGACTTGAACAAAAGATGCTGGTTTTAACACAGTAGGGTCAGTTTACAAGTGTAAAATATACTACAATAAGAAGTTGTTCCTGATGTCCACTTTAGGTTCAACATTGTAAGCAGTGGTGATGTTACCATTTGGACAAGATCCTGGAACCTGGCAGAATGATCTAACCAAGGCCTATAATAACTATAAATGACTCAGAAGTATGTGAGATACTTTTTTTTATTACTTGTGTGGTTTTAAGAGTTGTTATATAGTACACCATGTTCTGTGATTTTTATCTGTTTCAGATTTATATGTAAATCCAGAGAGGGGTAATATTTATGTAAATGTATTTATGTGCTTTGTGTGAATTTGTGCAAGTTCACTTGTACTTGTTTAACTATTTGGACTATATTTATTTGTTGTGGGGAGTGACACAGCAGCAGGTGTTTTAATTGCACTTTAATTTTACACCATTAGCGTTTTACTTCTTCACTTTCTTTTTATGCAATTACTACTATTAATACCATTACTGCAGAGACTACATGATAACTGTATTTCCCATTTTGTTTGCCTGGTCGATAATGTATGGTGAAGTTATAAGGCTGTAGGGCAAGACTCCACCGTAGCAGACGAGCATTAACTCCAGCGACGCGGTTTATCCAGACTAGGGGGTTGTGGTCTGTAATGAGGGTGAAAGCGCGGCCATACAGATAAGAGGTCAGTTTATGGGGTGCCCAGACCAGGGCAAACACTCTCTTTCAATGGCCATGTAGCTGACCTCCCTAGGCAGGAGTTTCCGACTCAGATAGGCCAGAGGGTGCGAACCACTGCCTTCTCCGATTTGACTCAGAACTGCCCCCAGTCCAAACATGAAAGCATCTGTATGGACGATTAAACATTTCTTAGGATCTGGGGCAGCTAAGACAGGTGCGTTAACAAGAGCTTGTTTCAGAGCTTGGAAAGCCACCTCACACTCGAGGGACCACAGGACCTGTCCAGGGAACTTTTTCTTCGTCAAGTCCGTCAAGAGTTTGGCCATGGCACTAAAGTTGTGTACAAAGCGCAGATAATAGCCGTCTGTCCCTAAAAAGGCCACGAATTGCGTCTTAGTACGGGGAGGGGGCCAATTAGCAACGGCCTCGATCTTAGCCATCTCTGGCCGTTGTTTACCACATCCTACACGGTGGCCCAAATATTGTACCTCCGCCATACCAATGTGACGCTTGTCAGGCTTTAAGGTCAAGCTGGCTCCCCTAGTTCTGTCCAACACTGTCTCTATGTGCTCTAGTTGGGCCTCCCAGGTGTCGTTATAAATCGCGATGATGTCCAGGTATGCACAGGCGGTCCATCATCCGTTTGAAAGTGGTTGGGGTGTTCTTCATCCTGAATGGCATAATTCGAAACTGGTATAGGCCGAACGGGGTGATGAAGGCTGACTTCAGCTAAGGGAATCTGCCAGTATCTGTTACAGAGGTCGATAGTGGTCAGATATTGTCCCTTAGATATATGGTCGAGTAATTCATCTACCTGGGGCATTGGGTAGGCGTCTGTCACTTTTTTATTGATGAGCCACCCGTAGTCGACACAGAAACCTGTCGTGCTGTCCCCTTTTGGCACCAAGACTACAGGTGACGCCCAAGGACTCTTGGAGTGTTCTATTACCCCCAAGCGAAGCATCTCATCTATTTCTTTCCGCATTCCTTCCTTGACAGTTTCGGGAATGCGGTACAGGTGTTGCCTCATGGGAGTCTGGCCTGGGGTTTCTACCTTATGAACGGCTAATGGGGTATACCCGGGTTCCTGGGTAAACATGGCTTGTTTGGCTTCCAGCAGGTGGGTTGCTTGGGCCCGTTCATGGGCCCCAATTGGATCTCCTCTATCCTTCCTTGTTCCCAAGTCACCTCCTAACATGTCTGGTAAGGGCAGGGCTTCAGTGTCCTCCCCTGCTGGGGCACATATGGCCGTCACTTCCTCGGCCCTTTCCTTATATGCACATACACTTATATATCACATCCTCATCCTTGCAACTAGCCACTGTGTGTGTGGTATCGCACACTTGCCCAATAATTTTATATGGACCTTGCCAGGCTGCCTGAAGCTTGTCTTGTTGGACTGGCTTGAGAACCATAACTTTTTGTCCAATTTGGAAGCTACAGTGTCTGGTTCTCTGGTCGTACCATACCCGCTGGCACTGACGGGCGATCTGGAGGTTCTCTCGCACTGCCTGAGCCAATTCCTCCATACGGTGCCTCAGCTACAATGGGGGTCCCCTTGGTCTCTGTCTCACCCTCCCAGTGTTCCCTAATAAGGTCTAAGGGTGCCCTCACATGCCTCCCATGCAACAGCTCAAAGGGCGAAAATACTGTTGATTCCTGGGGCACCTCCCTGTACACAAAGGGAAGATGCAGCAGGAATCGCTCCCAGTCTCTGTAGGTGCTTGTGAACGTCTTCAGCATTTGCTTCAGAGTCGCATTAAAAAGCTAGCAGAGACCGTTAGTCTGAGGATGGTAAAGGGAGCTCATCAGGGGTTTAATCCCTCAGACTTTCCATAGTTGTTGGGTCACCTCTGTAGTCAACTGCGTACCCCTGTCAGACAAAATCTCTTTGGGATATCCCACTCTAGAGAAAATCTTGACCAGGGCATCAGCCACTCTCTCAGCTTGGATGTTGGAGACAGCTACTGAATCCAGGTATCTGGTGACATAGTCCATTATGGTAAGGATATATTGTTTACCGGAGCGGCTAGGCTGGGTGAAGTGCCCTATGAGATCTCCGGCTACCCTAGTGAAGGGTTCCTCAATTATGGGCATCGGGACCATTTTGGCTTTAAGGTGGTCCCCTTTCTTGCCTATTCGCTGACATACCTCACAGGATTGGCAATAACTCCGGACGTCATCGGATACCCCAGACCAGAAGAAGTTCTGGGTTACCCGGTGTAATGTCCGGGGTATTCCCAGATGACCTGATAATGGTACCTCGTGTCCTATTCGCAATAACTCCTGCCGGTATTTCTTGGGAATCAGCTGGTGTTTTTGCCGGGGTCCGGGTGCGTTGACCCGGGACTCCGTAAGCCTGTACAACTGGTCACCCTCCCATACTAACTGTTCCCCCCCTAGCCCTCCCTTGGCTTACTCTAGCCTTTTCTCTGTATTTCCTGAGTGAGTGGTCCCCCATAGTGATGTCGCGAACCCGAAATTTTTGGTTCGCGAACAGCGAATGGGAACTTCCGCAAACGTTTGCGAACCGGCAAACCGGGCGAACCGCCATTGACTTCAATGGGCAGGCGAATTTTAAAACCCACAGGGACTGTTTCTGGCCACAAAAGTGATGGAAAAGTTGTTTCAAGGGGACTAACACCTTGACTGTGGCATGCCGGAGGGGGATCCATGGCAAAACTCCCATGGAAAATTACACAGTTGATGCAGTCTGGTTTTAAGACAGACCAAACTCCCCGTTTAATGCACCGCAAACAACCGCAAATAGTCCATTTACACAACCGCAAACTCCCCATTTGCACATGTTTTAGTGCAAACTAGTCTAACTACTAATATAGTTGAAACATGCTACTTTTATTCATGCCAGACAACCATGCAGGCCAGACTAACAAACATGCCAGGACCAATCATAGTTAACCACCTCAGATAGTAACATGGCTCCCTCTATATACAGAGTAAACATGGCTCCCTCTATATACAGAGTAACATGGTTCCCTCTATATACCGTGTAAACATGGCTCCTCTCTATATACAGTGTAAACATGGCTCCCTCTATATACAGAGTAACATGACTCCCTCTATACACAGTGTAACATGGCTCTCCTCTATATACAGAGTAACATGGCTCCCCTCTATATACAGTGTAAACATGGCTCCTCTCTATATATAGAGTAACATGGCTCCCTCTATGTACAGTCTAAACATGGCTCCTCTCTATATACAGAGTAACATGGCTCCCTCTATATACAGTGTAAACATGGCTCCTCTCTATAAACCGTGTAACATGGCTCCCCTCTATATACAGTGTAAACACGGCTCCTCTCTATATACAGAGTAACATGGCTCCCTCCATATACAGAGTAACATGGCTTCCCTCTATATACCGTGTAAACATGGCTCCCTCTATATACAGAGTAACATGGCTTCCCTCTATATACCGTGTAAACATGGCTCCACTCTATATACAGAGTAACATGGCTCCCCTCTATATACAGTGTAAACATGGTGTGGTGGAATCTCTGTAAAAATAAATTTAGTAGGCCGAGATTACCACGTGGCATGTGTACGTGCATATGCTGACGTATCGATCAATTGGTTGCACGTGGCAAGATATGATCAGTAGTGTACGGAGCATGTGCGAGAATACAGGATGTAGTATTCCCCTCCTCCATTGTGCTGGACAAGCCATGCGGTCAAGCAGGAAGTTAATTCTTATTTGTTTTGATTGGTTAAGAGAATGTGCGGGTGGAGCTTAATATGGGAGGAGTTATGTGCCTATATAAGGAGCCTGCACTATTGTCTGGGGCTCAGAACTTGTTGTATTTTGGTGACATTAGTCCCTCTGAGTCCCGATCGGTGATCCGAATAAAGAATCTCTTCCTTCCTGAAGAAACCTGTGTCCAGCTCTCTGTGCTTGGCTTCCGTCAGTTTCTCCGGTATCATTTGGTGCATTGGCCGGGAAGCTCATCGTTCAACGGTAGCTGAGAAGCAGAGGCGTGAGACGGTCTATCTTTGCCCACGTTCTCTACGGCTGCACCCCTGAACTTCTACGTGGACCTCCCTTCGTCTCGGCGCCACTGGTCTGTTGTCCAGGAGATCATCTGCCTCTACGTAGTAAGTGCTGGGGTGTCCCCGTCGATGAGGTTCAGGAACGAGGAGGTAAGACGACCGCTGTTTTAGACGGCGGACCCACTAGGGGTATACCGATTGTGCGGTAGGCCCATAAGGGGTTAAATCTGTGTATGGAATCTGCCCCCTCTGTCGGAGGGAAGGAGCGAAGGCGCACCGCTCAATCGAACGCTCTTTAGTAAGACCGTTTGATTTGGTTTGGAGTCAGGCGGGGTTCTGTGTAAATAGCCCTAGCCGGACACCGGTGTCTTGTCTAGACTAGAGGTCTAGGGTGTACAATTTGTTCGCTAGGTCGGAGGGACCGGGAGACTAAGCGGCGTCTGTGTAAATTCGGTCCGCTAGCTCTCAACCTATCTTGACTAAGTGGGAAGGCGTGTAAATTTGGAACCCACTAGACTATTGATAGAGTAGAAAGACTAAAAGGGTTCTGTTGTAAATTCCGCCCTCTAGTTCGCAATATGTGGTGCTTGGGCAGTGTGGCTAACCGAAACGGATGTAGATAGTTTTAGGTAGTCCATCAAGGTACTGGCCAATAGTTTAGTTGGGATTGCATATGTGTTAAAGATTGTTAGTAACGTGTATATCTTGTTAGATAGCGCAAGCTCAGCCGTCTAGCGAGAGTGTTAATAGTGTGTTGCTGTATTATAGTGCACGGTACCATAACCTTGTATATTTACTAACACTGTATATAAGTACTAATCATTGTCGTCTATTGCATGTCTAACACCATAACCACTAATAATTGTATTGTGACCTTAAATTGTACTTTGACCTATGCTAACCGTACTGTAACTGCTGTTTGTAAAAGACGATGTTACTGGGGTGTGTTATAGACGGGTAATTCATATACAGAGAATTATAGCGTGGGTGATTGTATAGTTTCGCCAAAGGGCAGAATATCGATTACTTAGTGACTGGTGTAACAGCTGTGTGTGCACGGGAATTCCCTGAGTGTTCATTGTGTTATTGTGTACGTTTCACTTGGTAACTGTACCACGTGGTGCTGTTGCCGGAAGAAACGGGTGTGACTGTTGAATAGAGTGTGTGTATAGCATTCATTGTCAACGACGCTCCATTGATAAGTATGGGCACGTCGGAGTCGACGATTTTGGATCCCTTAGGTTGTATGGTGAAGAATTTTAAAAAGGGATTTACAAAATGTGATTTTGGGGTTAAAATGTCTGTACGTTTGGTCACTTTGTGCACTAGGGAGTGGCCTACTTTGGTTGCGGCATGGCCGCCACGTGGCAGTTTGGATCCAAATCTGGTACAGCGTGTACACGTGGCTGTATCAGGTAGGCCTGAACTTTACGGACAGTTTCCATACATTGATTGTTGGAGGCAGGCCGTAAACGACTCGCCAAGATGGATCCGGATATGCCACGAGGAGCAATGTCGCCTCATGGTGGCCAGGACTTGTTTGTCCACTAGGACCACGGTTAAGCCCATTTTGGACACGCCCCCTGAGTCCGAGATCCCTATGCCGCCCCCTTATTTCCCTGTAGGAGGAGGTGATACAAGTACAGGAAGTTCTACGCCCGTTGTCCCCATCTGCTTCCTCCTCCAGTTCAGAATCCACCCCCGCCATACTAAACCTCCCCTTCCGACACCAGCCCCCGTTAAGTCCATTTATTCCGATTTGGCGCCATTTCAAGATTCCGGTCAGGCTTCCTCTAGCCCGGCTCGGAATATTTTATTCACTGGCCTTCCCCATGATAAAGTTTCCCTATCCGCACGTCTTACTACCCCCCGACCGGAACCTCTAACCGACGCCCCTCCACGAAGCCCTATACTAACCCGACAACTGACCGGTACCCAAAAACCCAAACATTACCAAATGCCTCTTCGTTTGAATCCTGGGTCAGCCTATCTTGATGCTTTAGGTCAAATGGTGTATGCTGACCCAGTCTTCGTATATGTCCCGTTCACGACTACCGATCTCTTGAATTGGAAGACCCACAATTCCTCGTATACTGAGAAACCACAAGCCATGACCGACCTGTTCACCTCGATAGTCCAGACGCATAATCAAACCTGGGCTGATTGCCAGCAATTATTAATGACATTGTTTAATAATGAGGAGAGGACTAGGATTAATCAAGCGGCCATTAAAGCGCTAGAGGAAGAAGCCCGTACTTTAAACCAAGCCAATCCAGCAGCATGGGCCGCAACCCATTATCCTAATACCGATCCCGACTGGAATGTTAATGGCGCAGATATGGTTCAACTAAAAGCCTATAGAGACGCTATAATTGCTGGCATGAGAGCCGGAGGGAAGAAAGCCATAAATATGTCGAAGACAGTTGAGGTGATTAAGAAAAGTGATGAAGCGCCCAGTGTCTTTTATGACCGATTATTGGAGGCATACCGCCTGTATACCCCCTTTAATCCGGAAGACACCGAGAATTCTCGAATGGTAAACTCTGCCTTTGTCAGCCAAGCCTACGGGGATATTAAGCGCAAGCTACAGAAGTTAGAAGGGTTTGCAGGAATGTCCATCACCCAACTAATGGAGGTAGCAAATAAGGTGTACATGAATAGGGAATCAGAAAGTAAGAAAGAGGAAGCGCGCAAGATGCGTAAAAAGGCGGATATGCTAGCGGTAGCGATCGCAGGCGTAGATAGACGGGGCCCAGATAGAGGCGATAGTAGGTGGAATAGGGAGCCCCTGAGTAGGAATCAGTGCGCGTATTGCAGAGAAGAAGGGCATTGGAGAAGCGAGTGTCCGAAAAGAGAGCAGTACGAGAGAGACCCACCCAGGGCAGGTTATGGAAACTTTAGAGGCAGAGCGAGAGGTAGAGGAGGCCCCGGAGGAAGTAATGGTAATAGAGGGAGTAATGGTAACAGAGGAAGTGTAAGAGAAGACAGGTACTATCCAGCAGCGCAAAGGTCCCGCGATAGAGAAGGTAGGGACTTTGTAGGATTGGCTGACACGGTCATGGAGGACTATTGATACCGACCGGGCTCCATCCCCCTTGGTCGAGCGGAGCCTATGGTCGATGTATCAATAGGGGGAAAAAGGAGTGCATTCATGATCAACACTGGTGCTGAACATTCGGTGGTGACTAACCTAGTTGCTCCTCCATCTGGAAGAACTATTACCGTAATAGGAGCAACTGGAAGGAGTGCTGCAAAACCGGTTCTTAAAAGTCGACAATGTACATTGGTAGGCCACGTAGTAAAACATCAATTCCTTTATATGCCTGAATGTCCAGTCCAATTGTTGGGACGTGATTTGCTATCCAAATTACAAGCGCAGATTACGTTCCTACCAAACGGAACAACATCCTTAAAGTTTAATGGACCTTCAGGTATTATGACATTATCCGTACCAAAGGAAGAAGAGTGGCGACTTTATACAGCGTTGACTAGCCAAAACCCTAGGAGTGATGAATTTTATTCAACATACCAGGAGTTTGGGCAGAGAACAACCCACCAGGACTGGCCCGCAATATTCCACCTATTAAAATCGAACTAAAACTTGGGGTTTTTCCAGTGAGCCTACGACAATATCACATTCCGCAGAAGGCTAAGAAGAACATTCAATCTTATCTGGATAAGTTCATACGGTATGGTATCCTAAAATTCTGTACTTCCCCCTGGAACACCCCATTGCTGCCTGTTCAAAAGCCCGGTACAGATGAGTATCGCCCTGTGCAGGACTTGAGAGCAGTCAATGATGCGGTTGTTAGTATACATCCAGTTGTGCCCAATCCGTATAACCTGCTTGCTTTAATTCCGGGCGGGGCTACCTATTTTACAGTCTTAGACCTCAAAGATGCCTTCTTTTGCCTCCAAATTGCCGCAGAAAGCCAATGTATCTTCGCTTTCCAATGGGAAAACGCTGTAACGGGCTCGAAACGCCAAATGACTTGGACAAGACTGCCTCAAGGGTTTAAAAATTCACCGACCCTATTTGGTTCAGCTCTAAGTCAAGATCTACTGGATTTCGAGTCCATCCCAGGAGAGTGTGTATTGTTACAATATGTAGATGACTTGTTGATAGCCGCAGTCACAAGAGAAATATGTCAGCAAGCAACGCACGATCTACTACATATTCTCTGGAAGGCAGGATACAAGGTGTCTAGGAAGAAGGCTCAGTTGTGTCTGCCAACTGTCAACTATCTGGGATTCCATATCTCTGAAGGTCAAAGGATAATGGGGCCAGAGAGAAAAGAAGCTGTGTGCCAAATACCAACACCCAAGAATAGAAGACAAGTGCGAGAGTTCTTGGGGGCAGCAGGCTTCTGTAGGATATGGATTCCCAGTTACGCGATATTGGCAAAACCTCTGTATGCAGCTATCAAGGGTACAGAACATGACCCCTTCTTATGGACTCAAGAACAGCAAACGGCATTTGAAGATGTGAAGAAGGCTTTGATGAGTGCCCCAGCATTAGGTCTGCCTGATCACACACGACCATTCTACCTGTATGTACACGAGCAAAGAAGAATGGCTGTGGGAGTATTGACACAGTACTTGGGATTATGGCAAAGACCTGTTGCCTACATGTCTAAGCAACTGGATGCAGTGGCCAGCGGACTTCCACCTTGTCTAAGAGCCGTAGCTGCAGCCGCCCTACTGGTAGCTGAAGCCGATAAACTCACTCTGGGTCAAGAACTTTATGTACGAGTCCCACATGCAGTACAGACGTTGTTGGATTACAAAGGAAATCATTGGTTTAGTAACAGCCGTATGACCAAGTATCAAGCAATGTTGTGTGAAAACCCAAGAGTGCATTTAGAGACTGTAAATACCTTAAATCCAGCTACCCTTTTGCCACAACCTACTGAAAGTCAACATGATTGTTTGGAAGTGATGGATGAAGTATTCTCAAGTAGACCAGATCTTCGTGATTTTCCCATCCAGAACCCCGATGTTCAATATTACACAGACGGCAGTAGTTATGTGAAAGAAGGTATCCGCTATGCAGGATATGCAGTAACAATGATAGACAAGGTGATAGAAGCTCGGCCACTGGAAAAAGGAACATCAGCACAGAAAGCAGAATTGATAGCACTGACACGAGCGTTACAATTGGCTGAAGGTTTAAGAGTGAACATCTACACGGACTCCAAGTATGCGTTTTTAACCACTCATGCCCGCGGAGCTTTGTATAAAGAAAGAGGACTATTGAATTCAGAGGGCAAAGAAATCAAGTACGCAGCTGAAATACTACAACTATTAGAAGCAGTATGGGAACCGAAAGAAGTCGGTATTATGCATTGTCGAGCGCATCTGAGAGGAGATGGCGATGTAACTAAAGGAAACCGGATGGCAGATAATGCAGCTAAGCGTGCCGCTGAATCAGGAAGACAGGAATATGTGGAACATATAGCTGCTCTTATACCAACCCCACTGTCTCAATGGACTCCAGTTTATACAGCTCAAGAAGAGGAGTGGTTAAAGACTGAACCTGGAAAGTATTTGGAGAACAAATGGTATCAGTTAGAAGATGGGAGAATAGTTATTCCAGCATCACTAGCGGTAGAAATTGTCCAAAACTATCACAATGGGACACATTCTGGGAGAGACAGTACAGAAGAATCTCTCAGAAAACATTTCTACATACCAAGATTGTCCAACTTAACTCAAGCCATTGTACGAAGATGTGTAACGTGTGCTAAAAATAATGCAAGGCAAGGACCAGTAAAGCCACCAGGAGTCCAGTTTATGGGGGGACTCCCTATATCCGATCTACAAATTGACTATACAGTAATGCCTAAATCTGGTGGACATCGCTACCTACTAGTAGTTGTGTGCACCTATTCAGGCTGGGTAGAAGCATGTCCTACTCGTACAGAGAAAGCAGGAGAAGTTGTGAGATTCCTGCTACGAGAAATAATACCCCGATATGGACTACCCTGCTCTATAGGATCGGACAATGGTCCAGCTTTTGTTCATCAATGCCTACAACAACTGACTCATATGCTTGGTATAAAGTGGAGACTTCATACGGCATATAGACCTCAGAGTTCTGGTAAGGTAGAGAGAATGAATAGAACTATTAAGAACCAGTTGGCAAAAATGTGTCAGGAAACCCAACTTAAGTGGAACGTTCTTTTGCCCATAGCTCTGTTACGAATCCGCAGTACACCTACTAGAAGGATGGGCCTCTCTCCTTTTGAAATCATGTATGGGCGACCACCTCCCATACTTGGTAACTTAAGGGGGGATTTGAGTCAGTTGGGAGAAGGAATTACTCGGCAGCAGGTTGTAGAGTTGGGTAAGACTATGGAGGAGGTACAGAAATGGGTACAAGATAGATTACCTGTGAATATTTATCCCCCAGTTCATAGTTACCACCCAGGAGACCAAGTGTGGATTAAAGAGTGGAATAATGTACCGTTAGGGCCCAAGTGGAGAGGTCCTTATGTTGTTCTTTTGTCTACCCCTACAGCGATAAAAGTGGCAGAAGTAACTCCGTGGATACATCACTCCAGGGTTAAACCAGCAGCGGTCGATTCTTGGCAAGCTACAGCAGATCCAGAGAATCCCTGCAAGATCCGGTTAAAGCGCACGACTCAGTCGGAGTGACGAGGAACCTTGTGGATTACAAATTTTATTGTTTCAGAGATTGGTAAGTGAGTGAGACGGCCATAATAAAGCCTGTCCTCTCACCAACGAGTGATTTAAAAGTCAGGAAAAGTCTCGAAGGGACCCCTGTGAAGACGAGCAGAACTCCATTCCCTGCAGCCCTTACCACCTGGAAGCTGAGGTGCCATCGCACGGACGAAGACTGAGGATGCCGACGAAAGATGTGCTTATGATAATGTTTATTTATATGTATTTTTATATTCAGGAAGGTAGAGGTACCGACACTCCTAGCTGTGAGGTATGCATTAAGACTACAATAACAGGTAATCATGTTTCCCAGACCCTAATTTGGCATTCGCAATATGAATGTAAAGGAGATGTATCTAGGTGTAGATATCTAAATGTAGAGTATAGTGTATGCCATCTAGGGGTAGGAGAACCTAAGTGCTTCAATCCAGAGTATCAACCCCGTACAATTTGGTTGACTCTCAGGAATGGAGATCCTCAGGGGGCCCTAATAAATAAAACGGTATTAGAATCCGTACATTCTTCGGGTGTTCTGCTATTTGATGCATGTAAGGCGATATCAAGTGGTAGAAAGCCGTGGAATGTATGTGGGGATCTTAGATGGGAGAGAACGTATGGATCTAATGATAAATATATTTGTCCCAGCAGTAAAAATAAGTATGTGAGTCCTAGATGCCCAAATAGGGATTATAATTTTTGCCCATATTGGTCTTGTGTGGGGTGGGCAACTTGGGGACAGACAGCAGACAAGGATATGATTGTGACTAAGTTGCCTACCAATCCATACTGTAAGTCTATGGAATGCAATCCAGTCCATAATCGTATAAATAATCCTGACCAATTCTTAGATAGATATGGTAATTTATTTGGGTTCCAAATATACGGGACGGGTTTAGACCCTGGGACAGTATTGTTTATAGGGATAGAGACCGATACGGTAACCTCCCAAACTCATCAGGTATACCATTCCTTTTATGAAGAGATGAGTATAGATAATAAGATCCCCCATAACACTAAAAACCTGTTCATTGATTTAGCCGAAAGTATTGCCGGTAGTCTTAATGTTACCAACTGCTATGTGTGTGGAGGTACTAACATGGGAGACCAATGGCCTTGGGAAGCAAAGGAGGTAATGTCTGGTTCTGAGGCAGTTGAACAATTGATATCTTCACAAGCCGATTATCAGATGAGTGTTAGAGGTAAATCTGAGTGGAGATTAAAGACCTCCATCATAGGTTATGTTTGCATAGCAAGGAAAGGAATGATGTATAATACTTCTGTAGGAGAGTTAACTTGTCTAGGGCAAAAAGCTTATGATGATGATGCAAAGAATACAACTTGGTGGTCGGCTTCAAATGTCTCAGAACCATCTAACCCGTTTGCAAGATATGCCAATTTAAAGGACGTATGGTTTGATTTATCTATCACATCTAGTTGGAGAGCCCCAGCAAATTTGTACTGGATCTGTGGTAAGAAAGCCTATTCGGAGTTGCCACAGGACTGGGAAGGGGCATGTGTGTTGGGTATGCACAAACCATCCTTCTTCTTGGTACCTATTGAAACATTTTGGGTGTTAAAGTGTATGATGTGAATCAGAGGAAGAAAAGGGGACCCATAGAGATAGGCGCCTGGGAAGATAAGGAATGGCCTCCCCAGCGTATTATAGATTATTATGGGCCAGCCACGTGGGGAGAGGATGGTACTTTTGGATATAGAACCCCAATTTATATGCTCAACCGCATTATAAATTTACAGGCGGTGGTTGAGATTATTACTAATGAGACCTCACAAGCGCTCAATCTTCTAGCAAAACATAATACCAAGATGAGGACAGCAGTGTACCAAAATAGATTAGCCTTGGATTACCTATTGGCAGTAGAGGGAGGTGTATGTGGGAAGTTTAACCTGAGCAATTGCTGTCTTCAGATAGATGACGAAGGGAAAGCAATAGCTGAGCTTACTAGCCATATGGTTAAACTAGCGAATGTGCCTACTCAGGTATGGAAAGGGTACAATCCAAGCAGTTGGTTTGGTAGCTGGTATGAGCAGTTTGGAGGGCTTAAGGCATTGGTAGGCGGAGACCTACTGATTTTAATGTTGTGTCTACTCCTGCCATGTCTTATCCCCTTAGTAGTTAGGTCTGTGCAAAGCCTGATAGAAAATATAGCAGAAAGGAAGGCTGCTGCACAGATAATGTCCATATATAAATACGAGGCTCTAGATCAGGGAGAACCAATGCAGGAAGAGGAGTGTTAAGGGATTCACATCATAGGAAAAGTCTGGTCTGGTTCATGGTAACCTGAGGTGTATGAAAACCAAGGTTAAGTGATGCCTCAAGTAATTGTGAAATATCAAGAGGAATCAAAGGGGGGAATGTGGTGGAATCTCGGTAAAAATAAATTTAGTAGGCCGAGATTACCACGTGGCATGTGTACGTGCATATGCTGACGTATCGATCAGTTGGTTGCACGTGGCAAGATACGATCAGTAGTGTACGGAGCATGTGCGAGAATACAGGATGTAGTATTCCCCTCCTCCATTGTGCTGGACAAGCCATGCGGTCAAGCAGGAAGTTAATTCTTATTTGTTTTGATTGGTTAAGAGAATGTGCGGGTGGAGCTTAATATGGGAGGAGTTATGTGCCTATATAAGGAGCCTGCACTATTGTCTGGGGCTCAGAACTTGTTGTATTTTGGTGACATTAGTCCCTCTGAGTCCCGATCGGTGATCCGAATAAAGAATCTCTTCCTTCCTGAAGAAACCTGTGTCCATCTCTCTGTGCTTGGCTTCCGTCAGTTTCTCCGGTATCAATGGCTCCTCTCTATATACAGAGTAACATGGTTCCCTCTATATACAGTGTAAACATGGCTCCTCTCTATATACAGAGTAACATGACTCCCCTCTATATACAGTGTAAACACGGCTCCTCTCTATATACAGAGTAACATGGCTTCCCTCTATATACCGTGTAAACATGGCTCCCTCTATATACAGAATAACATGGCTCCTCTCTATATACAGAGTAGCATGGCTCCCCTCTCTATACAGTGTAAACATGGCTCCTCTCTATATACAGAGTAACATGGTTCCCTCTATATACAGTGTAAACATGGCTACTCTCTATATACAGAGTAACATGGCTTCCCTCTATATACCGTGTAAACATGGCTCCCTCTATATACAGAATAACATGGCTCCCTCTATATACAGAGTAACATTGCTTCCCTCTATATGCCGTGTAAACATGGCTCCCTCTATATACAGAGTAAAATGGCTCCCTCTATATACAGAATAACATGGCTCCCTCTATATACAGTGTAAACATGGCTCCTCTCTATATACAGTGTAAACATGTCTCCCTCTATATACAGAGTAACATGGCTCCCTCTATATACAGTGTAACATGGCTCCCCTCTATATACAGAGTAACATGGCTCCCCTCTATATACAGTGTAAACATGGCTCCTCTCTATATACAGAGTAACATGGCTCCCCTCTATGTACAGTCTAAACACGGCTCCTCTCTATATACAGAGTAACATGGCTCCTCTCTATATACAGTGTAAACATGGCTCCTCTCTATATACAGAGTAACATGGTTCCCTCTATATACAGTGTAAACATGGCTCCTCTCTATATACAGAGTAACATGGCTCTCCTCTATATACAGTGTAAACACGGTTCCTCTCTATATACAGAGTAACATGGCTTCCCTCTATATACCGTGTAAACATGGCTCCCTCTATATACAGAATAACATGGCTCCCCTCTATATACAGAGTAACATGGCTCCCCTCTCTATACAGTGTAAACATGGCTCCTCTCTATATACAGAGTAACATGGTTCCCTCTATATACAGTGTAAACATGGCTCCTCTCTATATACAGAGTAACATGGCTTCCCTCTATATACCGTGTAAACATGGCTCCCTCTATATACCGTGTAAACATGGCTCCCTCTATATACAGAATAACATGGCTCCCTCTATATACAGAGTAACATTGCTTCCCTCTATATACTGTGTAAACATGGCTCCCTCTATTTACAGAGTAACATGGCTCCCTCTATATACAGAGTAACATGGCTCCCTTTATATACAGAATAACATGGCTCCCTCTATATACAGTGTAAACATGGCTCCTCTCTATATACAGAGTAACATGGCTCCCTCTATATACAGAATAACATGGCTCCCTCTATATACAGAGTAACATGGCTTCCCTCTATATACCGTGTAAACATTGCTCCCTCTATATACAGTGTAAATATGGCTCCTCTCTATATACAGAGTAACATGGCTCCCTCTATATACAGAGTAACATGGCTTCCCTCTATATACCGTGTAAACATGGCTCCCTCTATATATAGTGTAAATATGGCTCCTCTCTATATACATAGTAACATGGCTCCCTCTATATACAGAGTAACATGGCTTCCCTCTATATACCGTGTAAACATGGCTCCCTCTATATACAGAATAGCATGGCTCCCTCTATATACAGAGTAACATGGCTCTCCTCTATATACAGTGTAAACACGGTTCCTCTCTATATACAGAGTAACATGGCTTCCCTCTATATACCGTGTAAACATGGCTCCCTCTATATACAGAATAACATGGCTCCCCTCTATATACAGAGTAACATGGCTCCCCTCTCTATACAGTGTAAACATGGCTCCTCTCTATATACAGAGTAACATGGTTCCCTCTATATACAGTGTAAACATGGCTCCTCTCTATATACAGAGTAACATGGCTTCCCTCTATATACCGTGTAAACATGGCTCCCTCTATATACCGTGTAAACATGGCTCCCTCTATATACAGAATAACATGGCTCCCTCTATATACAGAGTAACATTGCTTCCCTCTATATACTGTGTAAACATGGCTCCCTCTATTTACAGAGTAACATGGCTCCCTCTATATACAGAGTAACATGGCTCCCTTTATATACAGAATAACATGGCTCCCTCTATATACAGTGTAAACATGGCTCCTCTCTATATACAGAGTAACATGGCTCCCTCTATATACAGAATAACATGGCTCCCTCTATATACAGAGTAACATGGCTTCCCTCTATATACCGTGTAAACATGGCTCCCTCTATATACAGTGTAAATATGGCTCCTCTCTATATACAGAGTAACATGGCTCCCTCTATATACAGAGTAACATGGCTTCCCTCTATATACCGTGTAAACATGGCTCCCTCTATATATAGTGTAAATATGGCTCCTCTCTATATACATAGTAACATGGCTCCCTCTATATACAGAGTAACATGGCTTCCCTCTATATACCGTGTAAACATGGCTCCCTCTATATACAGAATAGCATGGCTCCCTCTATATACAGAGTAACATGGCTCCCCTCTATATACAGTGTAAACATGGCTCCTCTCTATATACAGAGTAACATGGCTCCCCTCTATACAGGGGCGTACCTGGAGCATTTGGCACCCGGGGCGGATCCTTTATTTGGTACCCCCCTCCCCAACTTTGAAATGTAAAAAACAGCTGCAATTTGTTTTAAATGTATGTTTATGCAGTGTGTGTATAGTGTGTACAGTGTGTATATTGTGTGTATAGTGTGTGCAGTGTGTGTATAGTGTGTGCAGTGTGTGCAGTGTGTGTATAGAGTGTGCAGTGTGTGCATAGTGTATGCTGTGTGTGCAGTGTGTGTATAGTGTGTGCAGTGTGTATAGTGTGTGTAGTGTGTGTATATTGTGTGCAGTGTGTATGCAGTGTGTGTAGTATGTGTGTGTGTGTAGTGTGTGCATAGTGTATGCAGTGTGTGCATAGTGTGTACAGTGTGTGTATAGTGTGTACATTGTGTGTGTATATTGTGTGTATAGTGTGTGTATATTGTGTGTAGTGTGTGTATAATGTGTATGCAGTGTGTGTATAGTGTGTGCAGTGTGTATAGTGTGTATATAGTGTGTATGCAGTGTGTGTCTAGTGTGTATGCAGTGTGTGTATAGGGTGTATGCAGTGTGTGTATAGTGTGTGCAGTGTGTGTATAGTTAGTGCAGTGTGTGTATAGTGTATGCAGTGTGTGCAGTGTGTATGCAGTGTGTGTAGAGTGTGTATAGTGTATGCAGTGTGTGTGCAGTGTGTGCAGTGTGTGTATATTGTGTGCAGTGTGTGTATAGAGTGTGCAGTGTGTGCACAGTGTGTGCAGTGTGTATAGTGTGTGCAGTGTGTGTGTAGTGTGTGCAGTGTGTATAGTGTGTATAGTGTATGCAGTGTGTGTGCAGTGTGTGCAGTGTATGTATAGTGTGTGCAGTGTGTATGCAGTGTGTGTAGAGTGTGTATAGTGTATGCAGTGTGTGTGCAGTATGTGCAGTGTGTGAATAGTGTGTGCAGTGTGTATAAAGTTTGCAGTGTGTGCACAGTGTGTGCAGTGTGTGTATAGTGTGTGCAGTGTGTGTATAGTGTGTGCAGTGTGTATAGTGTGTGCAGTGTGTGTATATTGTGTGCAGTGTGTGTAGTGTGTGTGTATAGTGTGTGCATAGTGTGTACAGTGTGTGTATAGTGTGTACAGTGTGTGTGTATATTGTGTGTGTATATTGTGTGTAGTGTGTGTATAGTGGGTGCAGTGTGTGTATAGTGTGTATGCAGTGTGTGTATAGTGTGTGCAGTGTGCATAGTGTGTATATAGTGTGTATGCAGTGTGTGTATAGTGTGTATGCAGTGTGTGTATAGGGTGTATGCAGTGTGTGTATAGTTAGTGCAGTGTGTGTATAGTGTATGCAGTGTGTGCAGTGTGTATGCAGTGTGTGCAGAGTGTGTATAGTGTATGCAGTGTGTGTAGAGTGTGTGTATAGTGTGTGCATAGTGTGTACAGTGTGTGTATAGTGTGTACATTGTGTGTAGAGTGTGTGCAGTGTGTGCATAATGTGTGTGCAATGTTTGCAGTGTGTGTAGAGTGTATGCAGTGTCTGTAGAGTGTGTATAGTGTGTGTAGAGTGTGCATAGTGTGTGTAGAGCAGTGGGTGGGGCCCTAAATGATAATCCCCCCTCCCCCATCAAAGGTGACTAGGGGTCCCCAAGCCCCTAGTCACACAACCAAATAAAAAAGCCCCTACCTACCCTTCTCACCCTAAAAAAATAGTGAGGGGGGAATAAAATTACTACCCTGTAAAGTAAAATTCAACTTACTATTCAACGTCTTCCTTTTTCTAAAATCTTCATTTTTCAGCCCCCAAAAAAGGCCAAATAAAAAGCCATCATACCCGTCGAACTTAAAAATAAAATAAAAAACCCGAGCGCCCAATAAAATTAATCCATCTTCACCCATGGAGGGCTCCGTGTCAGTGTTTATCAGGGATCCTTAGGATAGGTGTCAATCCATATCTGCCAAGTGACCCTATGTAGGGGGAAGAGTCCCTATTCTGTTCTGTGTCAGTGTCTGGAGGGAGTATCTGCAGTAACACAGAGTGTCTGGGGGGAGTATCTGCAGTAACACAGGGTGTCTGGAGGGAGTATCTGCAGTAACACAGGGTGTCTGGAGGGAGTATCGGCAGTAATACAGAGTGTCTGGGGGGAGTATCTGCTTGTAACATTTATATGCACTAAATTTTTTTTTAAAAAATAATACATTGAAAGAAAAAAATGATTGCAGCTTCCAAATTAATCTAAAATGGATGCTGTCCAGTAGGTGGGAGGGTCTGCTAGGGAGGGTGTGCTGCTGATTGGCTGTAATGTGTCTGCTGACTGTGAGGTACAGGGTCAAAGTTTACTCAATGATGACGAATAGGGGGCGGACCGAACATGCTATGTTCGCCGGGAACTATTCGCCAGCGAACAGTTCGGTACATCACTAGGCCCCCACTACTTCGCTCCTAAGTCTTCTGGGGTATCCCAGGTAAGTCCTATAGTTATGGTTGGGGCAGTTTGGCTTACCTGTGTCTCAGTGGGAGGTGGGTGGCTCTCAGCATCACGGCTTTGGGCTCTGGTAGTCACGGCTTGGGCACCTTGGGTTGGTGCAGGTAAAAAAATGAGGAGGTCAACGGGCCAATGTCATTGCCCAGTAATACTTCCACGGGTAAGTCTTTCATGTTGCCTGCTCCGGCACCCCAATCTAGGTGTACCTGGGCAGGGGGATCCGGTATATAGCTCCCTTGGCCACCCATACAGCAAAGGATTTTCCAGAACTTTCAGAATCAATTAAGTGCCTCTGGACCAATGTGATGGTGGCACCAGTGTCCTTGAGTCCTCATGCCACTTTCCCATTCACCATCACCAGCTGACAATGCTGTTGTCGGTTGTCAGTGATGGTCGACTGTACAAGGTGTACTTCGTGTAGCGTTCCCAGAGGCTCCTCACGGCTCAATTTCCAGGTGTCCCAAGCTGTTGGTGCATGGTAGTCTATGCTGTGTGCAGTAGCACGCGGTTTAGAGAACCCAGGCCGAGTCCGGTTGGATCTGGGTGCTTCCAGGGGAAAATTATTATGAAGATGTCCCAGTTGCTTGCAGCGATCACAGCGTGACTCGTTGTTGACCGAGTACCCAGGGTTGGTCGGTGTGTGCCAGATTGGGGTCTGGTATCTCCCCACTGCTGGCTGGGCTAGTGGATCGGTCCAGGGGAGTTGGACCCGAGGTGTGGAACGGTCTACCTTGCGGGCACCGGAATATTCTTCCGCAAGTCGGGCTGCCTCGGGAAGGGAGAGGGGTCTGCGGTCCCTTACCCACTCTTTAACATCCGTCTGTATGTTATTATGAAATGGTTCTAATAGAATGAGCTGCAGGATGTCATCTACAGTGGTTGCTTGGCAACTTAAAATCCAGATGGATGCTGACAGCTTCAGTTGGCAGGCCCACTCAGTGTAGGAATCTTTGTCCACTTTGCGGGAATCTCTAAACTTTCTGCGGTACGCCTCAGGGGTCACTGCGTACCTGGCCAGGACCGCCTCTTTTACATGCTCATAACTGTGGATTTTGTGGTTTGGAACAGCCCGAAAGGCATCTGCTGCTTTCCTGCGAATATAGGGACCCATTCATCTGCAGCCACTTTGTGTAGGGCACACTGGCATTAAAAATCTGCCAGATAGCCATCAATTTCGCTTTCCATTTCATTGAAACTTTTAAATGCGCTTAAAGGAATCTTCCGCGATTCGACTGTGTTGCTGACTCCGTTCGGCGATATCGCTGCCGTTCGTTGGGTTTCAACGTAATTGTAGCTCTCGCTGTTCCCTGGCATTTGCATTATGCAGAACTGCTTTAACACTTCATGAAGTCTTGGCTCATGTTTGGGGGATGGGATAACTACACTCTTGGGGATTGCTATAATCACAATACTCCCCTGAGTATAAGCTCTTGTAAGAGCTTGTTCATGCAACGTTCTCTGGAGTAGGAGAGGTCTACCCACTGGAAGCTGGATCCTGGTCTTGGGTCCAGGGTGGGTGGGGGACGGCGAGAACCCAACGCAGCTGCATCTCTGGAAGTGGGGTCTGCAGTGCTTATGGTTTCTGGTGGCGTGCTTGGAGTCCTCGGCAAGCACTAGGAGCATCGATTGACGGAGGTATCCAGACGGGGTGACAGGCAGTCCGTCACAATCAGTATTAACTGCCTCCACACAAAAATGATCGGTGAGTAGACTTGTAGACAGTGAAAACTATGTTGTGTATCTGAATTGATTCAAGGGGAAAAAAAAGAAGAAGTAATTTGTTCAGGGGATTTGGCGTTTCATTTCTGATTAATTTTGTCAATGCAATCATTTTGGGAAAAACAATTCCGACAAACTAAAAGATGACAAAAGGGGATATTTTGCATGACCTTTAAGCATGCCATTTGGTTCAAAGATCAAATGAAATGCATTAACCAATAGAGGAGAAAAAGGAGGAGCAGTAAATGTAAGGACTGACAGAGGGGTGAGGTGTGAGAGGAGCGAATGGAGAGGAAAATCAGTCTAGCTGTATTATCATCACGCCATGTTTTGTTAACTTTATACCAACATCAATAATCCCACACTATGCTGTATAATCAATTCCAGATAAGGTGCAGTAAAGTGGTCCTTGCACTAATTATATCATTTTAGATGTTATTTCTCTCTCAGTATTAAAGGGGACTCAGGCTAACAATGAAACGGTGCCAAAACTAGATCTGGGGCTTTTTAGGACTCCACTTGGGTGTCCAGCCCATCCACTCTTTCCCTGTGAACACCCATGGTGGATACTCTTCGCCTGTGATTTTACATTAGCACTAGAGATTGCCCGAATAGTTTGCTGGCGAATAGTTCCTGGCAAACATCACTTGTTCGCATTCGCCAGGCTGAACGTACTTATATCATGGCTAGTTGCACTGAGGGTATGAGTATGTAGCAGTACATTGTTGTGAAAGATGGCTGTCATGTTTAGGGTGTAGCTTGCACGTTATCAACTGTGTATTTATATCAGCAGCTACACCACTAGTTATAAATCAAGTGTGAGTCGCCCCATGAGTTGATTAGTGAATAACATAATACATGAACGGTTAAGGTAAAGGCATGTAAGGAACTACTACAATAAACTCTTTAGAAGGTGAAATAATGACATGTTTAAACACTTGCTACTTTACGATTAGTTAATGTGCAGAGAGCAGTTCATGTGATCAAAGGCATGGTGTGGAGGATCGGCTATAGTGGGACATGCTTGGCAGGCTGCTGTTTACTGCTTGTGCTCATCCGATCCCTTCTGGGCGCCAGGTGCACACCCTGGGAGTCCCTGATACCTGGTGTGAAGGACTTTTATGCAATTGCCTATATGCTTCAGTTTAATTCTCTCCCTGCTATTTTAAGGTCTATATTGTTCGGTTCCAAATGTCAAGAATGAATGTATTCGTGTACCGAACGGGGACCACACACCCTGGGTAGCAAGTAGCAATTAGAACACAGAGAAAACCGCAACTTAATTGCTACTGGGTGGCCGCCATTCGACATACGAACACGTGGCGAGAACAAAGGATGGCTGCCATCTTAACACTCACGAATGCAGTCAGCGGGGCTTACGCATGAATTGCATGGAACAGTTTTCGGTACGGGAAACATGCGAACGCCCGGTCCCCCATGGAAGTCCTGGATGAATACGTTCCCCTCCACGAATCAAACTGGCGTTCGGTAGATGGTATCTACCGGATGAGGGAAACATTCACAGGTAACCAGCTGAACCATACGAATGGTAGTTTTCGTGTAGTTAGATGCGAACGGAGACCGGCTCTTGCTACTGATTCTATGGAACTGTAACCCGGATACCTCCACATGGCAAGCTGGTCAAACTTCCACACGATGCGACACGAAACTACCGAATGGAAATTCGTGAGATTTGGATATGTAACTACCAGTATCCTCAGCTATCCAGGGATGTTAAAAGTATAATTGTATGTCTTATAGAAAGTATTTCTGAAATTGCTATAAATTGTAATGTTTCTGGCCAGCAGATAATTGAGCTTTGTGGATTGTAGAAACTCAATTATCTAGCCTGGCCCAGAGGAGGAGTTTTGTGTTGCATAAATTGTGAGTTCTGTGTGCCAGTAAATCAGTCTTGTTCCAGCATTAAGTTTTGGCTCATGTGTGGATTATTCGGCGATTCCAGGGATATTTCTACTCGTGGAGTATTGGGTGATTTTCTTTTATGGGAAGAAGGGAATGCTTGACGGGGATATTTTCTACAACCGTCACAACTGGTTGGCAGCGGCGGGATTTTCCCTTCTACTTTCCTTTACACCATGATTCCAAGCAGACACTGGGAACAGTGAATGGAAGGCTGCTACACCCTGCTTAAAAGAAATACACTGAAAGAACTACTGGAAGTCCGTGGAAGGATTGCTAGCAACAAAACCAAGCGGGTCATCATAGCAGAATTAATGGAGCTAGACCAGGAGAACTTGGTTGCAGCAACGCCAGCAGTACAAGAGATGGAGACACCAGTGATTCAGGAGGAGGAATCACCAGCCAACAAGGCAATGAGAGAGAAGCTAGCATGGTTCGGTCCGAACCCAACGGCGGATGTGGTGCTGAAAGTGATGAACCTGTTAGCGGAGGAGGCTAAACAAATAAGAGACGCAGAGCTACAGTTAAAACTGGCAGCAGTCCAACAAGCAGCCACACATTCTCCAAACAGTGAGTACAGCACAGCAGACACAAGGAAGATTCTGTTTAGCGCTTTTAAAGCTTTTGATGAAAAAGACTGTGAAATTGATAATTACCTGGCAGATTTTGAGCGACAATGTAACCTGCACCGAATAGATAGAGGAGGGTGGGTTTCAATATTGTCAGGCAAACTGTCAGGCAAAGCTTCTGATGCTTTCCGGACCGTGCCAGAGCAGGAGATCCATAGCTACGCCAGGGTTAAAGAAGTGCTCCTGGCTCGTTATGCAGTAACCCCAGAGTCCTACCGACAAAAGTTCAGGGACTCACGCAAAACCACAAAAGACTCTTACGTGGAATGGGCATGCCAGTTATCCCTGTCGGCCTCTAACTGGGTTAAAAGCAGCCAGGCCACCACCGCAGAGGACATTTTGCAACTAATGCTCCTGGAGCAATTTTACAATCACATCCAGACGGATGTCAAAGACTGGGTGAGAGATCGCAGGCCCATGACTCTACCAGAGGCCACTAAGTTGGCGGATGAATATGCGGATACTCGCAAGACGAACCAGGTCACACCACGGGTACAACCTCCACGACCAACGGTGCCCTCACACCCACCAGCCGCTAGATACCAACCTCCTAACAGACCAGTGATATCTAGCCCTCGCTATCCACGCCAGGAGGACAATGAACAACGCTGCTTCCGGTGCAAACAGCTGGGTCACTTCAAGCAGAATTGCCCCATGGACAACAACACCAGGTCAAATTGGTCTCGACCTGGGTACCGCCCACCAGCAGCAGCACATTGTGTAGACTCGGCTTGGGATCCCCAGGAGCTGGGTCAGGAAGAACCATTGGGCACCCTTTACGAAGCCCTCATGGTACAATCTGTTATTACGGACAACAGGAAACACCATTGTCAGCTGGTCATGGTTAACAGTAAAACCGCCCGGGGATTAAGAGACAGTGGGGCGACCATCACGTTGGTACAAAGACACCTTATTAAGGCATCAGAGAAAACGGGGAAATCAATTGCTGTGAGAGTGGCAGGGGGGGCAGTATACCGTATTCCTACTGCACAGGTACACCTAGACTGGGGTGCTTGAGCTGGCAATGTTCATGTGGGCATCATGAAAGACTTACCTTCTGAAGTCATCTTGGGCAACGACATTGGCCCCCTGACTTCGGCGTTCGCCTCTACCCCCGCTCAGGAGGCCCACGCAGTAACCACCAGAGCACAAAGTCACGCTGCCGAGAGCCATCCGCTTCCTACTGAGACCCAGGTAAGCCAACCCAACCTACCCTTGACTGTAGAACCCCTACCCTGGGACACCCCAGAGGACTTTGGGCGGGAGGTGACCAGAGACCCTTCCCTCAGAAAGTATCGAGAGAAAGCCAGGAGGGGCCAAGGGGGTTAGAGAAGGAGCAATTTATCTGGGAGAAAGGCCGCTTGTACAGGCTCACTGAGACCCGGGGTAATGCACCAGGGCCTAAGCAAAAACGCCAGCTGGTAGTTCCCCGGAAATACCGGCAGGAGTTATTGAGGATTAAGCACGACGTACCCTTGGCAGGCCATTTGGGAATACGCAAGACAGGGTATCGGATAACCCAGAACTTCTTCTGACCTGGGGTATCCGACGACGTCA
The DNA here is from genome assembly GCF_036172605.1 of Pelobates fuscus. Classification (NCBI taxonomy): domain Eukaryota; kingdom Metazoa; phylum Chordata; class Amphibia; order Anura; family Pelobatidae; genus Pelobates; species Pelobates fuscus. The sequence continues at coordinate 42,141,828 of NC_086328.1, forward strand.
GGGCGTATTGTCAAACGTGCGAGGTATGCCAACGTATAGGTAAAAAGGGAGACCACCCAAAGGCTAAACTAGTTTCCATGCCCATTATTGAAGAACCGTTCACAAGGGTAGCCGTGGACATTATAGGGCCCCTGGCCCAACCTAGCCATTCCGGCAAGCGGTATATACTCACCATAGTAGACTACGCCACCCGTTACCCCGAAGCGGTAGCTCTCTGTAACATACAGGCTGAGACCGTAGCAGAGGCCCTAGTTAAAGTATTTTCCCGAGTAGGCTTTCCCAAGGAGGTTCTGTCCGACCAAGGTACCCAATTCACAGCCGAGGTAACCCAGCAGATATGGAAAACCTGTGGAGTTAAATCCCTGACTAGCTCCCCATACCACCCCCAGACTAACGGCCTGTGTGAGCGCTTCAACGGAATGCTAAAGCAAATGTTGAAGTCATTCACGGGGGCGTACAAGGATTGGGAGCGATTCCTGCCACACCTTCTTTTTGCCTACCGAGAGGTGCCGCAGGAATCGACCGGATTCTCACCCTTCGAACTTCTCTATGGGAGGCGGGTGAGGGGGCCCTTAGATCTCATCAAGGATCACTGGGAGGGGCAGACAGAGATTGAGGGGACCCCGGTTGTACCTTATGTCCTGGAGCTGAGGGACCACATGGAGGAATTAGCCCAGACAGTGCGAGAGAACCTCCAGGCGGCCCAACAGCGCCAGAAGGTATGGTATGACCGACGGGCTAGGCACTGGAGCTTTCAGATAGGCCAAAAGGTCATGATATTGAGGCCGGTCCGAACAGACAAGCTCCAGGCCGCCTGGCAGGGCCCCTATAGGACAGATATGCGACACTACCTACACGATAGCCAGCTGCGAGGATGAAGATGTGAAACAAACCTTTCACATCAACATGCTCTAGGCCTATCAGGAACGGGCAGAGGAGGTAGCCACTATCTGTGCACCAGCAGGAGAAGACACAGAGAGAACCTACCCCTTCCCGACCTATTGGGCAGTAACGAAGGGATGACCCAGATAGAGAAAGTCCAGCTAGGTGAACAGCTGGAGCCGCAAGAGCGGGCTCAAGCTGTCCGCTTACTAGAAACAAAACAGGCCACATTCTCTCAGGAGCCTGGATACACACTCCTAGCCGTACACAAGGTAGAGACTCCAGGACAGGCACCCCTGAGACAGCCTCCCTACCGTATCCCCGAAGCAGTCCGGGAAGGGATGCGGAAGGAAATAGATGAGATGCTTCGGCTAGGCGTAATCGAACCCTCAGAAAGTCCTTGGGCCTCGCCGGTAGTCTTAGTGCCAAAGAAGGATGGGACAACCCGCTTCTGTGTAGATTACCGGCGCCTCAACGACAAGACAGTTACGGACGCCTATCCGATGCCACGGATGGACGAGCTGCTTGACCGTATCTCTGCAGGGAAGTATCTGACCACAATAGACCTATGCAAGGGATATTGGCAGATTCCCCTGGCAGAAGATGCCATACCCAAGTCGGCCTTCATCACCCCGTTTGGCCTATACCAATTCCGGGTTATGCCGTTCGGGATGAAGAACGCCCCAGCCACCTTCCAACGGATGGTGGATCAGTTACTTGGGGGTCTCCAGAGCTTCGCATGCGCTTACTTGGATGACATCGCCATCCACAGCGATACATAGGAAGCGCACCTAGAGCACGTAGGGGTAGTATTAGATAGGATCAGGGGGGCCGGGCTGACCCTGAAACCCGACAAATGTAATTTGGGTATGGCGGAGGTACAGTATTTGGGCCACCGAGTAGGATGTGGTAAGCAACGGCCGGAGCCGGCTAAGATCGAGGCCGTTGCCAATTGGCCCACTCCCCACACCAAGACACAAGTCATGGCTTTCTTGGGCACAGCCAGCTATTACAGATGCTATGTACCCGACTATAGCGCCCTGGCCAAACCCCTGACCGACTTGACCAAAAAGAAGCTACCCCGACAAGTCATGTGGTCCCCGGAATGCGAGGTGGCTTTCCAAGCACTAAAGACTGCTCTGGTTAATGCTCCGGTGTTGGTTACCCCAGATCCTAACAAAAGATTTATTGTCCACACAGACGCTTCAATGTTTGGACTGGGGGCAGTACTAAGCCAGATCGGGGAGGATGGAGGAGAGCACCCGGTGGCATACCTGAGTCGGAAGCTGTTGCCAAGGGAGGTCAGTTATGCCACCATTGAAAAAGAGTGTTTGGCCTTGGTATGGGCACTCAAAAAGCTCACACCTTACCTTTATGGCCGGGCTTTCACTCTCATCACCGATCACAACCCCTTGGTGTGGCTTAACCGGGTTTCAGGGGACAACGCCCATTTGCTACGCTGGAGCTTGGCCTTACAGCCCTATGACTTTACGATTCATTATCGCCCAGGCAAGCAAAACGGGAATGCCGATGGATTGTCACGCCAAACGGATTTAACCTCGGACTAAAAGCTCTGAACCCGTTAACCCTACTGGACCAGGAAAGGTTCAACCGAGTTGCCGGAGCAGGGAGAAAAAGGGGGGGCATTGTGAAGGACTTTTATGCAATTGCCTATATGCTTCAGTTTAATTCTCTCCCTGCTATTTTAAGGTCTATATTGTTCGGTTCCAAATGTCAAGAATGAATGTATTCGTGTACCGAACGGGGACCACACACTCTGGGTAGCAAGTAGCAATTAGAACACAGAGAAAAACGCAACTTAATTGCTACTGGGTGGCCGCCATTCGACATACGAACACGTGGCGAGAACAAAGGATGGCGGCCATCTTAACACTCACGAATGTGGTCAGCGGGGCTTACGCATGAATTGCATGGAACGGTTTTCGGTACGGGAAACATGCGAACGCCCGGTCCCCCATGGAAGTCCTGGATGAATATGTCCCCCTCCACGAATCAAACTGGCGTTCAGTAGATGGTATCTACCGGATGAGGGGAACATTCACAGGTATCCAGCTGAACCATACGAACTGTAGTTTTCGTGTAGTTAGATGCGAACGGAGACCGGCTCTTGCTACTGATTCTATGGAACTGTAACCCGGATACCTCCACATGGCAAGCCGGTCAAACTTCCACACGATGCGACACGGAAACTACCGAACGGAAATTCGTGAGATTTGGATATGTAACTACCAGTATCCTCAGCTATCCAGGGATGTTAAAAGTATAATTGTATGTCTTATAGAAAGTATGTTTCTGAAATTGTTATAAATTGTAATGTTTCTGGCCAGCAGATAATTGAGCTTTGTTGATTGTAGAAACTCAATTATCTAGCCTGGCCCAGAGGAGGAGTTTTGTGTTGCATAAATTGCGAGTTCTGTGTGCCAGTAAATCAGTCTTGTTCCAGCATTAAGTTTTGGCTCATGTGTGGATTATTCTGCGATTCCAGGGATATTTCTACTCGTGGAGTATTGGGTGATTTTCTTTTATGGGAAGAAGGGAATGCTTGACGGGGATATTTTCTACAACCGTCACACCTGGAACAACAAAGGCAAGTCTCTGGCTGAGTGCCGGGTTCGCGGCTTGAGGTTGTGTAAGCTTGTTTTGTCGGGTGGTCGGATCTGTCCCGGTGGTGCTTCACGTCCGGTGCGGGATTGTGGTGGAGGCGAGTACTTGATGTGGGGCAGGCTCTGCATTTCTGTTTGTGCCTCTGGTCCCGTCTTCTACGCCTTTTGCGTTGGTGGATTTTAATGGGGACTGCTTCGCTTAGCTGTGGTGGAGCTTGTTGGGGCTGTGGTGGAGCTTGTTGGGGCTTCCTGCTTGTTATTTGCTTCCAAAATTGATTAAAGAGTCTGTCCAGCTTAGACTCAATATCCTGCCATGCTTTGCTGGTACCAGGAGGACACGCAGCGGCCGCCATATTGGGAGAGTCGCAGATGGGTATGTCAGCCTGGGCGGCTGCGCTCTGTGTGTCCATTGGCTCCAGACAGCCTCTCGGGGTGGACCGGGATAACCCCCACCGGTCCGAGTGGGGGGGTAACGGAGCTCCTGCCTTGAAGTAGCTGCTCCTGGGCATCCCAGGATCGGGAGATCGGCCGCCTCTCCCGCCCGGTGAGCACCAGGCCACACTTGCCACGCGGAAGAAAGTAAGACTCTGTCGAGTTGCTGACCGCTATTAAGCATGGTCAGCAGGAGCAACATTGCTGTGTTTTGATTTCCCTATTAAATCAGCAGCAGCTACCTCCTCTCACTAAGAATGCAGCTTCCACGGGGCGGGGCCTAGCTGTCATGGAGGAAAGATGCACTTCGTGTGAGCTCCCTCAATATCTCACTTTAAGCAGCTATCAACAAGCGAATTTTACCCCAGAAGGTGAAAGTAATCCTCCTCCTCCCACGACCACCCCTTCTGGGGTGAAATTCACTTGTTGATAGCTGCTTAAAGTGAGATATTGAAGGAGCTCACACGAAGTGTGTCTTTCCTCCATGACAGTTAGGCCCCGCCCCCCGGAAGCTGCATTCTTAGTGAGAGGAGGGACAGTGTAGCTGCTGCTGATTTAATAGGGAAATCGATAGCTAGGCTAGTGTATTCAATGTCCACTACAGTCCTGAAGGACTCATCTGATCTCTGCTGTTAGGACAGCACCCCAAAAAGCCATTTTTAGGGCTAGAACATCAGTCTGCTTTTTTTTTTTTCTGTGTAATTTAGTTGCAGTTGCCTGTCTGCCATCATATGTGTCAGGCTCACATCGTATACTGTGCCACTTGCCCAGTGCCACTTATATCTGGTGTCACAATAGCTTGCATTAAAAAACAAAACAACAACTTTTTTGACTGTAATATAATAGCAGTCAGTTTCCTTCACACGTGTGCGTTTCAGGGCCTGCCATGGCACAGTGTCACACCAGTGCAACTCATATCTGGTGTAACAGTAGTGTACATTTAAAAAAAAAAAAAGGATGTAGATAACAGGGATATGTCTCAGTCAGGCAGCATTACACACATGGACGTACCTTGTGATGATGATGATGTTGTACCAGCTGCTGCTTCCTTTGCTGAGTTATCAGATACAAGTGAAGCGGTTGATGATGACGATGCGTCCATAGATGTCACGTGGGTGCCTGCTAGAAGAGAAGAAGAACAGGGGGAAAGTTCAGATGGGGAGACAGAGAGGAGGAGGAGACGAGTTGGAAGCAGGGGGATGTCAACCACTGCTGTCCTCCTTGCCCCCTCTCAACCATCCGCCACTCCGTCTCTCACCTTGAGCAGTTCCTGCTCATCTGCCCACAGTCAGGTGTATGTCAAGGACATGTTTGAGCGTAAGAAGCCAATGTCACAAAGTCACCCCATTACCCGGCGTCTGACAGCTGGCTTGTCGGAACTCTTACCCTGCCAGCTTTTACCATACAAGCTGGTGGAGTCTGAGGCGTTCAAAAAATTTGTAGCTATTGGGACACCGCAGTGGAAGGTACCCGGTCGAAATTTCTTTGAACAAAAGGCAATCGCCAACCTGTACTCGATTGTGCAAAAGGAAGTAATGGCATATCTGGCACATAGTGTTGGGGCAAGGGTCCATCTGACCACTGATACCTGGTCTGCAAAGCATGGTCAGGGCAGGTATAGCCTGCTGACGGCTGCCAAGCATGGAATGCGTGGATCTGCAGAGGAGTTGGTGACACCGCCACAACTTGCAGGCAGGCCTGCGGCCACCTCCTTTACTCCTCCTACTCCATGCTCTTCCATAACCTCCTCGGCTGAGTCCTCTTATGCTGCTGCATCTTGCTCCACATCAACGGTAACCCCCCAGCTCCCCAGGTACTATTCCACATCCCGGATATGGCAGTGTCACGCCGTCTTGGGGTTGACTTGCCTGAAAGCAGAGAGTCACACCGGACCAGCATTCCTGACCGCCCTGAACGCACAGGTGGATCAGTGGCTGACTCCGCACCAACTGGAGATCGGCAAAGTGGTTTGTGACAATGGTAGAAATTTGTTGGCGGCATTGAATTTGGGCAAGTTGACACATGTGCCGTGCATGGCACATGTGTGTAATCTGATCGTACAACGCTTTGTGCATAAGTACACAGGCTTACAGGATGTCCTGAAGAAGGCCAGGAAGGTGTGTGGCCATTTCAGGCGTTCCTACACGGCCATGGCGCACTTTTCAGATATCCAGCGGTGAAACAACATGCCAGTGAGGCGCTTGATTTGCGACAGCCAGACACGTTGGAATTAAACAATCCTAATGTTCGATCGCCTGCTCCAACAAGAAAAAGCCGTTAACGAGTATTTGTATGACCGGGGTGCTAGGACAGCCTCTGCGGAGCTGGGATTTTTTTTGCCATGTTACTGGATGCTCATGCGCAATGCCTGTAGGCTCATGCGTCCTTTTGAGGAGGTGACAAACCTAGTCAGTCGCACCGAAGGCACCATCAGCGACATCATACCATTTGTTTTCTTCCTTGAGCGTGCCCTGCGAAGAGTGCTGGATCAGGCCGTGGATGAGCGTGAAGAGGAAGAGTTGTGGTCACCATCACCACCAGGAACAACCTTATCAGCATCGCTTGCTGGATCTGCGGCAAAGCTGGAAGAGGATTGTGAGGAAGAGGAGTCAGAGGAGGAATGTGGCTTTGAGGAGGAGGAGGAAGACCAACCACAACAGGCATCCCAGGGTGCTCATTGTCACCTATCTGTGGTGTTGTACGTGGCTGGGGGGAAGAACATACCTTCAGTGAGATCACTGAGGACGAGGAACGGGACATGAGTAGATCGGCATCCAACCTTGTGCAAATGGGTTCTTTCATGCTGTTGTGCCTGTTGAGGGACCCTCATATAAAAAGGCTGAAGGAGAACGACCTGTACTGGATGTCCACGCTACTAGACCCCCGGTATAAGCAGAAAGTGCCTGAAATGTTACCGAATTACCGCAAGTCGGAAAGGATGCAGCAGTTCCAAAATAAATTAAAAAGTATGCTTTACACAGCGTATAAGGGTGATGTCACAGCACAACGGGAACAGGTGAAAGTAATCATCCTCCTCCCATGACCACGCCGGCAAGGACAGGACACTTTACAGACGTGTTGTTGATGGAGGACATGCGGAGCTTTGTAAGTCCTACGCATCGCCACAGCCCTTCGGGGTCCACCCTCAGAGAACGACTTGACCGACAGATAGCAGACTACCTCACCTTTACTGCAGATATCAACACTCTGAGGAGCGATGAACCCCTTGGGTGTGCAGGCTTGACCTGTGGCCTGAGCTATCCCAATTTGCGATAGAACTTCTGGCCTGCCCCACTTCAAGTGTCCTGTCAGAAAGGACCTTCAGTGCAGCAGGAGGTATTGTCACTGAGAAGAGAAATCGCCTAGGTCAAAAAAGTCTAGATTACCTCACCTTTATTAAGATGAATGAGGGATGGATCCCAAAGGGACTGACAGTGGGCGATACATTCAACTAAAAAAGGCCTGATGAGGGGGACGTGACAGGGATTAAACTGATAAGAATAGTACTACTTAACACACCACTTCTATCTGGTGGCACATTAGATTACACGCGCAGTGCCCCAAATTGGAAGTAGGAGGACCAACCAAGCATCTTTTTCCATCTCTCGGTTCCTAAAATCGATGCCATATACACGTCCCCTGATAGGGGACGTAACAGGGATTAAACTGATAAGAATAGTACTACTTAACACACCTTATAATAATGCAGAGAGAGGCAATGCAGAGAGAGGAGTCTGAAGAAGAGGAGTCAGAGGAGGAAGGTGGCTTTGAGGAGGTGGAAGACCAAACACAGCAGGCGTCCCAGGGGGTTTGTTGTCACCTTTCGGGAACCCTTGGTGTGGTACGTGGCTGGGTGGAGAAAGAGACCTTCAATGACATCAGTGAGGACAAGGAACGGGACATGGCTAGCTTGGTATCCAACCTTGTGCAAATGGGGAGTTTGCGGTTGTGCAAATGGACTGTTTGCAGTTGTTTGCGGTGCGTTAAATGGGGAGTTTGGTCTGTCACTGTGAAGCGGGCGTAACCCTTACACTACCTGATCGATACAACATCATACCTGATGTTTTAAAGCAGGTTATTCCAAACAATTTAGGAATGTTAGGTGATTTATGCTCTTATGGATTAAAACCAGACTCTGCATCAACTATGTAATTTTCCATGGGAGTTTTGCCCCTTGAAACAACTTTTCCATCACTATTGTGGCCAGAAAGAGTCCCTGTGGGTTTTAAAATTTGCCTGCCTATTGAAGTCTATGGCAGTTCGCCCGGTTTGCCCGTTCGCCAACATTTGCGGAAATTCGCATTTGCCATTCGCGAACAGAAAATGTTATGTTCGCGACATCTCTAATTAGCACTCAGATCTGATAATCTTCAGTACATATTTATTTTGCTCTTTATTTTTAATTAATCACACAGAATAATTGTGATGCAACTATCACCAGTTCTGGTATCATACCGAGTTGCTGCAAAAGCCTGTTCCTAAATACTGATATTGCTAGATCTGTTTCTGCACAATAAAATGTACTTTTGTGTTTCTAAACATTGGAGTCTTATTTCAGCACATCTACAATCCACAAATCTGTGTCAAGAGCTAACAAATCGTCCATTTTGTGCCTAGTGTTCCGATTTTGGTCTTGTACCCTGGTCATGTGAGGAGGAAGGGACTCCTAAAAGACCAGTAAGGATCTAACCTGCATTTTAGGGAGAAGACAGTGTTGACATGTGTATAAGACATCTATTTCACTTCACTGATTCATCTAATGGATTTACAATCTGTAAATTTCCAGTCTATAACAGAAAATGTTAAAATCTAAAAATTAATAAATACATTGTTTCTTATTTCGTGTCCTTCTTTATGATACTGTTGCAACACATGACATTAACTATAATAAACTTTGTATTTTCATTTATAAAGCAATTTTCCATATTTGGTGGAGAAAATAGTAAATATAACATCATCAAGAAGAGCTGTAGTGATATGCAAATAAAAGTGCTATAGATTTAATTTCCTATAATATAAAATGTTTTGCCAGCTACCATTAAAAATTCACATTTAACATTTCCAGGGAACATTTGGAAATATAAACTCAAGTTTTTTTCTAATTCCATTTATGTTTATCAGAGTCATAGCATCAATGATCAATCAGGCAAATGTGGAGCAATCTATTGGAAACATTCATCAGACCAAATATCAATACATTTTTATCTACTTGCATAAGCTATATGCTGTTAGGAAAATAATGTTCTACATATAGTACAATAAAACAAGGTTATCAGGAAATAAACCACATTAAAGGAAAAACATCATCACCTTTATTACATTGTTTATTGACTTGCTGTATCATTTTATCATTTTAGTACAGTCTAATAGGAGATTATTGTCAGTACAGTTTAAATATAATTATGGATCAACAAAACTATCTTCTTAATAATAGAAAGGAATAAATAAAGAATGGAAAATGGAAAATGGTGAGCATTACTGACAACGAGTTAAGTTTTTTTATTTCAAATATTGTGGTTTGTGAAGTGTGAACAGGTGCACAAAACCTGCATGTATACAAATTAATTTCCTTAAATACTTAATTAAGTGCACATGTGGTTTGCTATATATGCATATATTTTATTATTTGTCATGTACACTGTTCCATAATTATAATTTTTTGTAAATGCGAGTAAAGGCTTGGTTTATTTAGATTTTTTTTATTCAATATTTTTTTCAGTTTTAGTTTTTCTTATATTTTTTACAGCAATTGTTTGTCATCACAAAAGACATGACTTAACATTTATACACGAACATCGTTTCCAATCTTCTTAGAGTACATATTTTAACTTCCAGAAATGTAACAAGTTAACTACTCTTACTAATATGGTAGTAACCCTTGATGGAGAGGGAAAGAGAAAAAAAAAACACAAGAAAAATAATCACCTGTATCTGAAATTTTATTTTGGGAGTAGATGCAATTTTTATTTTTTTTTATTTATTTTTTTAATTTCAGGAGAAGATACAATATTATCTATCAAACAAATACCATAATTAAACAAGAGGGTTATATAGAGTTTTTCCTGATCTGAATCTTGAAGCATAATGGCTTGAATTGACAATAAGAAATATTTTAATATTTAACTTTTTAACTGTATTAGAAGTGTAGGATTGTCCAATCAATCCTTTATTTTTAATGTAGACTGCTGAAATTTGTAGTTAGACTATACACATAGTGATGTATTACTGAAACATTCCTTTAAATGGTTCTGAACAAATCATACTGAAGTATAGGACAAATACATTAATTTTGAAATATTTTCTTTAGTCAAAATAATTGCATATGTTTGATCAGTTTTTAAATTTTCACAAATAATCTATGTATATGGTGATTAGTAAGGGCATCCCTGTTTGGTCCCATTTCTGATCACAAACTTAGAAGATAGAACCTTTGATGTAAGTCTTGCCATTGGATTGTTGTAGAGAGACTTAGTTGCAGTGGCAAATGCCAGCCCTGTCAAACACCTCCCACTGAAAAGCCCAGTCCACCCGATCAAAGGCATTCTTTGCTTCAGGATCTAAAGACATTGTTGGACTCCTTGTGGCCTGGTATACATCAATAATGTCAAGAACTTGTTACTGCATTAGGTGCTTCATGGTTCATAATAAAGCCCACCTTGTCCAGACAAATGAAAGATTAAAGGGTCAGGTTAACTGGTTGGCCAGTGATTTGTCATAGTTCTTAATATCCATATTAATAACTGATAGTTATTATAGTTCATGTATGGGGTTAAGTCTTGTCCATCTTGTAAAATCACCATCTAAGTTTTGGTTGCTAGCCCTCCTCTTCTGACAATGATGATAAAAAGATCTTTAGGATGCAGAGCTAATTTGCATTAAAATGTCTTATAAACATGTTGTATGAAAGGAGAGAAGGTTAGCACTCCCCTTGACAAGGATGGTAGAGGTCCTAGTGGCCTTTACAACACATATACGGTTAAGGCACTGCCACTTACTTCGTGGCATCTCTAACCATGTTTTTACTCACTCTACAAATACCACCCACTTACTTCAAATCACTCCAAAAACAAATCACTTCATTCATTTGGCAGGGAAAAAGACCAAGTATAGCCATATCCACATTATACCAGCCTAAAATCGTGGGTGGGATGAGCTTGCCCAATGTGCAACTATATTACAGAGCGGCTGTATTGGCTAGCCTTTTTTCCATCACCCAAGCCACAGGCCACCCCCAATGGGTCTATATAGAACAGCACTGGTTGCAAAACCAAGACATTAAAACGGTGTTGTGGCTGCCTCCTCACAAAAGAGGGGATACCTCCCAAGCGCTTCCAGCCACTCTAGCAACGTTAAAGATATGGGATATCTCCCGGGGACTCCTATGCGGCTGCCACCCAACCCCTCTCTCGATGCCCATCAAAGCATTAGCATACATGATACCAGACTTCAACTACAGGGTCTGGAACAGATGTGGGGTGTTTTATGTATACACCCTCTTGGACAAAGGCAGACTAGCCACGTTTGACCAACTAAAACATGACCACACACTCCCGAACACGGCGCAAAACTCTTACAAGTGTCTTCCTGGTGGAAAACAAACATATCACGGCCCACACCCCACACTGGCAATGACTTAACAAATTTTGAAAAGTTTATCATAGCAGGAAAACCAGTGAAAAAGCCCATATCTACCATATACGCACTGCTGATGCCCAGGCGTGTGATTAAATCCTTGACCTGGGTATGATCTTGGGAGAAGGACCTTGGTCAGATACTGTCAGAACAGGTCTGGTTGGCCTCGGCAAATGCAGCCAGAGGTATGACGTCCTGCGCCTCCCATTTGGAGATCACCCGTAAGCTTCTCTACCGCTGGTAAATGGTTCCCACATGACTGGCCACTATGGACCCATCTCTGTCCAGCATTTGCTGGCGATGCAAAAGAGAAACCGGTTCGTTCCTCCATACCTGGTGGAACTGCTCGAAACTCCAACCATATTGGAGTGCAGTCATCTCATTAATACACCAACACACATCGGTCACAATACCGAATTCCCCAGCCTCCTTACTCTTATTCATGCATGACACCCACTACCCCAAACCAACCAAATACTTAATATTCCATATACTCGTGGCAGCCCAACAGTTCATTGCAAAAAAATGGCTGTCGCCAAATAACGCATCAATGCAAGAAATAATAAGACACATCTCCCAAATTGGGAAATATGAATCCAACATAACACAGGTCCCGCTCCAAAAGAGTTGGAGGCATGAGGTATGGGAGAACTGGGCGCGGAAATACCCAACCTGAAGTCGGAACACTGGGAATAATAAACACAGTACCTACACACAGGGCTATTGTGGGACGCAAAGATGCCATGACCAGTGGCCCGGGCGAGGCAGAGACAATGGAGAAAGGGAATCACAAACCTATAAAACATAGGAGTTGGGCTAATATCTATGAACCCAAAAACCCTAAGTTCAATAAATACGCTGGACAACCACCCTCCCCCGTCAACCCCACTAACATTGCCCCCTCTGCAGCTAAGTACCCCTACACCCCAGCGCATATACAAGGGCACCATAAGCAAATACCCCTTTAAGGGAGAACACAGACAAAGGTCATCATGACCTACAGCTCACAAAAGTAAATAAAAGTGGTCATATTAAACTCGTTTGTGTAAGGTAAACCTCAATTGTAAAATGTAATATACAGAAATGGTGTGAATTACTGTACGAGATGTGACCTTACCTCAAACTTAACCCCCCCATCTTTCTGTACCCCCACTTGTTCTATTTAAGACAAAATAAAAATTGTCAAATTGAAATAAAAAAATGTCTTATGAACTGCAGTGGATAGTCCACCAAAGCCAGGAGCCTTGCAAATTTAGATTTTTTTAATAGCAAATAAGAGATATCTTCCATGATGGCAACAGCCTCTTTATTTTTGAAACATGCCATAGAAAGAATACATAGAGAACCATATTAAAAGGAGCTTACATTTAGCAAGTGTCATCACAATCAGTTCTCTGGCTTTTGTCTACATATTTTTGTCTTATTGTAGTGTTGATATCTACAGCACGAAGAAGTCACTTCAAGTTTCCTTATATGCAACAAAAAAAAAAGTGTTTTTTTATTTTTATCTATACAGTATTCAAGAACACAACAAGATTGATTACTAGTCAAAATAGCCCTTCCAGAGAGGAAGCTACACATATTGTGAAACAAAGAGAAGGAACAAACAGATTTCTATCTGCAATAGATTGTTGATCTAGCATTTTTTACTTTTATTATTATGCATTCATAATGTCAGAAACACTTTTTAAGTAACCCCTTGTAACATTTGATTCCCAGAATTAAGAAAACAAAAACCTTAGTAATTAAACATAGCCCCTAAACTCAGTATTCTACATATGTATGAAACATTTGTGCATATGCCTTCAAGAAAGTGAAGAATAAGTAGGAGGTAATAGATATATGTGCTACAAGGTACAACGTAAAAGAAAATATTCAAATACTTTAGTATGATGTTATAGACCTACTAGACACTAGGAATAAATATATTTACAAAACAAACCTAGTGAGGTACACTACTGATGTTTTCACTTTTTCAGAATACAGGAATCATTCACATTTTACTATTTCTTAAGATTTCTATTGAGTGGAGAGTTTATTTGGCATAGCTTCCCTATGAAGCATCCATTTTGAATAAACAATCATGCAGTCAATGGTGAGGATGAGAGAGGGACCAAAGCTTTATAAGGCATTAAATTAGAATCTATACATTAGATGGTATTTCTACTAGTACGTTATAGAGGTGAAATGGAATGTACTTTATTTTTAGCTGAAGTTGTGTGTATCCTGGGATGCACACTTTAATTACATTACATGTTTTGATGATCAATGTTCAATAGTAAACTTGGATATTTGATTCATTGTGAACTGATTGGGTCTTGAGTCTCAGTTCTGTTTCTGCCTCTAAAAAAAGGGGGATGGAAAGGAAAAGGAGCTGTGTTTTGGTGGTGGGCTGTCACAAAATCTTACCTTACTTCTCCCGGCGTCGGCACAGTATGTCGGACGCTGGTTGCTCCGATCACAACTCCTTTTATGCGAAAACGAGAAGTAGCCGGAATCAGGTAAATGTACATCAATAGACGAGGTAAACAAGTCCAAAAAGTGTTACAGAGAAACTTACGGTCACAGACAAAGTCAAATACCAGAAATATCACAAAATAATAAGAAAACACACTAAAGGATACTGAGAACAGAAACCATGATAGGTCACAGTAAATGGGGCCAGAGGATTTTAAATACTGTTATGTGTGATTTGATTGGTAAACATCATGCCTGTGACCCCAGATTCTGGACTGTTGTGGAACAATCCAAGCCAGAAAATACGTTATTTCCCCTGTGTGTCTTTAAGAACTTGCTCAGAATACGAGTAGCATTCTCAAATCAAAAGCAGCAGCAGTAACTCCTCCACTAGTATGCCAGTGGCAAAAAGAGGCAGATGGGACAGTGACAGTTTGACTCATCATCCCAGAGAAGTAACCACAAGCCTACTTTTGAACTTTTTATTGGATTTTATTTCAGAGCCATGTCAAACAGCAGGCTGATAACATTACTGGCCTGATTGCCCAGATTTGTGGAGTGGCAGCATGGGCAGCATGCCTTTCTTTCGCTGGTAAGACCACACCTTGAATATGCTGTGCAATTTTGGGCACCTGTTCTAAAGAAGGATATCATGGCACTTGAAAAAGTGCAAAAACGAGCTACAAAATTGATAAAAGGAATGGAGCACTTTACTTTCCAAGAAAGGTTAAACAATGTAACTCTCTTTAGTTTGGAAAAACAGCGCCTCAGAGGGGATATGATAATAATATACAAATATATTCAAGGCCAGTACAAACCATTATCTGGAAATCTATTCATAAACAGGGCTATAAAAAGGACACAGTATCACGCATTTAGGCTGGAAGAAAGGAGATTTCATCTAGGAAAAGTTTTTTTTTTACAGTAAGAACTATAAGGATATGGAATTCTCTGCCTGAAGAGGTGGTTTTATCACAATAAATACAAATGTTTAAACATCAATTGGATAAATACTTCCAAACAGGACCGCCATCAGAAATTTGGCGACAAAGCACAAGGTCTGGGGCCACCCCTCAGTCCCACCTTGGGCCTGGCCACGCCCTACCTAGTCCGCTGACAATGATGCGGGACTGAATGTGGTGTGTATAGTGGAAGTGAATTAGAATGTGTGTAATGGATGTAGTGTTTGTGTGTATTAGATACTGTTTGTGCAGTGAATGCAGATTGTGTGTTTGTGTAGCAGATACAGTGTGTATAGTGAACGCAGAGTGAGTTTGAGTAGTGGATGTAATGTGTGTACAGTGATGTAGTGTGTGTTTGTGTAGTGGATGTAGTGTTTGTGTGTACTAGATGCAATGTGTTTAGTGGATGCAGTGTCTGTAGTGGATGTAGGGTGTGTATTAGACGCAGTGTCTCTGTATAATGAATGCAGAGTGTTTCAATGTGTGGTGGATGTAGTGTGTGTACTGTGAATACAGGATGTTTGTGTAGTGGATGCTGTGTGTATAGTTAATGCATAGTGTGTGTCAGTGTAGTGAATGCAGAGTGTGTGTCAGTATAGTAAATGCATAGTGTGTAGTGAATGCAGAGTGTGTGTCAGTGTAATGAATACAGAGTGTGTGTGTGTTAGTGTAGTGAATGCAGAGAGTGTGTTAGTGTGTAGTGAATGCAGAGTGTGTGTTGCACTAGTGTATGCAGAGTGTGTGTCAGGGTAGTGTATGCAGAGTGTGTTGTATTAGTGTATGCAGTGTGTGTTGTATTAGTGTATGCAGAGTGTGTGTTGTATTAGTGTATGCAGTGTGTGTTGTACTAGTGTATGCAGTGTGTGTGTCAGTGTAGTGTATGCAGTGTGTGTTGTACTAGTGTATGCAGTGTGTGTCAGTGTAGTGTATGCAGTGTGTGTTGTACTAGTGTATGCAGTGTGTGTCAGTGTAGTGTATGCAGAGTGTGTGTCAGTGCGTGTGTTGTACTAGTGTATGCAGTGTGTGTGTGTGTGTGTCAGTGTAGTGTATGCAGTGTGTGTTGTACGAGTGTATGCAGTGTGTGTGTCAGTGTAGTGTTTGCAGTGTCAGTGTAGTGTATGCAGTGTGTGTGTTGTACTAGTGTATGCAGTGTGTGTGTGTCAGTGTAGTGTATGCAGTGTGTGTGTCAGTGTAGTGCATGCAGAGTGTGTGTCAGTGTAGTAAATGCAGTGTGTGTGTCAGTGTAGTGGATGCAGAGTGTGTGTCAGTGTAGTGTATTCAGTGTGTGTGTTGTATTAGTGTATGCAGTGTTTATGTCAATGTAGTGTATGCAGTGTGTGGGTCAGTGTAGTAAATGCAGTGTGTGTGTCAGTGTAGTGGATGCAGAGTGTGTGTCAGTGTAGTGGATGCAGTGTGTGTGTTGTATTAGTGTATGCAGTGTGTGTGTGTAAATGTGCAATCTGGGGAAAGGGGCATTTTCAAATAAATTTTACATTAAATTAAATTAAATGTTATTCCCCCCTCCCTGCCTACCTGTGTCCAGGGGGGAGATTCCATCCCCGGTGGTCCGGTAGCATGGGGGGCCCCCCAGCTCCCTGTTACCAGAGAGGGGGTCCAGCACACAGCTTCTTCACAGCAGTTCCTTTCCTCCAATAACTCTCGCGAAACCCTCGCGGAGCGTTGCCATGGTAACCCATGGCAACGCTGAAAAGGCCGCGGGTCTCGCAAGAGTTATTGGAGGCAATGAACTGCTGTGAAGAAGCTGTGTGCTGGGCCCCCCTCTGCGGTAACAGGGAGCTGGGGGCCCGCGGCTGCACACATAGATAGCGATATTCGCTATCTATGTGTGCAGAGAGGGAAAGTGGGGCCCGGGACTGCCAGAGCAGTCCGGGCCCCCCAGGACCGCCGGGCCCGTGACAACCGTTATGGTTGTCACCCCCTGATGGCGGCCCTGCTTCCAAAAACATACATATAGGGATCTAATTTCTAATTAGTGGGGTAATAGCTGCTTGATCCAAGGAGATATCTGACTGCCATTTTAGGGTCAAGAAGGAATTTTTTCCTAGTTTGTTGCAAAATTGGAAGCACTTCAGACTGGGTTTTTTGCCTTTTTTTGAATCAACAGCAAAAACATATCTGAGGAAGGCTGAACTTGATGGCCGCAAGTCTCTTTTCAGCTATGTAACTATGTATGTAACTTTCCTTTACTGGACATTGATGGCAGTGAATAGTGCCCAAGTATGATGGTGGTAGTGGAGGTGGTGAAACTTACTGGCAACCATACTTGATTGTTGTAGGAGGATTGATGGACATTTCCACTCTAGTGCTAGCCAAACCTCGAGGCAGGACCAAGTGGACCAAAAAAAAACAAACAGGGCTTCCCACACACCTTCTATGACAGGATGTCATCACATAGTAAAGCCCTACTTTAGACATGTTGGAAGGAATTTTGGAACAGAAGGAGGCAATTATCTAACTTCCTACCCCTCTATTGTTATTGACTTCCCACTGGAGCATGAGGATTGGACAATAGTAAAGCAGGTAGTATTAGTTCCTATTCAATTTAGAGACATGAAAGAAATATTGAGCCACAGTAATGCCAGTTTGAGAAAGAAGAGTGTATCATTTGTAATGAGTGACCATTAAAGGAAGAAAGTTTGAATAAAGTACAACACAGAAGCCACAGTTATAATTCTGAAGAAGCTCATCACAGACCAAACAGGTACCAGTATAATAACATTTTATTACAGAAATAGTACACTATCTTCAAAGACAGTGTGACAAAGTTACTGTGAAATTCATGATGTTATGAACCTGGAATTTATTACCAATGAGATTCTCCTCCTCTGTGAGAACCCATCCTCACCTATCTTGTGGAGGCATTTAACTTGTCTACGCTGAACTTTCCCAATAGAGATGCATTGATTCAATTCTCTATGAGGAGAATGAGGCCCCTCACGCCTCCTTTACTATCTCAGCCAATCCAGTGCTTATTCTATGGGAAAGCATTGGATTGGCTGAGATCATCAATTCTGATGATGTCAGCCAAGGAGGCAGAGCAGCTTCAGCAGACATGTGAAAATAATGTTTTCTTACCATTTAAGGGGCAAGCCACCTATATGGTGGATTTAACATAATAGGTTCAGGGATACATGTTTGTATACCTGACCCTATAGTGTTTCTTAAATATAGTACATCATTTGTATTTTTGCATATATATTTCAGAGAATTGAGACAAGCATCATGTTGCTACTGAAATTATGATACAGTTTATTTCATATGCATATTAGGAATAATCAAATTTGTATCTTCTTGGGAGATTTTTATATTGAACAATCTTTTTCATCTGGGTTATTTTATTAATTGTTTTTTTTCAAATAGCCTCTTGAATAATATAATTCAGTAATACTTTCATTGTAAGATATCTGACAGTTCAGTGGTCTACGACTGTAGTTACTAGTTCAGAAAAATGACACCTTGGGAGATATAGTGCATTTTGATCAATCCATAAAGGCTATCTGTATTAAACTGAAATGGTTGTCTTTTTTTTTTTTTGTTTACTTCAACATTCCTATTCTGTTCATAAAAGCTGCTTTGTCATTAATCATTGTCAGTTTGAAAAACTATTATAGGTAGGGTCATTTATCCCGATCTATTAAAGTTGAACATTATGCAGCTCGAAGTCAAATATACACGAATAAAGACTGTCATTCCTGATTAATGGCATATGACTTTGGTGTCTTATAAAATAATCTCTGTAGCAAAGCTGTACAAGAAGGTCATTATCTAGTGCATTGTCTGTAATGTGTTTTCTTTTTTTTTCCTCCTTAGGCAAAATGACAATAGTTTTATTCTTTGTAAAATTCCAGCTGATACTTTATCATATTGCTAACTAATCATATGTAGTCAAATACTGTGCAAGATATGAAATCAAGACAAGTCCTGGGATGGAAATTTTATGGGAGATTTGTCATGCGGTGGAAGAAATTCTACCTTTTATACTCAGAACGATGTCTGTTTTCTTTGCAGGAAAGATTAGGCATTGTAATACACTATTCAAATTCAATTTATGCAGAAAAGTGCATGACATCCCAGCTTATATTAATGTATTCCATGATTCACCAACTCCTTTGGGTATTTATGAATATTTTTCCATTTCATGTGCAAAAAATATATATATAAATACAGCGTTAGTATTGCTTCTACAAAACAGAAATAGACGTGGTTACTATATATATATATTATTTGAAGGTGATATATTAAATTCTTAAGACACTTTTATTAATGTGGTCAGTGTAATATGATCAATACAACATTTGTTACCTAAATTATCAGAGAAGATTATCTCATTGAGCCCTTAATAACAACCATAAAACCTCACACATTCAGTAGCTGGATTTACTGGGTTATACTGCAATCACTCAAGGTTCCATGACTTTGGAACCGTATTCTGTCTAATACCAAGGAACCCTACCAGATTAGGTGGCATTTTAAGCAGAACTCTAAACTCCCTATGATTTGTTTTCAGTGTTTGCACCAATCTTGCGTAGTCTAGCCTTTGAACATATACAATACATATTGTTGTGTTTAGATAATGATTGACACCTAGTGAATTTTGACGATTGCAGCAATAAAAAAAAAAGCCATTGGAGTAAAATATATGCAAAGACAAATATTCATATCCATTGGGCTGTGAGAACTTACACAAACTATCATAGGGATTTGCTTTATATAAGTAAGTATAGTGTTTTTTTTTTTTCTTCAGGTATATGGCACACATTATATATTCTATTACCTTGCTGTAATATACCCAAATAGAGGAATGGTATATAGAGAACCAGGCTCAACAGTCACCATCTAAATATAGTTTAATTACAACACAACAAAAACAATGATTTGGCTCTGACAAAAGCTTTACTACCAAGAATAAAGGTCTTTGCAAATGTCGAAATATTGTTTTTTTTTGTGTTGTAGCAAAACTGCCTTTGATGCCAATAGTGTGCTTGATTCTATTATTTAGACTATATTATAGAATAAGGGCAATCTAGACATTAATTTGACACCTGCTAACTGTCCCTTCTAACATCTGTGCTTTAATATTTAAAGATGAATAGCACATGCATCAAAATGCTATGAATATGCAAATATAATGTCTGTAAATGCAAAACAACCGCTTATATGATATATATGTGTGTGTGTGTGTGTGTGTGTGTAAAAAACAGATACAATTCATATCTTGCAATACCTTTTTTATTGGACTAACATTTTTTTTAATAACTAACTTCAGGAAGGCTGAACTTGATGGATGCAAGTCTCTTTTCAGCTATGTAACTATGTAACTTTTCGGAGAACATTCCTTTCTCAAGTCTGAAGCATTTCTGAGCAAGACGACACATAGAATTCAAAGATGAGTTGCGATACAGAGGTTAAAGCATCATGAGTGCAGATAAGACAAAGGTTTAATAGAAAATAGACACCATTCTTGCAGAGGGTCGTAAATATCTTACCCGAAAGCTTATCATTAAAAAATTCTGTTAGTCCAATTAAAAAGGTATTACAAGATACAAATTTTATCTGTTTTTTACATCTACATCACTGGACTAATATGGCTACAATCTCTACGTGTGTATATGTATGTTTATATATATATATATATATATATATATATATATATATATATATATTGGCTACAATCTCTACGTGTGTATATGTATGTAAATATATATATAAACATACATATACACACGTAGAGATTGTAGCCATATTAGTCCAGTGATGTAGATGTAAAAAACAGATAAAATGTGTATCTTGTAATACCTTTTTAATTGTGTATACACACAGTGAGGGAAAAAAGTGTTTGATCCCCTGCTGATTTATTATTAATATGACTACAAATCACACACACACACACACACACACAGAGAATATGGAGTGAATACATATACAAGTAACCATAGATTTTAAAAAATAAATAAATTGAATCTGACAGAACAAAAAAACATTTCTGATAAACATTATATTCAGCCAATAGTTTTAATATACAAATACAAATAATTTGGTTTAATATTCAGTAAAGGGAAGACAAGAAAAGTTACAATAACGCAAACGCTTTGGACGATCATCTATCTTAACCTTTGCTTTCATTATAAGTACGCAATTTGTTCGCATTGCTCTACATTATAAAGTAAACAGTCCTGCTTTAAAGAAAGGTCAGGATGTGTTCTGCTAAAATCTAATTTCATCATTTTGACCAGCGACCTATTACTCTCAAATATACAGCACACTTTAAGTAAAATGTCTGGCTTTGATTATCTGTGCTGAAACGCAATTCCCTGTGGGCATATCTTAAAATGCTAAAGAATGTAAAAAAATACATTTTTCTTTTAAAGAATCATGATGTATTATATTAACTTTTGCTCCAGTGAAAGCTCAGAGAAACATTCATCTCTTTAAAATTATTGGTCTGTATGTATTTACGTGCACATAATATGCAGATACACACTTAAAATGCATTATATAATTTAGTATTTATTTGTATACTTAAAAAAAAAATCTTATTTAGGAAATATGCAAAAAAAAAGTAACAAAACAAGAAAAAAACATTTGAATTATATATACGTGTGTGTATATATATATATATATATATATATATATATATATATATATATATATATATGTCAGTGGCAAAACTAATGTAGAGAGTGCCCTGACACAAGAATTCCACCTCCCCCTCCTATCACAAGGATGGCCAACAGGTAGATCCCCATCTGTCATATAATATTTGCCAGCTGATCTACCATTTGTCCATCTTTGCAAGGTTGTATTTAGCACTAATCAGTGTATGTGTGTTTGAATGTATGCATGTTTTTGTATGGAGTATATGTGTGTAAATGTAGTGTTGTATTTATTGTCAAGTGCTGTGTGTTTTTATGTATTCCTGTCATTTGAAAGCAAAGGTTTACTTGTGTGTATTATTTGCCTTTGAATGTAGGGTGTGTATCTAGTGATGATGTTTGAATGCATGAGTGTATTTGTAGTGCAGTGTTGGAAGTTGACCGTTAAGATGTATACACATACACATATGCAGATACAGACACACAGATACACGTGCAGATACATAGAAAACACACTGACATGCATACAGCTATAAACACTGACATACATACAGATACACACATACACAGGTACAGATCTGCATATACACAGACACACACTGACATGTAGGGGCAAACACTGACACACATGCAGATACATAGTTGCCCAGATACACATACAGACCCATATGCAGATATAAATATACACACACTAACACAAATACACAGACACAATGACACACATGCAGATACACTTGCACACAGATATACAGAGTAACATACATAAGAATATACAGATATGCACACATGTACACAGTGGCACAGGCATATACTCATACAGAAACACAAATAGATAAAAAAGACACACAGACACACATGCACACATATAGATACACAGACACACATGCAGACAAAGAGATAGATACACAGACACACAGATACACATACAGACACACGCAGATTCACAGATACATAGACACACAGATACACAGACATATTCATTTTTTTTTTATTTTAGCCGCCCTCCCGTTTCCTACCTTTTGGTTTCAGAAGGGTGGCTTCTGTGGGTTCCAGGTTGCTGGTTGAGGCTGTTGTGAGTCATAGGCTCTCCCAGTATGTGCTCCCCTCCTCTTAATCCTCACTCTCTTTTTTTTTTTCTTTTGCTTTCCACATATTTATTATGTAATGATAAAAACTTATGGAGATATATGTCAGACTTGCGAAACAATTATAGCCCTTAGTTAAGTGTCTTATTGTTTCTTGTCTTCAATTATTTTGCTTAGCATTTGGCTATCATTTCCGGCAGAGTCATTTTAATAATGCATTCTGAAAACTTGGATCACTACAGCTCCCAACACATGATAAACAAAAGATTCATGAGCACGTGTTGATAAACAGGATAGATTCATGACCCAGGTTTTAGATAGCAACTTAACCTTAAAGGTACATTCTGGGCACCAATGCAACTTTAAGAATTGAGAATGCAGTGCTATAAGCCTGCCTCTTTAGCCCCCCTCACTCCAGAAAAAGACTTCCTTATTAAAGGTATGCACAAAGCTCAGCCACTGACGTAGTGAATTACGTAAAGTACAAAGCTACCTGCATGCACAACACACCTGGGGAGACATATAGTAAGGATATCACTACTTGTTTCTTTACCTGTCTACAGCCAGGTTGTGAATAAAAAGCCACTCACTCAGTGCTGTTGAAGATGAGTTGTGTCTATACATTTAATAAGGAAGTATTTCTGGCATGAGGGGGTTTGGCTAAGGCTTATGGTGCAACATTTTGCAGAATATTTATTTTTTATGCAAAAACTAAAAAGTTTTGGGCATTCAAATAATACAGCATATTAATGAGGCCAAAACCTATCACAAAAAATTAAAGTTGTATTGGTACCCAGAGTAATAAAAATATAAACATGAAATAAGTTGAAGTTGCTACTAAGGCTATGAACTGCAATAATAGGAGCAAAACCTGAGCATATTTAGATGCCAAAACATTGCATTGATTTCTATGTCAATTGTAAATATTTAGTAGTTTGTCCAAAACATTAATCAGTTTGTTTTATTGATACTTAATTATATTAATCTGTCAGAATTGTACACGATAATTAGTCACATCCATGCGCTGGGGTCCATTTATATTCTTGTGTGCTCTGGTCACTGAGAGCATTGCAGCATGTTACCATGGCAATGATCTCAGTAATGTGCCTCCAGCCAGAGTGTGCCACCAGGATGCCCCCCTGGATCCCACCTCCTTTAGCCAAAGGTAACAAAAGGGAGGGGGGAATAAATATAAAATTAAACAATTTAGTTTTTTTGCAGTTTCCAATTATAAGTTAAATGTAAAGAAATCTGAAGCATTGTCCTTTAATATGGAGCGACTTGTGAAAAATGCAGTAATTCAATTATATCCATTTAACTGGCAATATTCAATAACTCATTTAAGGATAAAGCTATTTGTTGAAATGAAAAAAATATTGACAGTTAATTATCAATTAGTTTATTCTAATATAACGCAAATTTTGGCTACATGGAAAAATCTTAATATCTCCTGGTCGGGTAGAATAGCAGCGATTAAGATGACAATACTACCTTAGATCATCTGTGTCATGCGCTGCATACCCTGGCAGTGTCCCGTTTATTTGCTTAATAAGCTGCAGAGGGCGATTGATTTATTTATTCATTAGAATAAAAGAATGCGAATTAAGATACCGATTTTAGTTAAAAAATTCTCGAATGGAGGGTTAGCATACCCAGACATTAAGAGATATCAGGAAGCTGCTCTACTGGCACACATCCTGAGATGGGAGGAAGAGGAAAAGAACAGTAATTGGATGTCGATAGAAGCTTTTTTTTTTTTTTTTAAACAAACATATTTGAACTCCATATTCTATCGAGAGCATGTATCCGGTGTCCTAATGCATAGTAAAGATTCAACAACTTGGTATATTGCTAAATGTTGGCTGAAATTGAACTGTAAATACTCTCTGATTCTATTAACAAGCCCTATTACTCCTATTGTTTGGTTGAGGGAACACATTCAGTCTCCCTTGCTTGAGAGGCTGTGGAAGTTGGGTTGTAGGCACTTAAAGGATTTGTATGTTAATAATCAATTTTTTTCATTTGAGTATTTACAGTCTAACTTTAAGCTCCCTTCTAGTTTATGGATGGAATATAACCAGTTGAAGTCTAAGATTTCATCCTCAAGGTATCATTTAAAGCAGTTTAGACAATTGACAGCCTGTGAAAAAATAATAAGCTCAACTAATAAGAAACATTTGCTGTCAAAATGTTTTAATGTTCTGAGAGATAGGGAGTTGGATACTAAATCTCTAAGTATAAGAATTTGGGAAGAAGAGTTAAGTCAATCCTGGCCTATAGAAGTATGGGTGGGAGCCTTCACCTTAACCGATAAATTAATTAAATACATTTCATATAGGGAAACATACTTTAACATTTTAAATAGATGGTATGTAACTCCGTTAAAACTTTGGAAAATAAAGAAAGATGATACATATAAATTATGCTGGTGGGGCTGTAATCAAGTAGGCTCAGCATTGCATATGTGGTGGTCCTGCCCCTACATTCAAATATACTGGCAGGAGGTAAATATTGGGATATCTCGAAATGCAGGTGAAAATATTAACTTAACGCCAGATTTTGAAATGGTTAATTGCTGTAAATTGGAAGGGAGGAGAGCTCCCAAAGTGGTGAGAAGTAGAGAGGGTGATGCAGAAAAATAGAACATTAGAAAGAGAAGATGGACACTTAGGGGCATTTATAAACCTGAAATATAGATGGGCACTATGGGATGATTATTGTTTGACCCCTGGATAAAACTTACTATAGTTATTCCTCTTCGTCAGCCTACCTTCCCTTTAGATCCTTGGAACAATGAATGCGGTATGTGTGTGGTAGTTAAAGTATAGGCAACCGAAGATACCTCTTGGGATTTGTCTTAGTCCTAGGTTTAAAGTTATTTATACATATATATTTTTTTTATATATATATTTAAATTTAGGGGAAATTGTGTAAGAGCCGGGATGATGACAATATACTGTGTTATAATAGTATAATAATATCTTGTTAACTAATAGGTTGATTGTTTTATATGTTTTATGTAACATTGCGTCAAGTGAAATTATTGTGAAAAAAATTGCACTTATTTGAGTTTTATTTATTTTGTGACAAAACCAATAAAAATATTTAATACAAAAAAAACAATTTTGTTTTTTATTTTAATATTTGCTTTCTTCTGCAGCCTGAACCTCTATGCCCCCACACAAAACAGCCTCATAAATACAGACTAAATCCTCCTATACACAAACGCACACACAACAGCTCCAATCCAAATTCCAAGTAGTCCATACACATGTGTACAGCCCATACACATGCACATTAGATACATGTATAGACAGACTACAGTGCCTAGATTCACACACCCTTTAGACACACACTACCTCCTATAGACAAGCACATACACTACACCCTCTAGACTCAAAACCACTCTATAGTCCCTAGACACATACACTACAACCCCTATACAAACACAAACTACCCTATACACACAAACCACAACCCCATTACATACAAAATGCACATGGTAGCCCCTGTACACACATGCTACAGTCCTTAGATACACCAACATGCACACAACATCCTTAAAAATACAACCAGGTTCTAACAAAAATATTATTGCAATATAAAGCACCAAATACCTACAAATATACTCACACATGGGCAAATAAGATGAAGTGTTAGAATAAAAGTCATCCCAAGGAGCAAATATCAAATAAATGACAGATCCCTCATAAAATCATCTAGTAGATTTCCATTTTACATGTAAAAATAAAAAAAATCAGTGCAATACAGTTTAAAATAGAAAAGTATTAATATGAAAATTCCAATGCTACATATCCACTAGAGAATTTTTGGGATGTGTGTAATTTGACATTTGTTTGCACTTCTGGGTGATTATAAATTCTTATTCTTCACCTTATAACATTACACTCCTGGTCAATTTCTAAAAAGTAAATCAAGTAATGTCAAAATGTAACTCAAAATATACATTTTCTGGTTGATGCCAAATGCCGCCAAACATCAGCTAAATAAAACTGTGTATATATAAAGTTGATTAAAACCAACGCAAGATATCCATGACAGGGTTTCTCTGAGATTTTATGAATTTTTGAAATTCTATACAAAGGCACAAAAGGGAATTCTACTTCCATAAAGGCATGCTATAGACCTAATAACAAAGCTTATTGGATAAAAAAATAATAAAAATAAAATAATGCTTTATGATGTCACACTGTGGATTTAAATGTAAAATAAAATAAGATTTTTGGATAACAGTCATTGCTAAGCATTTTTATTTATAATTAGTTAATAATATTTATTTTATTTTTACTAAAGTTGGAGCATGACTTTTTTTCTAATTTCTGAACTATATATTTTCTGCTATAAACTGGACACATGGATGTTTATAAAATTAATGTGTGTATTTTGTTTAACTGGATTATTTACTAAACTTAAAATTGATGGAATTTCATAATACATTTAATGTGAATTTCAAATTCACAGTTAAAGTACCTGAACAGATGGGTGGAACTTGCCAGTGAGACAGAGAACACGCACATTCTGCAGCACCCTTGAACAGTGTCTGCCCAAGCCACAAAACAATATATCCAAAATCTCTTACAGGATATTCAGAAGCTACTGACAGCAGACATGGCTATAATGAAAGCTGACATCCAAACTGTCATGAACTGCGTTTATGTCACAGAGAAGGTAGGAATAGACCATCACAGTGGTATATCCTAACTATCCACCAGATTCAGTCTGTCCAACATGTTTTCACTTTCTTTCAATTGGCTGTCATGAAAGACCGGTACAGATGCAACCACATTAAAATAAGAGGCATACCAGACACCATCATGGCTCAATAGACACCACCTACTACTACAATGGATGATATTGTCTGCTGCACTTCCTAAAAAAAAAAAAAGGACCTGACCATGTCAGCAATACAGGGCAAGACGTTGTACTCTTTTGAAGAGTCTCACCTCACTTTTTACCAAGGTCTCATGAGGTCTGCACTTCAGCGATGCCAGTCTCTTTGTTTTGTCACATGACAACTGCAGGTTCTGGGAGTGATACAGATGGGGAACACCTAGGTCCCTCATAGCATCTCATAACCAAATTGCACACAAACTCTCCTCAACTACTGAGGCACCCACTTTTCTTAAGGCTCTGGGACTCCCAGTACCTATCATGGGTGTGATCAATCGCTCTACAGCCCAAAGCTAGAATCCATACACCTCAGTCCCCTTTCTCCCAAGAGGGTTAAGTGGAGACTCGTTCGGCAACCTGACTAGCATTGAAGTTGGGGGCAGGAAGGGAACTGCTCTTTGTTTGGCTCTATATTTCACTTGTTTTTTCATTGTTTCTTTCATCCCTTTTTGCCTTTATGCCTTGGTTAAGAATGGTTCTATTCCATGCAAAATGATGGAATGTTTAACTCCGATATGATCAACAACCCCCCCATCGCCTCCCCATTGTCCTTTTTGTTTAGGAGTACCCATCACAGGTGTGCCCTACCAGATAGCTTTAAGAAGGGTTCTGATATATTTTATTTTCATATAATCCTAATCTGCATAGACCCATATTCTTTTGTTTTACTCCGTCACTGGCTAGAATGGTTATTATACTCATGCAAGACTAAAATTTAAAAAATAGGGGATATAACTCATGGCTTCTGTACTTCGCATATCATGTTTTATTAATTATGCCTTTATTGAACCATTGTAATGTATATCACCTGCAATAAAAATAAAATAAAAACAAATAATGTAGCTAAGATATAAACATTATTGACTTGGAGAAAGTTTCTACTTAGGTTATTTTGGCCTAAATTTTAAATTCCTTTAAATTAACTTTGAATTCCTGACAATTATCACTTTAGTGAATAAACATTTTATTAGATTGACTATAATGCATGAATATTATGGTCTTAGAAAAGATAGCATAAAATATCAAATTAATGCAAGATCCATTATAATTAAAGCATTACAAAAATAATTACAATTAATATAAAAAGGTATAATCCTATTAATAATATAAATATTATTACTAAAGTGAGACTTGTATTATTACTATGGTGAATTCTCACTTTAGTAAATAACAGGGTTACAGCACTTTTGAAATAAGAATATCATTTATTTTTAAATGATGAAAGTACATATTAATGAAAAGGAAAAAGAGAAATATATATATAGATTCTCTTTTTCCTTTCCTTTTCAAATATATATATATATATTTTTTTTAAATTCAAATTAAAAAAACAGCATTTCTTATTTGTCTTACACTTTTGTATTTTGGTGAATTAAAATTAAATTTAGTAACTGCTTTTCAATGTTGCATCTTCACTATAAAGTAACATTTTGGGATTGACATCTAGTGTCCCACTATCTGAAAACATAATCATTCATCATTCTTTACTGATGAACGAAGGGCTGCCCAACTAATAAAAACCTTATGGAATGGTGTACTTCTAAATCATGTTATGATGACCAGTGCTTGTTGAGACTGTGTAACGGCACCCCCAGGCATAAAAAGGGGTTAAAAGCTGTTTAGTAGATCTTCCCCTTCCAGAGACACAGGCACAGCTACTGTAGACACCAATCCACCGAACCTGAGAAGCATATGAATGCTCTCAAACATACGAATGCTGTAAACAGCCGAATAGGAAAAACCATACGAATAGGTTTACACTCCTAGCAGTCAAACTGGAACAGCATACAATAAATCCCCCCAAGAATGAGGCAAGGCTCTGTTTTGAGGGTTTAAGCAGGAACTGCCAGAGCTGTGGGTTTATTGTTCTTTTATACACATTCTTACACATTAGTACCACCCACAAGGTTTTGTAAAACAACCAATAAACAATATCCCCCCTCTGCCTGTGATACAATTACCTTACACAGTGGGTTAATGTAATTATCACAGGCAGATAAATAAAATTTTTCCACATTATTCTTAACTTTAAAAGTATGCATCACATTAACATAAATTTTCAGAATCAGCATACTCTAAATACAAACATACATCAAAATCATACAAATTGGTCCAGTGGTTCAAGAGATAAATTGTAGTCCAAATGAATAAATCGTAGTGACCAAATAAAGCATGGCTTTTCTGCCTAAAACCAGTTCCACAGAGTCTTCTATCCTGGAGATAATTGGGAAGTAATCCAATTATCTCCAAGGACAGAGGCAAAACTCCATTGAACACATGGCAGCAAAAGACAATAAAATACATAAAAATATATAACAGTGCATAAAACAGGTACATTCAACATATCCCCAGATAGCTCAGATCTGAGCGCACATTATTACTGAATGACGCTCAGATCACACACATACAGTTCAATTGCCATGGAGCCAAAGTCTTTCCCAAAGTCTTTCATTATATGAATGGGCTCCATGGCATAGCTATCTGGGGTATCACCGCTCAAACAGGGCAAGCACCGAATGACCCGGCTTTTGTGTCTTTGCAGGGGAAAAGCAAGCATTTCAACATGGGGCCATAGTCTAAAAGCAGCAGGCGGGCAACCAGGCTCCTCCAATGCACAGTGGCGAGATTGGTCTTGTCACAGACTGTATATAAAGGAAAGCTTAAAAGGAGACCAAGGCACTTCACCTCATTGTAGTGTTCTGCTTGCCATGTCCCCCATTTAACTCTGTAGCTGAAAACATTGCTGTTCTGCAGAATAGCAATGTTTTCATTGCACGGTTTATTTATAAATTTGTCTGGTCTAGTTTTTTTTAATTATTATTATTATTATTATTGTCTGTTCCATTCAAGTTTATTGAGATTAGCATGAGCAAATTAAGAAACATTTAAAAATATATGTGCATTAAAGGTGAGGGAAGAACACCTCAGAACGATAAGATAGTTTGCAGCATACATGTGGAATCAAGTACATAGGTATTGAAAGGGAGAGTATGTATATATCAGGTTTATCCATCTGCGGTGCTAGATATTGTGGTCTGTCAACTGGATACAGTTGGGATAAGGGTAGAGTACTGTCCACCTTACTCGTAGGCAGTCCCGGGGCAAGATTGTGTGTAGTGTTGGTCAGGATTCCTTTTCGATATGTAGTAGGGATAGAATATGCATGAGGTCTCCTGTGGGGATACTTAACTTGTTGTAAGGGTACAGGAGGTAAGATATTGAGAGATGCCTGGAGGGGCTTGCAAGAGTAATGCAGAAAGGAGAGGGGAAGTTAAAGAAAGCAAAGGGAGGGAGTAAAAGGTGAGGGGGGGTTGTAGGCGGTGATGTGAGAAGAGAGGGGATAGGCCACTTTTCAGAACGTAATAATGTTTAGAAGAAAGGAAGAGAGAAAAGGGGTAGACCACAGCTTCCCCCGAGCTTCACCCCCCCCCCCCCCCCGCACCAAGGCCCGCGTCGCTGACACCTGGCATCCACTGGGGCAATGTATTTTTCCGCAGATGAAAGTGCCGACATGGTAAATATGTTTATGTGACGAATCGTCCAACCAGAAGGTTTATTGTCCGAGGACACGATTTCAGGTCTGGTTGGGCAAAGTAGTAACGTACTGTGATCAGGTGTCAGTTTTGGATACCGGTATTCAAAGACAACCATTGTAACCAATGGTACCAGGTTGCCAGGTACGTTTGCGTATGTCCTGTCAATGATAGGATCAGCTCTTTGATTTGTCTGATGTCCTCAACCCTGTTCAGCCATTCTCTCAGGGTCAGGGTTGTAGTTTGTTTCCAGTGACATGGGATTAGGCTGCATGCTGTGTTAATCAGATGTGGGATGACCATTTTTTTTAAACGAGGCAATGGTATTGTGGTTAACTGAAGCAGGTACGTTTCCGGTGTGAGCAGTATGTTTGCGTCTGTTATGAACAAAAGGACACTGTGTATTGCTTGCCAGAAGGGTCTAATGAGCGAGCATGTCCACCATATGTGGTAGAGTGCCAAATTCTTTCCTGCATCTCCAGCACTCCGGGTCACAGTTGCTTCCCATAGCGGTCAACCTTTCTGGCGTTCTGTACCAGTGGGAGATCATCTTGTGTCCTGATTCATGGAATTTGGTGCAGATAGATGATTTGTGTTTAAGTGTGAAAATGGTGGACCATTTTTCTGCAGATAATGGGTGTCCTAGGTCACTCTCCCAGTATTTGGGGAAGTAGGGAAGAGGAGTGTCATGGTGTGGAGCAGTCAGCAGACTGTATAGTAACAAGTTTGTGTGTTCCAGTGATTGCGGATGGCTTCATAGGTAGTCAGTCCCTCGAGGCAGAGGTCGAATCGGGTATACTCTTCAGGAATCTTAGCAGTTGGTGATATCTGAAGCAAAGTAATAGACTGTGTGGTTGATGTGGGGCAGGATCTTTCAGCAGTGTGATGACTCTGTGAGTGTAAATATCCTTTAATCTGCAAGGGGTCGACAGCGCCAAGGACGTGACATAGGTAGCGGATGTTGTGGAGTTAGAATTTGGGTTGTGCGAGATGGGTCACAATGGAGATAGTGCCAGGGCTAGCTCACTTTGTAATTACAGTCTTGTCCATATAGTCATGGTGGTCGACAGTGTCGAGTGGTTATCTGGTGGCCTCCCTCTCATTGCTCTCAGTAACATGGAAGAAGGGATAAGGGTATCTTTCTGAAACTGGATTCTATTGCTGCCACTCAGCCAGCAACTAGAGGTGTTTTTAATGAAATAGTAGAGAAAAACTGCTATTTCTATCAAATGGTTTTTAGAGAGATCATATGATTGGCACAGTGAAACATTTTGCTGCCCATGTGCACTAGCCTCCCAATGCTTTCCTATGGAAAATAATTGGATTGGCTGATGTCAACAATTTTTATGATCTCCGCCAAGGATGCAAAGTTTCTCTGTCAAGACTGACACTGTGAGGAAGGAAAGGTAATTAAATCTATGTTCCTATTGCTATAGCGTTTAGCAAAGCAACCCAAACCATGTACAGTAAAAGCAAGTGTACTCAAATCTGAAAATGCCTAGCCCTTCATTTAATTACATTAAAATATCAGAATCATTACGCATGCCCAAACGTATATATATATATATATATATATATATATATATATATATATATATATATATATACGTTTGGGCATGCGTAATGATTCTGATATTTTTTCTGATATATATATATATATATATATATACACACATATATATATATATATATAATTTAGATTTGAAGCAAAAAGCTTAGTCACCGAGATTTGATTAACTATATAAATCCTGTTCTAAATACCTATATATATTTTTTCCATTCTAGTCCAAGACAAAAATTTAGAGTGCTTTCTACATTGTTTACAGGTAGCACTGTTGAGCCACTAGCAAAGCATTGAGTAATAATGCAACCTGTTTGAAGCATAGTGCACAACAAAAAATGTCAGTTCTTTCGTATTGGTATGGTTCAGATTAAGTGTTGAAAATGTTTGGTTCCATTCGCAATTTCAGTTTGATTTGAAATATTTTGGATTGATACAAAAATTGCTGGAAAAGCCCTAACATGAAGGGGGGGGGGAAAACAATTATCAAACTGTAAATTAATGATTCAAAGTAAGTATGAAGTGGCAGTGGCAATTACATTAGCAATAACAACCTCAAAATTGATTTAGAATCAACATAGATGGACATGCTATTGTACTGTTTGGTTGGTTCTAAATTTGATTGAAGTTTGATTCAAAATCTGGAAATTCTAAAACATTTAGTACTTAATGCAATACCATTGAATATTTTGGTCACTTTTTCATCAAAAAGTGGATTAGCCACAGAATACTTTATTATATTTAGTTCAACATATTAGGATATTCAGTAAATATCTATGCATCACAAGTCAACGGAAATGCTAAGTCTGCATGGGTCCTTTCTCAGTCTTTTCCTTCAGTCCTCTACCTCTACCTATTTTGTCTCCACTGACCTATGGCTTCACCCTGATTGGCTATATGTAGCACAGGCTCCAGCTAAGATGTCCAGTCTTTCAGTCTCTAAGAACGTAATCAGCCGTTCACTTAACTGTTTTTTGTACAGTACAGGAAGTAAGCCTGACAACAGAATTTGTATGTTTCTGAGGTCTTGGTATACTGCAGTATTTATTCCTGGCTGAATTTATTTTCTCTGTTGGTCGCCTCCTATTGCTGTATAATTTAGGAACCTCAGGGTTACACCTATAATTTTCTCAGATTCATGAGCACAATAATATTATATACAGATCTCTAATTATTTAAACCAAACTTTGCTTTGCATTTTTCCTAGCAACATTTCACAAAACCATCTTTTACATTATATTGATAAATTATCTTTGTATCCTCAGTGCATCTTGTAATTATAGAATACATTTTATTTCCTTATCTTGATGCAATTAATTCTGTTATGAAGAAATAGGAAAAAAGGTGCTGTTTGCTCAAAGGCACAGTTAAAATGGGGTTGTTGAAATGTACTTTACAACATTAATTTCACAAAGGAGTACAAGAACTATGGTAGATTACATTCTCTGCTCATGAATAAATTAATAAATGTTATGTTGCCTGGAGGAAATTTGTTTATAGGAATCTTTTTTTTTAAGTAAAGCATATCATTTTCTCAGATATGTAGAGTACGCAGGGAATTCCACATGAATACTGTATTATATTTTCAAAATTACCTACTCTGTAGCCCATTAACAGATGGTAAGAAATGAATATAACTTTTACTTAAAAAAAATAATGTTATACATGCATAATCATTTAATTTTGATAAACTATTTGTAAAACACATTATTCTAACCAAGTGTAATATTGTACAGGAGGAGCTTGTAAGGTTAACAAATGTAAATCTGTTTAGTTTAGAATAACAGCACCTCAGAGGGGATATGATAACATTATACAAATATATTTGGGGTCAACACTAACCATTATCTGGAAATCTATTCATAAACAGGACTATACATTGGACAATAGGTCACACATTTAGACAGGAAGAAAGGAGATTTAGTCTAAGGCAAAGGCAAGGGTTTCTTACAGTAAGAACAATACGGATGTGGAATTAGCTGCCCGAAGAAGTGGTGTTATCAGAGTCTGTACATATTTTTAAACAGCAACTGGAAGAATACTTGCAAAAACAGAATATTTAGGAATATAACTTACTTTGTGGGTTAATAGGTTCTTGATCCAATGAGAGTTCTGAAAACTGCCTTTCTGGGGTCAAAAGTGATTTTTATTCCTAGTTTGTTACAAAATTGGAAAGTGCTTCAGATTGTTTTTTTTTTCTGCCTTCTTTTTGATCAACAGCAAAAACAGATGCGAGTAAGGCTAAACTTGATGGACGCTCTTGATGTCTCTTTTCAGCTATATAGCTAAAATGTTATCACAAATACAGTTGATTTTCTATTCCAAAAACTGGAATAAAAATTTAGGTACAACAATACAAACAAAATAAGAAATAGCACATATATGTCATTAATATTTTTTGCAGTTCCTAGCCCAGGTAAACATTTTTGAACACCATATGCCTCACAATTTGCCAAACTTCACCTCACTCACAGAAACAGTTGCTGCTTCAGTGTGCCAGAGACACACACAAACACTTTCCCTTACTCTGACAACCTACAGAGGGTGTGTGTAATTGTGGTCGAAGTTGTCAGGACAGGCAGTATAGCTTATTTATACCCAGCAGCCAGTCAGTAAGGCGAACCCTTGGAAGGGGGAAGAGATTTGGAAGGGTATCCTTTGAAGGCTTTGGGTTTACCTACAGAGGGTGCTATTCCACTAAAAATGCTGAATCAATATGAATTGACAGCAGATATCAAAAAATGAAATGTAAAATAAGAAACAAAGTGGCAGCCTGGTGCTCCATCCAAAGACACTAGGTTCAAGCATTGTATAAAATATATTTCAGGTGAAAATGTAAAATTATTTTGAGTATACCATTCTTCTATCAAATTACATAACTGACTATATCTAACTATCCAGCTCTGTACAATAATAATAATAATAATAATAATAATAATAATAATAATAATAATAATAACTATTGCTGTAAATAAATCATCTGTGTTTATTTTCTGACCTTGATCATGTTGCCTTTTTTGTCCCCATTATTTGCCTTTCATTTCCATTACCATTTCTCATTAAATATTTCAGGTTATGATCTAAATCTATTTTGTTTGTGTGTATCATTCATTTAACCTCTATACACATAAGTTCAAATTAATAATTAAATCCAACATTATATGTACCAAATACATGTTTCCTAACATTTGTAATGTCAGCACATGCAGTACTTTGCTTTATAATTGTTAGGATTCTACTGTATTGATTTTCTGGCCACTTCTGTATACCATTATAAATAGTGTATAACACTGCATAAAAGTATTGATTGGGTAGAATAAATATATTGAGGAGAGTAGGTCTAAGAATGTATTTATATTCGTATCTGTCAAACCCATGTGTCTAAAAATATCATCATGAAATATGCACAAAAATTAGGGATTTCAAAGAGGCTAAAAAAATACCATTAGCTTGAAAAACTATGATAGAGTATGATAAAGTAAGAGAAATATACACTTATTGCATGTTAAAGCCTTTTTTGCAGGTTTATTATTTAAATCTCTTGAGATCTCATTGTGTTGCTTTATCTCTCTCTCTATATATAAGGGCTTTGGCAAAAGCTAGAATAATGAGCCAATTTCAAGTGACAAAACTGAATCTCTAAAAGTAAAATAAAAACAACATGTGTACCCGTTGGACAGTATGTGCCTTTATTTAGAAACTGTTCTATTTGATAAGAGGTTAACAGAAAACAAAAGGTTGAGACTCAATGGGG
Organism: Pelobates fuscus; assembly: GCF_036172605.1. Taxonomy (NCBI): domain Eukaryota; kingdom Metazoa; phylum Chordata; class Amphibia; order Anura; family Pelobatidae; genus Pelobates; species Pelobates fuscus. The sequence continues at coordinate 42,178,275 of NC_086328.1, forward strand.
TAACAAGTATCTAAAGGAAAGCATATCAGAGAGCTTCATTCAATCACTTCAGTCATGCACCTTCATGCATGTAAAAAGGCATTCATTCTTGGGATGAGAATATCATTTTGCCTCTTTGTAAATTGCTGGTAAGATCACATATTGAATATGCTGTGCAATTTTAAGCACCTGTTCAATAGAAGGATATTGTGGCACTAGAAAAAGTGCAGAGGTGGGCTACAAAATTAAAAAAGGAATGGAACATTTTAGCTATGAAGAAAGGTTAATAAATTTAAACCACTTTAGTTTAGAAAAACTTTGCCTCTGAGGGGATATGATAACATCATACACATATACTTGGGGCCAATACAAACCATTGTGTGGAAATCTATTCACAAACCAGACTTTACATAGGACACGAGGTCATGCGGTTAGACTGGAAGAAAGAAGATTTTGTCTAAGACAAAGAAATGTTGTTTTTTTACTGTAAAAACAATAAGGATGTGGAATTCTCTGCCTGGAGATGTGGTTTTATCAGAGTCCATACAGATGTTCAAACAGCAACTAGATGCATACTTGCAAAAACAGAATATTCAAGGATATACTTTTTCAATGTAGGGTAATAGCATCTTGATCCAAGGATACATCTGACTGCCATTCTGGGGTCAAGAAGGATTTTTCCCCCTAGTTTATTGCAAAATTGGAAGTGCTTCAAACTTTGTTTTTTTTTGCTTTCTTTTGGATCAACCGCAAAAAAACAAATGTGAGGAAGGCTGAACTTGATGGACACACGTCTCTTTTCAGCTATGTAACCATGTAACTATGTAACTTACAAAATACCATAAACCTTACACAAGAGCAAAACAAAATACAGAAAATGGTGGAACCATTGGAGCTGCAGGCAAGTATATCTAACCTCCATTGTACCCTCAGGCCTCAACAATCAAAGTAGGAATGTAACCCTGGGGGGTATTGGCATATTTTCTCATAGAGTTGTTATAGTCTATTGATCATGTGAGACATGTGACTACCTGGACAACATATTTTTGGCTCCTCATGACAACCACTAAACAAAACATGAATGCTTAATATGGGGTCACTGTCTCACATGTTATAAAGGATATGGTCAACATTTCGTAGCCACCAGGGGCACAGCTACAGAATAGAAGTTGCATGTCTAATGACAGCTTCCTTTTGATTAGCAGGCCTAAAACACTAATTAGCTTTTTATCTGTCAAACTAAATAAAACCTTTTACTCACTAACCTATGAGTTTGGCATGTATTTAATGCTATAAAACTATTTTATCTTATCTGAAAGTGATCTTTGGATATAGATCTGATGACTGTACACATCATTGAAATAAATTCCTGTAAGTTTGAAATGACCCATACATTATGCTGCTATAAATATCCATTTAGATGTTGTCGGCAAATATGCAAAAATCTAATGAAAAAATGTATATGATGCTCAGATTGTTACAATTTCCCTTTAAATTCCCTTCAATTGTAGATCCATGATTCACAGCTTGCTAGTTTGAACTCGAGCATGACAGTTAGGTAAATCCTTACAAGAATTACAATGTAGCTTATTTTCCCTACAGGACCAGACCTGGAGCTGGTGGACACAGGGGGAATAGAATAACTGATTCCAGAGAACATGTAAGAGTTTAGTAAATAGTTGAGCAAGAGTACTCAAATGTCCAATCCATGTCAGAAACCAAAAATTAGTCCATAACAAATTATAGGAGGAAATCACAAGAGAGTAATTCAATAATCCAAGCTCCTTGTTCAGCAATGGAAACCCATCTGTAAAATAAGTGCCAAATTTAACCCCTTAAGGACCAGACTTCTGGATTAAAAGGAAATCATGACATGTCACACATGTCATGTGTCCTTCAGGGGTTAAATCAGAAAACATTAGTGTAACCCAGAGAAGGGAAGGCATGGATCTGCTACCATCGAATCAAGTGTAATCAAATGTGTGAGTAAAGGGCGGATACCAAAGTTTATTCACAGGCAGAGGTGGGTGCTTTATTGGCTCATTTTCAAATAGTTCTAATTTTGTGCAAATCAATAGTACTGTAATATATAAATTGTTTAAATACATGCAGAGCAAGGAAATTAACTATATCAATTACATGTAGAAACTTTGGTGAAGTATCTATTAGTCACACAAATTCCCAGGGAAATAATATTGAGCATCAAGCCCTCTTTTTGTCAGAATAAACCCAGATTTGAGAATTGGATAATTGGAAAAAAAAATGAACAAGTGCAGTCTTGACTTGATAACACTAACTACAGAGGGAATTTAAGAGGATCTTACATAATTGAGACAAGAGACAAATTTAACAAAAGGCAGGATCCTAAATCTTACTAGTCAGGAAAAAATGTCTAAACATTATGAGGAAATCAATAGTGTGTTTTCCAAACACAAAGTTGAAACTTTGAAGGGGGAGTTCTCCAAATAAAGAGATACTATTGACTATTTTGATAATATGGTTTATAATTGGCAATAAAGCAGATTTAGACACAAAAGAACTCAGGACAACCATAGAAATTATAGGATCACTCCTTTCAATAGTGACAGTGACCACTCCTCTGTGGGTTCTACTGAAACTAATATTTTTTTTTTAGAATAGCACTGCCCCTTAGCAGATGGGGAAGGACTTGAAGATGGAAAACATGCCGATGCACATCATCTTCCCAGGAGATATCTGGAGCCAGAGAGCAGACCATGGAGGCATTAGTGGTTAATATTTCCAAAAGAAACATGTCTGTAAATGGGTGTTCTTAATAAAGGTCTTGGTATTGTGCCATGCTTTTATGGGGATAAACTTCAGTTGGATATAAAGCTTAATTAATTTTTTTGCACCTTGAGACTGAAAGCCTTTTTTGCAGGTAACTAAACTGAGATTGAGACACCGATGGATATGGAAATGGCCAATTTTAATTTCAGTCCAGTGGATCTGTCGAGATAGGAGAATAAAAGTAAGTTCTCTCCCCCTACTACTAATACCACTGTGAAAACTTTTATCAAGCTGTCTAAAATGGAACTAACCAAGACTAACTGGTCCCAAAGGGGACCCTCTAACTTATTTGGAATGGAATGGGAACCGTTAAAAACTTTGAGGGACGATTATTTTATCACTATAAGGGTAGTAGGCAGATAAAGGTGGAACCATAGTGGTACTTGACACCACCAATATACGGATGAAGCATATTCCCAGATGAGTAACCAGACCCACTATGAAAAATTAAGTTGTGACCCTACCAAAAGAATTCATGATAAGATTTTAACTATCACAACACAAGCCTTGGATTCGTGCTTGGTTGATAAAAAAGATTGAGTTCTTGAATGCAAGGGTACCTCAGGTCCCTTTCCTTTATCTGCTGACCAAGATCCACAAACACATTGCTTTGTACAACGGATATGTTGGTATATACATCAATTCCACATGAAGGCGGTATCCAGGCTGCCTCATGTTCCATGATGACACTTGGTTTACATGGTAAGCTGTGTTCTTTTGAAATCTGTTATCTGTGTGACCACATGTCCACGCTTGATCAATGTGGATACAATAAAAATACAAATAAAAATATACTTACCTCTTGCCGGGTCTCCCTTCGCTCTCCACACTATACGGGCGAGAAACGCGCTTGTGTTCATATGAATGCCGGACGCTTCCAAAGGCCACAATTTAAAGGCACAGCTTACAATTTTGATACTGGTAACCACTTAGAGCCCTCGGGCTATTTAAACTCTTTGGTCCATTTTTTTAAAGGAAAACTCCAGTGCCAAGAAAACAATCTGTTTTCCTGGCACTGGAGGTACCCTCTCCCTCCAACCCCCCAATCCCCGGTTACTGAAGGGGTGAAAACCCCTTCAGTCACTTACCTGAGGCAGCGACGATGTCCCTCGTCGCTGTCTCCTCCTCCGCGCCGCTCCTCCTACTGTCTCCGTCGGCCGGTGGGCAAGACTGATCCCGCCCACCGGCCAAGGAGACCTAATGCGTGGCAATGCCGCGCATGCGCATTAGCGCTCCCCATAGGAAAGCATTGAAAACGATTTTCAATGCTTTCCTATGAGGAAATGAGGATGTCCAGCGATGCTCTAGCACAGATAATCTGTGCTATGAAGGAGGAAGTGACCTCTAGTGGCTGTCTAGTAGGCAGCCACTAGAGGTGGAGTTAACCCTGCAAGGTAATTATTGCAGTTTATAAAAAACTGCAATAATTACACTTGCAGGGTTAAGGGTAGTGGGAGTTGGCACCCAGGCCACTCCAATGAGCAGAAGTGGTCTGGGTACCTGGAGTGTCCCTTTAATGCCCTGATGTGGTTTTCATTTGAGTGCATTTATATTTGTCATGGTTCTGATCAGGTCAGATAAGAGACTTATGCCAGGGTTGACTTTAGGTTCTTTATTGGAAATCTTTGACATATTTTTGACTTTAAATAATAAGTGTAGCGAGATTTAAAGGGAACTGGAAATACTATAGACAAAAGGGGGAAAGCAAAACCTATAGACAGGATTACAGGTAAATATAATGAGGGTTATAAAATAAAGAGTTTAGGCAATAAGCCCCAGACACCTTCCTGAAAATTAGTTGCGTGATGAAGTAAGGATGCGACACGCACAGGAGGTGGGCGATCCCGGTTAAGGCGATGAAGCAGGCAGGAATCGTTGAGCTGTTTGGATGATTTGGTTGACACTGGCATCGTTCAGAGGTATTGTAGATGTTTGAGCCACATGTGGACTGAGCGTTTTGGCATTCCTGTGTTCTGGTAGTCTTGCCGATGTATATATAGAAATAAAGGGGGGAAAAAGAAAAGTATAAAAACAAGACTTCAAATAAAAAGGGGAAAAAAGAAAAATCTACAATCAAAAGCAAAATACTGATGTCACCTATTAAAAAAAGGAAAAAGAGGGAGAGAAGAAAGAAGAAGTGGAAAGGAAAGACAAGTAAAAAGCAATTTAAGAAACAACATTGCAAACTAAGATTTGAACAAAAAACAAAGGTACACAGTAAACAAGTAATCCTTTTTTTTCCTCCCTTCCTTTGACATGGCATAAAAAAAGCACAGCAGACAAAAAAAATAAAAATAATTAAAGCCATCACAAAAAGCTGAAAATAAACTTTCAGGTTGTTTCACTCCTACCCCCTTAAAGGACTTTCAAGAAATAGAAATACAAATTGAAGCAGAAAGCTAATTTTTGGCAGTGAATGCAGAATCTATTGCCGCACAACCCATTAATTATAGTTGTTTACAACATCTAAACGTAATATTAGAGCCATAATTACAAGACCTCAGAAATGACATGGTATCAAATTTCAAAGAGATCAAACTGGACAAAAAAACAATTACAGAAGTGATCAATACAATGGAACAAAAATTGAAATCTATTGAAGATCAATATATTTCCCTCAAAGATACAACAGATAATTTAACACCTAAATTCAATGGATTGGAACAAAAGATTTTCGAATTGGAAGACAGATCGAGAAGATCAAATTTAAGTTTTTGCGTAATTCTGGAAGAAATCGACGCAGAAAATATAGAAGAATATTTAAATGGTTCCTTTAAAGCATTACTTACAGATATGTCAACACTTGATTGCTCGTTAGAAAGAGTCCATTGAATACATAAACCAAGTAATATATCTACACAATATCCATGATATGTCATATTGAACAGCACAATTTAAAGAAAAATTGATGAAAGCAAGATGAGAAAATCCGTTAAAAAATACCTGTTGTGCAAATATTATATTTCTTCAAGATCTTTCTTATCATTCTCATCAGTAAAATAATTTCTCAAAAAGCATAATATCAGGTTCCAGTGGAGGTTTTCTGCGTCTTTAAGCTTCTATTGGAAAGGAGAAAGACTGTCATTTACCACGCTAGAAACGGCTACGCTATGGATGAAATCAGTGTCGCTAATTAATTCCTCCCATTTAATACATGGAGAGGGAAGATCAAGATTAATATTGTCCTTGTTGAAGGAGAAGAGGGGAAGGAAGGAGAAAAGAGTCAAAGAAGAATAAGGAGAGAAGTTAAGAGAGAAAAAGAGAAGAAACGGGAAAGAAGAACAGTCCATAGAGGAAGAAAGAAGAAAATGAAGAAAAGAAGAATAGAAATAATTATAACATACTTAATTCAAAAAAAAGAAAAAGAAAGGAAAATTAGTTTATTTTTGTTTTTTTTCTTTTCACTCGAGTAATATAAAGATTCAATTTAAGATATATAGTCATGTTATAATTTAAAGGGAATTATACATATATGTACTTTAATTTAAATGGACACACGTACATGCTCATAGCAGGAAAAATGAAAATAAAGGGAAAATAAAGAAAAAAATTATAATAATAATTCACAAAAAAATAAGAAATAGATTATATAAACAGATAAGGTAATGTTAGATTATTTTATAATATTTACTAAGTATATTGTTACTCACAGTCACTTTTTGCTAATATTAAGTCCTTAGGGAAATTATCAAGAGACTGAATAGAGGGCACATAAAGAAAAAGGTGTTTGACATGTTTGAAAAAATGAATATGGGTCACTTAAACTAAATGAAAATATAAATGTATATATATATATATATATATATATATACATATATATAATACATATATATATATATATATATATATATTTTTTTTTTTGTAACTCTTTGTTTTTCTCTTCTTTCTTCTCTTTAACAAGAACAGTTCATGGGAGTATAGATATGACTGACCAGGATTAAACCCACTCACTGTCTATAACAGATACAGTACCAGGCTAAAACCACAATATGTGGTGGGTACAGCCTCTGAACAATTTGGGATTAAAATCCCTAATTGATTTTAGTTTTATGTTTTTTTGTTTATGTGTATTTGTAATATGATTCAGAAAATTGAATAGAGCTATGTCGGTAAAGAGAGTGAGGAGAAATTTAGAAACAAATGTTTAGAATTATTACATTAAATGTCCAGGGTATGAACTCACCAACAAAAAGGTCTTTATTATACAATTATCTAATTAAAGAAACAAATAGATTTAGGTTTCCTTCAAGAAAAACATTAGAGATAGTGATGTCCCGAACAGTTCGCCGGGAACCGATGTTCGGTCCGCCCCCTATTCGTCATTATTGAGTAAACTTTGACCCTGTACCTCACAGTCAGCAGACACATTCCAGCCAATCAGCAGCAGTCCCTCCCTTCCAGACCCTTCCACCTCCATGACGAATAGGGGGCGGACCGAACACGCTATGTTTGCCAGTGAACGGTTCCCGGCGAACTGTTCGGGACATCACTAATTGGAGACAATCTGATAGATTGACTTGGGGTGGGAAAAGATTTCATGAACATTATTCATGCTTCAGATAAAACAAAAAAAAAATGTGGTGTGGCCATAATGTTTGGAGGAAAGATTAGTGTTGATCTTCTTTATAAACTGTGTGATCTAGAGGGTAGATTATATACCCTATGTAACATATATCTCCCAAATAAATCTCTGGACATTTTTCTAAGAAAATTAATGGAAAAAGTAGAAGGAATAAAAGTGGGACAGATTTTATAAGCAGGAGATTTTATCTCTGTTTTAGATCCCAATTTGGACAAAAAAATTAAAGGAACCAAAATCAATAAAATGGTTGTTAAACAAGCCAAATCTTTAAGTAAGATCAGAATGAATTCAATTTATATGATATTTTGAGAATCTTTCATATCAATGATCTTGACTATACACATTTTTTAAGGATACATTTTTCGTATTCTAGATTGGATATGATTTGGACAGACCTTACTTTAATGGAATCAATAATCAAAATAGATATTAAGGAAATTACCTGAACTGATCACAGTGGAGTGGTATGCAAAATTTGACCAGCTAAAAAGTTAAAAGAAACATATTCTTGGTTCTTAAATGACAGTCAACTTAGTTCAGATTTCAATAAGAAACTAATTGAATCCAACATTAATAGATATTTTGTAGAAAATATGACTAAAGAAATGTTGCCTACCACCCTATGGTGTGCATTTAAAGTAGTGATTAGTGGACATCTTTTAAAACTACAAATACAACTTAATAAAAATTTCAATTTAAGAGACCTCGATGCAGAATTGGGAAAACTAGCTCACGTAAATAAACAGAATCTAACTGAAAAATGCTAAGAAAATTATATCTTACAAACTCTAACTTGCCCCAAAGTACTGATTCTGATAGATCTTTTTTGAATAAAGAGATCAACATTGTAGAAGTAAATCAACTATATCTAAATTAGATAAATGTAAGACTCCAGGTCCAGATGCGCTTGATAATCTATTTAATAAAACATATAGTAAGTAAATAAGCGTCCATCTAGCAAATACTTTTAATCATGCTGCTAAAATAGGTACATTTCCAGAAGAAATTATGAGAGCAAATATTTTGCCCATTTTAAAACAAAACAAAACAAAACACTGACAGACATACAAAATTATCGACCTATCTCTTTGATAGATGTAGATGCTAAACTTTATGCTTCTATATTGGCAGCTAGGTGAAAAAGAAATATTACCAACAATTCTACATCAGGACCAAAATAGGTTATGTCCCAGGGAGAACTTCTGCCACCAGTATATGAAGAATAATTAACATTCTGGATGATACCTGTAGAGGAAAGGTTCCATCATGGACCCTGTCAGTTGATGCTGAGAAAGCATTCAACAGGGTCAAATGGAACTACTAGAAGGCAACTTTAACCCATTATGGATGGCATCTGGGGTTGGATAAAGATGGATATTATGGCTCTATATGTCAACCCAACAGCCTGTACAAAGGGTATGAATATGTGCTCCACTTGGTTCTTATAAAAAAAAATGGAACCCGTCAATGGTGTCCCCTTTCTCCGATATTATAATTAATTTCAATTGAAATGCTAGCCACTAACATAAGAAACAATAAAGAAATTAGTAAATACAAAATTTGGGTTAATGATCAAACAATCAGTCTGTATGCAGACGATGTTTTAATCACGTTGACAAATCCTAGTAGATCATTGTAGCGAAAGCCACTTCGCCACTGTGTTTTGGAGGGGGCTGCTTGCCCACCTCTTACCCTGTGACTACGGTCCCTGGGCAATTTGGCCCTTTATGCATGGTATTTGGGCATACTGTGGGTTATTGGGCTGCCCAAGGATTATGGGCCCTCTCATCAGCCCATACGAAACTTAAACCCCATGGCGTTTGAACTGTGTTTGTGGCATCTGAGCGCTGTTTGGATATGTTGAGCGCTCAGATCCAAGCCATCTGGGGATGGGTTGAATGTGGGGGTTCTGTTTAGTATAACAGGAGTTATGTATTTGTATGTCTTTTGGTGGTTGCTGGTAACATGTGCTTAATGGAGGCTGTGTTTGTCCCTGGATATAATTAAATCAGCTTCTCCATTGTCTCCAGTATAGAGGATTCTGGGGAACTAGTTTGAGCTGGAAAAACCATGCTTCCAGAAGGTCAAATGCACATTTGTACTAACTTTTGAACCCCTGGTCCAATTCGTATGATTTTTGAGTATGTTGTTGAGTATGTTGTCCCCCCGATTGATTGTGAATATGTATTTTTATGCAAATGTGATGTATATTTTGGGAGTTATGAATGGTGTGTAAAAACTGTACTTTCCCTACCTATGATAATTGTATTTTCCTGTGTGTACAGATAATTAGTTTACAGGTAGAGGGGAGGGCTATGTGTGGGATGTAACTATTGTGTGATTGGTTAATGTACGTTACTGTGTGTGTCCCTCCCCTTCATGGGAGCACCTAATAAAAAGGGCTGCAAGCTAGCAGCCAGAGAGTTCTATTTTTACCCTCAACTTGAGTCCTGTCTCTTATTGGGGGAATCTGCTACAAGGGATTGCTATGCTAGGCATATTCCCTTGCTATAATCACTGAGCTCTTGTAAGAGCTTGTTCCTGCTTCGTTCTGAAGGGAGATAGCTGCAGCCTGCGGTGCTTATGGTGTCTGGTGGAGTGCTTGGAGTCCTCTGAGAGCGCTAGGAGCATCCATCAACGGAGGTACCCAGTCGGGGTGCCAGTGGATCCGTTACATTGGTGGCAAGCGGTGGGATGGCGTCCTAGTGCGAGGAGAAGCAGCTCAGAGACACCGGTAACGTGTGGAGTTGTGCAGCATCCCTATCTTCAGCAACATAATGGAACCAGCAGTGGCTACAGCAAGCATGGCGTATAGCTACTCCGTACTAGAGTTTGGCACGATGGTAGGGTTGCACCTGAAGTTTTACGGACCCAATCCAGAGGAGAAATACGTGCGGTTCGTGTGGGACATGGTGACCCGGAACCTACAACACAGGGCGTTGAGGGAAGGCCAGTGGGCACGTTGGGAGAAACTCCAGCCACAGGTAGAGTGGGACGAGGAAGAAACCGAGGTGGCCGGTGGAGATGGGACCATGGTCTCTCTACCGGCCCTACAGGGATGCTGGGCACCCGGCCCAGATCCCCAGCGGCAGTATGTTTTACAGGGAGGGGACACAGTCGGTCTCACTCCCCAGCGGCAGAATGTGTTATTGGAGGAAGAGACAACCGGTCTCCCTCCCCAACAGCAACCAGAGGTACCCGAGGTAGAGGACCTCATAGACTGGTCCTGGGAGGACCCCCTGCAGGCAGGTGGAGATGGGACCGAGATCTCTCCACCGGCCCTACAGGGATGCTGGGCAACCGGCCCAGATCCCCAACTAGAGCTGGAGTTACAGAAAGTGGAGAGCATCGACCTCCCCCCCCAGCAGCAGCCGGAGTACCAGGGGGAGGTAAGTGATATTTCTCCTCCCCAGTCAACTCCTTTGTCCCCTGACCCCCCAGCAGAAGAGCTGGCAACTAGGCAGAGCGCCGCTGGCCTCTGTCCTCCCTTGTTTCCTTCCCCTGAGCCTGACTTTCTACAGGCTGCCCCAGCGGAAGAGCTGGCAACTGGGCAGAGCGCCGCTGGCCTCTGTCCTTCCTTTTTTCCTTACCCTGAGACTACCCCAGCTCTGACCCCGGAGCAGAGCACATCGGGCATCTGGCCTCCAAGTACTCACAGCCATTTGCCCAGCAAGGCCGAGGGTGCCACAGTTTCACCCCACAACTTGGGACCTACAGGCCAGTATGACTTATTGTGGGGGGGCTATTCTGTGAATTCTTTATTGTGGGGGGCTACACTGCTAAATTTGTTTTGTGGGTTAGACCCTCTGTGAACTATGTACCGTGGGTGGGCCATTCTGTGAATTCTTTATTGTGGGGGGGCTACACTGCTAAATTTGTTTTGTGGGTGGGCTACTCTGCTAATTTTGTTTTATGGGTGGGCTGCCCGACTAATCTAGGTACTGACCGGCAGAAGGTCAGGTACCTGGTTAGTCTACTCCCGAATGGGAAGATATGTAGCGAAAGCCACTTCGCCACTGTGTTTTGGAGGGGGCTGCTTGCCCGCCTCTTACCCTGTGACTACGGTCCCTGGGCGATTTGGCCCTTTATGCACGGTATTTGGGCATACTGTGGGTTATTGGGCTGCCCCAGGATTATGGGCCCTCTCATCAGCCCATACGAAACTTAAACCCCATGGCGTTTGAACTGTGTTTGTGGCATCTGAGCGCTGTTTGGATATGTTGAGCGCTCAGATCCAAGCCATCTGGGGATGGGTTGAATGTGGGGGTTCTGTTTAGTATAACAGGAGTTATGTATTTTTATGTCTTTTGGTGGTTGCTGGTAACATGTGCTTAATGGAGGCTGTGTTTGTCCCTGGATATAATTAAATCAGCTTCTCCATTGTCTCCAGGATAGAGGATTCTGGGGAACTAGTTTGAGCTGGAAAAACCATGCTTCCAGAAGGTCAAATGCACATTTGTACTAACTTTTGAACCCCTGGTCCAATTCGTATGATTTTTGAGTATGTTGTTCCCCCGAATGGATTGATTGTGAATATGTATTTTTATGCGAATGTGATGTATATTTTGGGAGTTATGAATGTTGTGTAAAAACTGTATTTTCCCTACCTATGATAATTGTATTTTCCTGTGTGTACAGATAATTAGTTTACAGGTAGAGGGGAGGGCTATGTGTGGGATGTAACTATTGTGTGATTGGTTAATGTACGTTACTGTGTGTGTCCCTCCCCTTCATGGGAGCACCTAATAAAAAGGGCTGCAAGCTAGCAGCCAGAGAGTTCTATTTTTACCCTCAACTTGAGTCCTGTCTCTTATTGGGGGAATCTGCTACAAGGGATTGCTATGCTAGGCATATTCCCTTGCTATAATCACTGAGCTCTTGTAAGAGCTTGTTCCTGCTTCGTTCTGAAGGGAGATAGCTGCAGCCTGCGGTGCTTATGGTGTCTGGTGGAGTGCTTGGAGTCCTCTGGAAGCGCTAGGAGCATCTTTCAACGGAGGTACCCAGTCGGGGTGCCAGGCGATCCGTTACAATCATTAACCATTTTTGTGAAGGAAATAAGGAAATAGAGAGATACTCGTGGGTATCCAATTATAAACTAAAGATTATCAAATCCATGCTATTAGATCTTAATTTAGATAATGATAGTAAAAGGTAAATTAGAAAAAAGTACGAGTTTCTGTGGGTAGAAGAAACAATTGATTATCTAGGTATCAGCTTAACAAGAGATATTAACCGACTTATGGAAACACATTTTTAAAATCGTCTACATAATACCAATAGATGGTTAAAAGAATGTAAAAATCTAGAGATTACTTTCTGGGGAAGAGTTCGTGTAGTGAATGCATGTGTTATCCCTAAATGGAATTATTTGTTTAAAATGTTACCTTTTATCACCAAGAGTTGGCTACATATGATTCAAAACAGTTTCATGCAATATATATGGAATAGCAAAAAAAAACAAGATTGAGTCAAATCACTTTAGCCCAGAAGATGAATAAGTGAGGTATGGGTTACTCTGATATTAAAAATAACTATATAGCATCCATATTACTACATGTATATAGAATGCAATGAATTAATAACAGCAATGAAGAATGGTATAAGATGGAGGCCAAAGCAGGGGAAGTTGTAAATTTGGAAGGTCTGCTCTAGAGTACAAAGTTGATACGCAAAATAAATTGTCCCAACACAATTGTTACACATTTGCTGAAGAATTGGGGAAAACATTTAAGCAATTTTAAAGATTAAAAACATTCCATTCTGGAAACAAGTCTGTGACCTAAACCTTAATAAGTGGATACAAGTATAGATAAATAGGATATTTCAGTTACTAAAAAATGGAATACGTAAATCCTTTCCCCAATTGAGGAGTAAATTTAATGTATCAGCTGGAGAACTATTACATTTTTTAAGACTAAACATTTTTTTTTATCAGCACATTTAATAAAATTGGACGTATCCGTCTGAATAGAATAAAAATATTACTCAATTCAAAACCCCTGGAAAAAACATTTTCAAAAGCTTTATTTTTAAGCAGATCCCTTATGAAAGAAAACAAACATACTGCTATAGACACATGGAAAAAATAATTAAATATCAACATAGAAATTAAATTGGGGGTCTACTCTGACAAATATTTCTCAAATTACTCATTCTTTAAATTTAATAGAATCACATTTTAAGGTAATTAATAGATGACACTTAGTACCAGACAAAAATGCATAAAATTATTATAGAAGATCATATATATTGGAGATGTGGGCTATCTCTATGTACATATCGTCACATTTGGTGTAGCTGTATAAAAATAATAATAATTAAATTAAGGGAAGAAATCCATCAATTTATCTTAAAGAATTTAAATTTTAAATTAAGAATTTCTCTAGAAGTTGCTTTATTACATCTAAACTGGCCCTCTAATTATAACGCACTTATTTCTAGCTACCACAATAGTGATATCCAAAAATTGGAAACATGGGAACATCATTCCTTAGTCACAGGTTATAAATCAACTTAAATTTCAAATGAAGATGGGGCAATTTTTAAGTTTACAGAACTTCAGTAAGAAATCATCTCTTTGGGACATATGTTGGGAATTAATTAATTATCAAAACCCAATCTCACTCATATCACCAAGAGGATCTTCAGTAAATATTCAGAGCTAAAGAAAAGGTTTTGAATATGCTATATAAGTGATCTAATGGAAATGTTTTTAAAAAGAAAAAGAAAAGGAAAAAGAAAAAAAAGGAAGCAAAGTATATAATATTATTTTATGTATGCAGCAAAAATAACCTCTCTTTATGGTTCATATCCCTGGAAAGGATTAATAACAGTAAGCTTGACAATACAAATTTCTTGGAAATTTAGATAATATGTAATCTCTTCTCCCACTCAGCATTTTAGAAATACGTTGTTTGTTTTGGTTTGTCTTTTGTACGTCATTTTGTCTGTAGAGGTTTGTAATTATATGTGATGGCCTATCTCTGATATTGTTAGGAATTATAAATCTTAATCTGACATATAAATAGTTTTAGCAACAAAAATGAAGGAATATTATGTACATCACGCAATGTTTAAGAGTATAAATATTAGATGTCACATAGTGTTATATTTTATATATTTGTTACGTTGTGTATGGGAAAAAAAACACGAACATTTCTAATAAAGATTATAAAAAAAACAAAAAACAAGTAAATTAATATAATGTGTATGTCACTAATGTAAAATAAAAACCAAAATCGTGTGATATTGTATATAAAATATAAAGTATATATTGTATATAAAATATAAAGTGAAACTGCTGTGAGGGAAAATCAAACTCACATTTTATAAAGCTTTTAAAAAAATGTAACAGGAAAACCTATAAGCGGAATTATAGGCAGAAGGAAGGAGAACCTATAAGAGGAATTATAGGTAGAAGAAAGGAGGAGAACCTATAAACCTATAAGCAGAATTATAGGCCTAATAAAGAAGGAGAACCTATAAGCAGAATTATAGGCAGAAGGAAGGAAGAGAACCTATAAGCGGAATTATAGGCAGAATGAAGAGGGAAAACCTATAAGCGGATTTATTGGCACAAGGAAGAAGGAAAACCTATAAGCGGAATTATAGGCAGAAGGAAGAAGGAGAACTTATAAGCAGAATTATATGTAAGTATAAAGAAAGAACAAAAATAAAGTGTTAGGCGACATTATTAGGTGACAGGGAAACCTATAAGTGAGATTACAGGCAAATCAAGAGAAGGAAAACCTATAAGTGAAATTATATGTTACAGGCAAAAATAATATAATAAGACAGAAATAAACAGAATATGAACATTTAAGGAATTCAGATAGTTAGACTTTTAGGGGATCAGTCTCTTTTGTTTGGAGGCAGTAATGCAGTTATCAGATAGTTCTAATAGGGGTATTTAGGATAGATGCAAATAATAGGAAACTTTGTTTTATGCAGGTTGGTTGTGTTGATTCCAGTAGTTGTAAAGTAGGTTTGTAACAAGGTAGAAATGTAATAAAGTCCAGGATAGAATAAACCAGGTTGGTATTGATGACCAGGTTTAGTTGCCACACTTCTTGGAAAAGAGCAGATGGAAACAAAGCAGGTTGGTAGGATAAATCAGGATGGTTTAATGGTAATCAGAGTATAACAGGATCTCACAGGAAGAGCAAGGATCAGAAGTCTTGTCAGCATCAGAACACACACTTCAATCAATGTAAAGGCCACTTGTGAAGTAGGTTGTGGCCTCTTATAACATATTTATATTTAGATTATCACAAACCAAATAAAATTTTTTTGGTATTGAAAAACAGACAAATAAAATATTTGATCACATGTATTTAATATATATACATATATATACATATAGTGATATGGATGTTCAATTTATACTTTTCACCTGTTTGCAATAGGTGGCCTAAATTATCAATTTCAAAATTTGTCATGTATATCACTTGAAAGGGTTAATCCATAATACTCTTTTATCTCCCATTGACTGACCTTCGCTCTGGCAGTCTGAACATGTTTTAGCAAAAATAAAGGTTTGTGATAAGTGAAGCAAACTTTCTGCCTGTCTTTTAGTTAAAGTTAAATGTTGAAGTACTTCACTAATATTAAGTACACTATATTAATCATGCCACTCTACAAACTTAAACGAATACCGAGTAGTTTCTGATTTAATACAAATATTTTACACTTTCTTTTAAAGATAAATCTTTATTCATTATTGCAGTTGTTATTGTAATCATATGATCGTTAACTATCATGATTCAATTATGTAAAGATGCATTTTTAAAATCAGATAATCTGACACCTGCTTGGATTGAATCTACAAATAAATGTCCAGTAGATATAAAAGGAATCTGCATTGTTTAGTTTTCCTTTTGCTGCAAGACAAAGGCATTAATGTACATTCATCTGGGATGCTCTTATACTTAATGTTTAACAGATATTGTTTCTAGGCCAGGCCACAGTTGCATATGACAATTTAACAATATTTTCCAATTATATTTCAGATATTCACAAAGTCTATCCTCCTTTGCAATTAACACATTTATGTGTTTTTTATACCATTAATTATAGTATCTGTATTATATTGCATATTGTCACTGACACCATACTGATACAGAGGAAAAAAATAGCATAATTGCTTAAGTAATTATACTTTTTCTGTCCATGCACCACATTCATGGAAGTCCAAAATATAGCAAGAATCCTTGGTCAATGGTTCTATGGAGCCATTTAATGTTTTGATTGGTGTAGTTATACCAAAAAGAGCAAGGAGTGCATACGTAGTTTACATCTGCAATAGAACCATTACACATTCCATTACACATGTGCAAGTGCCCCATGACGTCAAGTCTTTGAAAGGTTTTTGTTGGCCTTTTATATTCCATTTTCTCGGCATTCTCACTTGGCCTTTTATATTCCATTCTGCTCTTAGTAGGTCAGTCTTATTATTTATTAATTGCATCAAGGTTTTTTTGATATGGTTCCAGTATGGTTTCTCACTCCAACAGGAAATCAATATTCCTCTTCATCTGCTCCTTCCCATTAACCAATTTTTTTCTGAGTTGTAGGTTACAATCTGTGTCTTGTACTGAGAGGTGCTTAGATAGTCCATCAGGTATTCTCAGTACTGTGTTCCATCTTGAGAAATAGCTGGGGATTGAAAGTTATCAGCCTTTATTTCTTGTTCCTGTCTTCTTCTGTCTGTCTGGAAACATAATAGCAATGACCAAAATTAGCATAGCACTTCTTTTCAGCAGGAGATGGCTGTTTGCAGTAGCCATCTAATGGAGTCCATTATTAGGATTTGAAATAGTCCAATTACTTATTTACCATGTATAATCGGTTTTGGGAATGATCTTCAATAGGTTCCTTGTGAAATACCAGTGTAGGTTTCATTAGCAATCATTTCAGCTGTGTCTCTCTTTTTGAGATGGTTCTTGGAGGTTGTCCTCATGATCATATAATTTGTATTATGTGCAGTCCAATTCAGCTCAGGTGCTTCTTGGTTGTTCACATAATCCCAATGCAGTTTTAAAATGACAGCTAGGGTTGATGTTATGATAATGCTGCAGATTATAAGGAGACACCATAACCAATTTTCTAGCATCCTTTTGCTTCCATCTTTGCATTTCTTTCTTACTGTATAAGATAATTCAGGTACAGTCTTTCTGATATTGATGTTGATGATTAATGTTTCATATATTCCATGTTAACTGTGAATGTATCACGTCTGCCTGTTCATCCTTCTCCTTCACATTTGCAGGTTCAGATGTCAGATCATGATTCAGTCTGTTGCGTGGCTATGATTCTAGTGGCATTTCTGTCATCTTCTGGTTTTTTTTTCTTGCCTTCTTTAACAGCATCCATTGTGTCAGTCAGTGGTTCTGTGAACATACTGAAAGTATTTAGCAGGTTTTAAAATATCAAAGCTTACTTTTCCTTTACAGTAAATATACTTTCTGAATATTACTTTATTCTCTGTATTAATGAAAGAATTTTCAAATTAACCAACTTTCATCAAAAATCTAACTTTTAGCGTGCAATGGAATGTGAGATAAAGAGCAGAGCTTTTAAACCATATAGTTTGTTATTACACTATGACCTTGTAAATACAGACATTTCATTTGCAAAAAAAAAACAAAAAACTTTTTTTTTCCAAATAAACGTAGTTAGAACCTCCCTCAAAGTCCCGATGTCATGCAAGAAACATGTCGTCCTTAAATACTGGGTAAGTCTATTAAACAGTGAAGTAGCATTTCTACCCTGTATATTTATTATGTCACAGCTATAATGTACAGTATAACAAACTATTTTATAAGTGTTGTGCCAACAGTGCATTAAAAACCAGTGGTCTGGTGAGTTGCAGAATATAATTTCTTAAAAACTTTTAAAGCCCTGTCTTCCATCTGTAAAGTAACATAGTAATAGTGTTCTGCTGCTCCCAAAAATTCTGGATATGTTCAGAGATTTTTTTGTTCTAGAATCAGATTCCTTTTGGGATGAGCATCCCTCTCAGCCCCCTAGTTTCAGAGGTCACAGAGGGGGCTTTGGACAGCAATCTCACTTTAATTATAATTTTTATATAGCACATATGTTATATGCAATGTGAGTTTATATATCAAAGAACTATCACTTTAATTGACAATGCATTTAAAAAATATATATTTAATTAAATAATTTTTCTAATTTAATTCCTGTTTAAAATATTGCAGATTTTGCACTATCACATTAATTTTGCATTATAAATATATATTCAAAATGCTCTTACAACATATTATTAAAATTAGCTTTTTTCAGCACTAGCACTATCTCCCACTAATCCCATTTTGGAACTAATTTCATTTTGGAATTAGTGTAGGGCGCATATATGAGTTGAGATGGGCGATCTTAAGTAGCCCAAATTGAAAACTGTATTTTTATTTGTGCGCTGTTCCTTGATCTGTATTTATAAACATCACTGCGGCAGCATATAGCTTTTATAGAACCAATTATTTTACCCATCATGTGTGGTTGACTGTGGGCTTTTCTCCCTAGATTTTTAAACTTTTTTTGTTTTATATCAGTTCTTGGCTCTGAGACAGCAGGCTGCTGAGTGCAGCCTGGTACAGCATGTAAATGCTCTTATTGCCTAGTCTATATATTTATTCATAGGCGTGCGCACGGGGTGTGCCGGGTGTGCCTGGGCACACCCTAATCCCCGTGCGCCGCGCATGGATCGAGGCCGGCAGGGAAGATCAAAATATCTCCCCTGCCGGCACAAGCTTACCCGATTTGCCCCGAGAGAGGTTCTGAACTTAAAGCTCCGTTCCGTTTGGATACGGAGCTAACAGCCTCCAGGCTGTCCTCTCGCGATCTCCGATATTTTCAGAGCGTTGCAGTGGTAACCCGCGGCAACGCTCTGAAACTCCAGCTCTCGCGAGAGGAAGACATGGTCTGTACCCTGCGGAGGTACAGACCACATCACTAGCCCACTGGATCACCAGGGATGACCAGCAGCATGCTCCCTCTTCCCCCTGCAAAGAAAGGTAATAAGGGGAAAGGGGAGTAAATGTGGTGGTTTTTTTTTATTTTATTTAAATAATGAAACAATCAAAATGAATAAACTATATTATATTACATAAACTATAACCCACCACTTAATCACTACACCCTATATACACACTGCACCTACACACACTATACACCTTATATACACCCCCTACACACTATACCCCTGTACATAACACTACACCTCCTGCACCTACACATTTTACCCCTATACATAACACTACACCCCCTGCACCTACACACACTATATACACACTACACCTCCTGCACCTACACACACTATATACACACTACACCTCCTGCACCTACACACTATACCCCCTATACATAACACTACACCCCCTGCACCTACACACACTATATACACACTACACTTCCTGCACCTACACACTATACCCCCTATACATAACACTACACCCCCTGCACCTACACACACTATATACACACTACAAACTATACCCCCTATATACACACTACACCCTCTGCACTCACACACTCTATACCCCTATACACTGCACTCAACTACACAAACTCTATACTCCCTATAAACACACGTATTACACTGCATACACACACACAAAAGCACTACACACTCTATACCTCTATAAACACCTCACCACTGCATTCATACTATGCCGATACACACCTCCTGTGCACCCACTGTACCCCTATGCACACACAACTCCCCTAAATACACACTACACCCACATATATTATACAGCCCAAAAACACACCTATACACTACAGCCCCCAGCTACATATTATACACCACAAACAGACCCCTTTACACTATACAGCATTACACACATGCAATCACATAAAAAACATCCAAACACATATAACACCGCAGGGAGCATTCCCACACGTGCAAAACACACGTTAACAATCCTTTTCCACTAATGGGGACACCAGAGACAAGTCACTAGGACTTTTTCTCTATCAGACAGCACTGAATGCTCTGGTGGGGTATCACACTAACATAACAATTGGGAGGGCGGGGGGGTGCTTGTCAATGGTGGTGATATAATGTGCCACATTTCTGGCCCACCCTTCCTAGTGGGCTGCTCTGCCTGGGCTTACTTTTTGTCCCAGTCCAGCCCTGTTCACCGGCCCACAGGTAGGAGAGGACCCGGGGAGCTCTAGCCAGCAGTTCCGCTGGGTTTCTCTTGCGAGGTCGGAGCATTGCCACGGCCACGCTCAGATCTCGTGAGAGTGAACTCTAGCTCTGCAGGCTAGAGTTCACTCACTAGGACCACACGCACTAACAGCACCCTCACACACACACAGCAGTATTCGTATGTGTATATATATATATATACACACACATATATATACGGCGTGTGTGTTTTTGCTTTATGGTGCACACCCTAATGCAATAGGCTGCGCACGCCTATGTATTTATTTATTCTTTTGATTTAAAGAAAAACAAGATTGATATTTAATTGTATTTTATGCTAGACAAATCAACTAAGATTACATGTCTGATCTGATTGCAGTCAGATTGCAGTCAGTACACTACAGTATCATTGCTCTAATATCCTTACTACCACTACTTTAAGTAAGCTTTCTATTTTAAAATAGTGGACTTTGATCCTTCTGCCATTGGAATAGACTAAAGTCTCTACCTGAGTAAGCAAAGTCATTATGTGCAGGAGATGTGTACTTTAAATAGTAGAATAAATAATATATTTACAATTTTGTTATATATTCTTTTTAATTATTTTATACATATTTTTTTGCATATCATTCAGTGAAGCAGAGGATGTATAACAACCTGTTGCCCTTGTGTTATAATTCTTGATAACATATTTTCTAGGGGGGAGTATAATTTTAAACTCTGTTAATGTAAAAATATTAGCTAGTAAGCATATATTATATAAACAATATGTTGCAGTGTACTGCGCTGCACTGCAATGAATGTTTTTTTTAAGCCACATCTTTTTCTTTATGGCTTTGTGTAATAAATGTATTTATAATTTGGAATATAAAACAAAACTTCTCAATTCCTTGGAATGGAAGCATTGATTATCTGTCTCTACCTTGCTGGGCGCCCATTGTAACTGCTACTCCGTGACCTTGGCTGGAAAGTTCAGACTCCAAATAGTATGCAGTTATAATTCCTGATTTTATTAAAGGACACGGAGGCTGATATTATGCTTATCTCTTTCTTTATTATACCTCAGCAGCAAAGAGAAGGTATAAACATTCATAGAAAAAACACAGACGGAGACCAGAACCCCCGCACCTTTCTTCCCGGTCAGGGGCAGATCGTGGCAGCCCAGAGGACACAGGGGTTCCACATACGGCCGACGACCTTATGGTAAGTGCTTTCCCCCTTCCCCTCTCTCGTACCTCACACGTGGGGGGCAGACTTTCCAAATTTATCGGGGCATGGCACAGACTCACGTCCGATGCCTGGATTCTCAACACGGTAGCGGGGTACCACATAGAATTCGTAAAGGGCCCAACCCAATCCGCAATGCCAAGGCGGATGGTGTTCACCCCACGGGACAGAGAACTTGTGTCGAAGGAAATCAGAGCACTGGAGGAGAAGGGAGCGATCTATCAGGTCGCACCTCACTCCCCAGGCTTCCTGAGCAACCTGTTCCTGGTCCCCAAGATCTTCTCAGGCTGGGGGATTGGATGGTCAAGCTAGACCTCCAAGATGCATATCTCACCATCCCCATTGCGAAGGAATGTCAGCATCTCCTTCAATTCCATTGGGACACTCAGACGTGGAGGTTCCAGTGCCTACCGTTTGGCCTATCATCAGCACCATGGTGCTTTACAAAACTGTTAAAACCAGTGGTTGCGCTGCTACGCAGCAGAGTGGTTCGCATGATCATATATCTGGACGATATGCTGATCATGGCACAAGACACCCTACTACTACAACAACACTTATATTGGGCAATAACACTTCTACAAAACCTGGGATTTCTAATCAACTGGGAGAAGTCGGTACTAGTCCCCTCCCAGTCCTTAGGATTCCTAGGATTCGAGATAGGGGCGGTCTTAGGGACCCTAAGCCTACCACCCTCAAAGATAAAAATCATCAAGAAGGAGATCCGCAGAACATTGGCTCGCCCAATACTCACGGTCAGACAACTAGCCAGAATAATTGGACTCCTTTCCACTTCCATACAAGTGATCTTCCCGGGACCCTTGCACTACAGGGCCCTACAGAGACTAAAAGCCGCACAACTACGCTCAGGACACTCCTACTCAGATTCTGTGCCACTCGATCACACAGCCAAGGAGGAGCTCAAGTGGTGGCTACAGCACATGGAAGCGTGGAACGGCAGAGCAATCTTCGGCAACAACCCGGATTGCGTAATAGAATCAGATGCCAGCACACGGGGCTGGGGAGCGCGCTGTGGACATACCTCCACAGGCGGAAAATGGTCCCAATCGGAGAGGACACTACATATCAACAGCCTGGAATTAATGGCGGGATCGTTCGCGCTAAAGAGCCTGCTGGGCCCCGCGACGCATTGCTCCATCATCTTGAGGATGGACAACGTATCAGCCGTACAGTACATCAACCGCCTCGGCGGCACCAAGTCCAAAATCCTGGCAGACTTAGCCACAGAATTTTGGCAGTTTTGCTTAGAACGCAACATAACAGTACGGGCCGAATACATCCCGGGACTTTCAAATACCGTAGCGGATTGGAACTCCAGACACCTACGGGATACCAGCGATTGGCGCCTGAACCGAGAGACGTTCCTACGATTGCAAACACTATGGGGTCCGATGTATATAGACCTGTTTGCGTCGCGGTTGAATGCACAACTCCCAGAGTTCTTCAGCTGGAGACCGGACCCAGACGCATTAGCTACGGACGCGTTCCTACAACCATGGCCGAACAAACGATTATACGCGTTCCCTCCGTTCGCTCTGCTGGCACGAACACTAGTACACCTCGACCGTGCACGGACGTCCCTAGTCCTCATAACCCCATTCTGGACTGCACAGCCTTGGTTCCCTTCACTCATGGAGATGTCCATAGATCTTCCCAGAATGCTACCCGAGAACCCACGTCTCCTTTCAGACCCAGATGGGAACCCACACCCTCTGATGACGCAGGGACAACTCAAATTGTTAGCATGGCTTCTTTCCGGGGACCCTGGGTCGTGCCAAACGTTCCGCAAACAACTCTCGAACTTCTGGCGGGAGCCTGGGCTCCTGGAACACGGAGATCCTACTCTAAAGCTTGGAACATCTGGAGTGGTTGGTGCATGGAACAACACGTGGATCCCGTATGTGCCTCTGTAAACCACCTGTTACGTTTTATTACACACCTATACGACCAAGGATTAGCATACCGAACCATCAATGTATACAGGTCAGCAATATCCGCTGGACACAAGGGCATAGAAGGATTCCCAGCGGGTAAACATCTGTTGGTATGCAGACTCTTACGCGGAATTCGATTGGCAAGACCACCACGACCCCGATATAGTACAGTATGGGACGTGAATTTGGTCTTAAACCTTTTGGAACAATGGCCACAGAACTCTGACCTCACGATGAAACAACTATCAGCAAAACTGGCCATGCTCTTATGCCTAATATCCTGCAAAAGAGTCTCGGATGTCAGGGCATTGGACGTCGACGCACGCACGTTCACTCCAACGGGAGTAACGTTTAACATTTCCAGACGTACTAAATCAGCGACATCATCAGTATCATATCCAGCATTCCCCCACAACAAAAAACTGTGCCCAATAGCCTGCCTCAAAGAATATGAGACACGGACACAGGCATTTCGAAACCCTGGACATCATGAATTATTTCTGGCCATCAACTCACCACATCAGCCAGTATCTTCAATAACGATAGCCCGATGGGTGAAGTGGATAATGACCTCTGCAAACATAGATACCTCAGTATATGGAGCGCACTCCACTAGAGGAGCTATGGCATCTAAAGTATTCAACTTGGGATGCAGGCTGGAAGACCTGTTACGGACAGCAGATTGGTCTCGAGAATCCACCTTTAAGGAATATTATTTTCACCCTACAGACCACGTATCATCAACAGTCATTGCACAGCTTTGAACTAGCATAATATGAGCCTCCGTGTCCTTTAATAAAATTACCAGATTTTACTAATTACATGACGTAAAGTCATGATTTTATAAAGGACACGGAGGCGAATATTGGCCCACCCGGTAAGTATATCAAGCCTATATCGGCTAAAGAAGAGTGAAATTCCCACCCAATAAACAATAGAATAAGGGTCATTGTGGTGTCTTCTTTTGTCTAGACTTAATTCATTTATATAGAACAACAGTTTCTTATATACTTGTGAGTCTGTAGTATCTAATACATATAGTAAGATTTAGTCACTACCATTGTGACAAACAGTTCCTAAGATCACATTTTACCACTTTCTCTATCCCATTACAGCTTAATTCACAATAAGCTTCACCATGGATGACCAGTTGTCACCACAGTTCACACAGACAAGTTCCTACAAGTTCGGGATATAGGAAAGTTCGACACAACGGATAAAGTGTTCCAGTGTCTTCTCAAGTTATAAAGATACAGCTTCGGCATGACCAAAGAAAGAGGGAAAGGAAAGGTCACATGAGTAGTTATAGATAGGACTGTTCCTATTGGTTAAGGGTATAATGTTGTGTTAACCCTTGGAGAACCTGTTAAAACTTTTTTCTATGAATGTTTATACCTTCTCTTTGCTGCTGAGGTATAATAAAGAAAGAGATAAGCATAATATTCGCCTCCGTGTCCTTTATAAAATCATGACTTTACGTCATGTAATTAGTAAAATCTGGTAATTTTTAATTAATAGCAAGTGTAACTGACAATATTGAAAGTATCACTGTTTTATAAAACTTTTCATATATAGTGGATATTACAATCCAGAAAGCAGTAATGCAATAATTACAATCATGTCTGTCTGTTGCATTTGGGGTAATTATCCCTTCTGTGGCATGAGTGTTTTCATGAAGCCGTAATGCAATTTCTTTGCATTCTTGGAATTAGAATCTACTAGCAATATAATACCAAGTGTTGCTTTCATTGCTTGTCATCACTTTTCTCATGACAACTATATCTTGCATTAATCTCTTTTCTGCGCATGCAAACTATGCAGCTACAGAGAGAACATGATCCCCCTGCCTACAACCCACTGTCCTGGAACTAATGGACCATGCTGTGCTGGTGTATTAGACATATTAGTGACCTTACCAAATATGTATATATGTCTCTCATTATATCACTTAAAATCCACAATTTCATCATTGTATGCTAATTAAACTGTACCTAGCACCTGAACATAAGTTCACATAAAGTCATCTCTCCATGATGAAGATCTCTCTCTGTGTCTGGGTTACAAATAGCTCATTAAATTATTGATATTTCAAGACTTGTGCCATGACAAAGTATTGTGTCTTCTCTGACGTATAAGAGGTTACCTGGGTATATATATATATATATATTATTTAATAGTTAAAACTTCCAAAGCACAAGCCCCATGTTGGGCACCAATTGTAACCACAGCCAGTTTTCCTGTTTACCACTATAACGTCTTACCATACAGATATTATATGCCATATATTATAGCCATAATATTATATAGTTAGTAAGAGTTCCTCTATTTAAAATATATACATAATTAAGAATACAATATAAAATTGGGATTATCTTATAAGCAACAATGTTTTGTCTTTTAAATGTTTTATCAAATAAATATATAAATATAGACATATAAAATCCATTCAGTAAAAAACAAAGAAAAAATTTACCTGTGCTCTTTCCCAAATCCCTATGTATATTTAAACAAATGGAGGTTTTTAGTTACCTCCAATGGCCATGAGATGGTATGCCCACCTGCCACGTCAAGACAGACCTCTTAGGTGGCTCCTAACTCTAACCATTCACCTTGCTTCCTTGAGCGTCTGGCAAAGATATCTTTTAAACTTATTTTAAAACATATTTTAATCTATTCATAAACAGTGCTATACATAGGACACAAGGTCACACATTTAGGCTGGAAGAAAGGAGATTCTTTCTAAGGCAAAGAAAAGTTTTTTTTTACTGTAAGAGCAATAAGGATGTGGTATTCTCTGCCTGAAGACGGGGTTTTATCAGAGTGCATACAGATGATTAAACTGCAATTGGATAAATCCTTGCAAAAACATACAGGGATATCATTTTTTATTAGTGGGGTAATAGCTGCTTGATCCAAGGAGACATCTGGCTGCTATTTTGGGATCAAGAAAAAATTTGGTCCAAGTTTGTTGCAAAATTGGAAGTGTTTCCGACTAGGTTTTTTTTGCCTTCTTTTGGATCAACAGCAAAAACATATGTGAGGAAGGCTGAACTTGATGGACGCAAGTCTCTTTTCAGCTGTGTAACTATGTAACTATGTAAGCCCTTATGTACAATTACTACTCCTTAGTTTCCGTAGTTCATGAACATGAATAATACAAGAAACAATTCTCAAATGATTAAAGGTAAAAGCTAAATTGTAGAAGGCTTATAGAATACAAAATCTGTCGAATGGCATTTAACTGAATACACATGAAAGTTCTTTCATTTGTTTGAGCAAATTGAAACTAACCTGTATGGTATTAATAACATGAAAGCTTAGCCGTACGCATGAATACAGGGAGCCTACCCCAGTGGAAAGTCCCACATAGTGGGAAAAGCGCGAACACATCTATTCCAGCCTGTTACCTGAAGCGGAGCTCTGTTTGACGGAATTAGGAGAAAAACCAAGTGAACGGGAAAGTGAGGAAACCCGGAGGTGAGCTAAATCGGAGGGTGACTCAAACAGAAGTGCAGTAATCCAAGGAAATGGATAAACTGAATGGCATGGCAAAGGTAAGCTGGAGGTGTGTTTTTTTATAGGGACGCTAATTCCTCCCACAAATACAGTTATTTAAACATTTCAGGATGATTCAGAAGGCTTTCAGGGATTATGCAATGAGTGCAGTGCAAATAAAAGTGTGGCACAAATGCTTCAATGATGGTCGAGAATCTGTTGAAAGATTTGGCACCCTGTGATTTGAAATGGAAGCGATTTCAGACCGCCGCTGATATTCAGGTAAATACGACGAGGCAACTGATGATGATTTCAACAAAGGATTTTACTGAGTGTTTTGAACAGTGGAAGAGATGCTGGGAGCTTTGATGGTTCACAGTCTTTTTTAGAATAATACCATAAACATTATATGTAATAGAAAAAATATATATAGAACATATGGGCTCTACCACCACCATATTCCCTGCTCTAACAGTTTTGGTAGTAGCAGTGGAGAAGGTACCACTGGTGGTTACTGGTTGTGCAGAATATTTTTCTTTCTGCTTCTTTCCCCAATAATACAATCTTGTTGTGTATTTGTAGGTGTTGTTTCATACCAGCACTTCAATCTCCCCCTATTCACTTCCTTGCTACACAATACTTTCTGCAGTTGACTGATGGTTATGGTAATTGAAAGGTTCCTGGTTGATGTTGATGGTGGAGGTATCGGTATTGGTGCTGCAAGTGCTGGTTGTGGTTCTATAGCAGATACAAATGGATTTGGAGAAATTGATCACCTGGATCCTGTCTGGTGCGGTAGATCCTGCTTCTATTGGTTTCATGCTGAGTGCCTGTTCCTGTCATGCGATGATTAGTGCTTCAGTGCTGTCTTTCAGTCCTGCATTTTCCTACCACTGATAGGATGTTGTAATGTGAACCAGGCATTACTCACAACCAATGAAGAGGTTTGTCTTGCCATGGAAATTCCTCCTTTTATGCAACCTGAGGTAGTCAATTAAGGTTGTGGTTAACCGCAAACCGCAACCTCCCGGTGGTCGTCCGTTCGGTTGTTTCCGAGGTCAACAGGGTTAAGTGGCGGCACACGCCAGGGGCCAGGTGGTCCAAGTTCGTATGCACGAATTTGTAATCCAAGGGGTTCATGTAAATGGGTATAAGTAATAGAAATACCGAAGGAACCGTCTTCGGTACTTTAACATAGGGTAATCCAATATGAGTCTGTGGAGTGTCCGTAACACTTACTCTTGACCTTCAGCTTAATGTTGTCCATGTAGAGCTCCACTCTTGAACACAGTGGTAGCTCCACTCTTGAACCTGTATTCATATTCGCTCTTCATGATGATCTGAAGAGTGAATATGACTACAATACAATCACCTTGGTACCTGCCACATTTGATGTCCACTAGTGTTATTGCCCTGGAATTGGCAACTAGGGTTGTTTTCCACTTGCCCATCAAGTTCAGAATGAGGGCTCTTAAGGTCTTGCTGGCTTTAACCAAGCATTCCTGTATCTATGTGTGTGGCACTGTGTCATAGGTTTTCTTGTAGTCAATTCAAACTGTGCAGATATCTGTCTAACATTGTCTATTTTAACATTGTCAAGAGACAGCTATTGTCACAACTGGAAAATATATGTCTAAATTCATAAATTCATAAACTGAATTTCCACAGTTGCTCAGTTAATATGTACAATTTCTGAATTTTAAAGAATAGGTTTATTATTTTTATTGTAAAATATGGTGAATCCCATATTAGATGTAAAATAACTAGAAGGTATGTGTTGTCACAACTGAAAGAGAAAGTAATATATATATATATATATATATATATATATATATATATATATATATATATATATATTTATAAAACAGAATGTGAACTATAAAATGTAGAAATGATGAACATTAATAGAATTTCTTTGTGGACCTGGGACAGAAATAAATATATCATACAACATCAATATAAGATAATTGGTTTTTAAATCAGTACTATGTCATTCAATTACCTTGAAGAATGCATCATGATTTGTTTTTAAAATTATATTTCAACAAAATTGTGGCACACTAAATAGTTCTACTAAGGAGCATTGAGCAGCATTCTGTATCTCTCGTTTCTTTTTTATAATTGCAATTTGTATTCATAAATGAAAAGGACTCAAACATGTATAGAATATTTGAAAAGCGGTGTTCTGCTAGCCATGAGTGGACAAGTGTATTCCAATGTTATTTTGTACATGTTTAATTTAAGTGAATCAATCTTCTAAATTAATATGTCTCAGAGATCATAGTGAGCATTTGGTAAGGCATCCTTCATGTAAATGTTAATAGTAAATAGTACTTGATGAATTATTTTGCTATAAGTACTTCATTGGTTTAACAATTCAACCTGTTCCATGGAAAGACTCCAAGCACAATAACCACTGCAGCATGCTGAATGCCCTGGTGCTCCCCAATGTTTCCTCAGCTTGAATAAGATAGATAGATAGATAGATAGATAGATAGATGTGCAGTCTATTAATGGGTAGAATGTCATCCAGCCATTCCCAAGTAGATGTCCCAGCAGGGTCATGAGACCAGAAAACAAATAGCAATATAAAATAGGTCACAGTACAGATTTACTTGCTTAATGCAGTTGTGATCTTCTCCTGTGAACTAAATACCTTTTGTGTCACTATACCCCCCTCCCTCTAGCTCATTGAGCAGGGCCCTCGATCCTTCTGTTCCTGTGTGTCCAACTTGTCTGGTTACAAACACGTTTCTGTTAGTCCACCCATTGTGCAGTGCTACGAAACTTGTTGGCGCTTTATAAATAATAATAATAATAATAATAATAATAATAATAAAAAATTCTAGTACAGTGAGGAGATATCTTGTTTTATGAAACCAGAGAAGATAGACCTGCTCCTAGCATGAATAATATATTAAGATATGGATAAAGATACAGAATAGGTGTGGCTAGAAACAATGGCACTATTAATACAAAGTGAAAATATTTGCTTTAGCTGCTATGTGCACTTAGTGGGTACTCCAAAAAAACACTATATTGTAACAAACCAAAAGAAAAACAAAATACCATGCAGCAAGTTAGTATAAAGTGTGGAGTATTGATCATTATTTAATGTGTAGTTTGCAATATATATGTGTATTATATGGTATGGTGCATATATATATATATATATCTAATATGAATGTACATTTAGCTGTATACAATAGGTGTATTTTCATATTGCAGGCCCTTTTGCTTAGATAAAGTTAACATTTCAATGACATCCCACAAGGTTAAAATTAAATTAGAACAAACACATGTGTTGTCAGTCAAATGTATACAAAACTCGTTGTAAGCTAATTACAGGCAAGAGCCTTCTAGAGAATATTCCAAAAACACATGTGCTGTCAGTTAAATGTATACAAAAACACTTCGTAAGCTAACTACAGGCAAAGCCATTTAAGGAATATCCCAAACTTAGATATGCAATACATTACATCATGTAACAAGTTAGAAAACCTTTTTTGGGAAAATCACACAGGTGGGGGCTGCTTTATGGAGGACAAAATGGCTATTTAACTGAAGGAGAAAGGATAGGATGTTGTCATTCAACCATTATTCCATTCTCACTTGCACGCAGAGCATCATACACAAGGACATATGCTGTGATCACTAATACTTTGGTAAGATTGATTATTTACTGACTATTTTTGCATTCTGTTACATTCATCCAATACACTTTTATCTTATATTTATTTGAGTCATTGTTTCATTTATTACAATATTATTACAGTGCCTTTTGGGTCTTCAGACACTGAATCATTCTAGTGGTAATTATCATCTAGAATGGTTAAAGAAAACAGTATTTATAAGTAATTTGGAAACGGAAGGGTCTACTCCGTATACAGCTATAGATTGCATAAAGACACGCTAAGCTTAGAATGACCCGGAGTGACCTTTTGTCGGTAAAGGTCCACATCATACCTGAAGCGAGCCATAACTATCAAAATTGAAGTATCACCGAAACCGACATAAAGAACTTCCTTACTACTTGGTAAAAGTGCAGCGCTAAGTGTAATGGTGGTATAATACAGTACAAAATTGTACACTTACCCCTTACAATACACACAGGGTATACATGTAATTGCACAGTAATGGATGGTACTTTAAAGTTAGTGAGTAGAAGGAAAAACTCACATTTTATAAGGATATAGACTCTAAACACAATCACCTCTGTGCCTTTAAGTTAGGCAGCAACACCTGAGGATTAGGGCTGGTTCCTTCTTTCCCTCTATAGGTAGATATATCTCCAAGAAAACACAAAGAGCAGAGAGAGACCTTTCTGGTGCAGATTATCTTAAGGCAAATAGTGCACTGTGTACATACAAAGTCAGTGCTCACCTTTCAAGGAGCCTTTTGGTGACTGGCTCCAAGTATTATTGGCATATGTGTCAATTGAGAAGGGACGCTTCCCTCAACCGGATTCCCAATACAAGGTAAAGATGGATATGAGCAATATAAAACTAATTTATTGGTACAAAGAAAAAAATGAATATATAAAAATGATATAACAAATAAATAATCTTTCCTCTCTCTCCTTCTTCTACCAAGACGCGTTTCGCCTGCTTTTTTGGTTTCCTCAGTTGGTATATATACAGCACTTTACTCTCTCCTCCAACTCTGCTTCACTCCCACCTTATTTGATTGGTATTTCCTGTCCTGTTTTTCATAACCCACCTTCTATAGACTGTAAGTTTATTTGAGCAAGGTCCTCTTCAACCTATCATTCCTGTAAGTTTTATTGTAATTGTCCTATTTATAGTTAAATCACCCCCCCCCCTCCTAATATTGTAAAGTGCTTAAGAATCTGTAGGCGCTTTATAAATGGCAATAATAATATGTATATAGATTTTGTTTATTTTTAATAAGTAAAACACCTGTTATTATGTTAATGCAACAGTTCTACAGAATGTTGATTTCTTGTGGTTATCAATAACAAGTATTACTCACCATATTACTCTGTCCTATGATCACTATGTTTACTAGACCTGTGCAGGGCAAACAAGTCCAGTTAGTTTGAATCTATTTGTCCTAATACCATTTTTGGATTAGATGAAACTATTTTCTCCCATGTGGCATTTTGGTTGGTCAAAATTTCGTCTAATGCATTCTCGACAAACTTATTCAGGCAAACCAAAACCCTTCAGCAGTATGAGGGGTAATGATGTGACAGCAAGCTAGTGCCTGCTAGCCAGCCGCTACTAATAATGTTAAAATAAATACATAAAACCTATGGGGTCAATATATGGTGGATTCAAAACCTTGAAAACACTGTCATGGATTGACAACCTTGAAAAGGACTTACTGCTCACTGAGCAGAGTTTACTGGAGGTAGCTTGTGGAATGGGAGGAGATGATCCAGACAGGTAGATGGGTGACATGGTGGGAGAGGGAAGAGGAAGAGCTTGCCCTGTCTTGGTTTTAGATGACACAGCAGATTTGCCTGATTCAGTGAAGATGTAGGAAGTATCACCATCTCAGGAATGGCTGTGCTGGAGGAAGCTGTTCCATAAGTAAAATGGGTGGTTGGGATCCAGAATGGAGGAAAGCCTAGGGAGGTTGTGGTAGTGGGGGGTTCTGTTTTTAAAAGTAAGATAGTGTAATCTGTTTCTTTAGTCACCTCAATTGGCACAATATGTGGTCTCCCAAGTGCTTGGGCCCAGCATGTTGCTGACAGAGTGGATATTGGGAAAAGCTGGAGATGACCCATCTGCCATCAACCATATTGACGCCAATGGCAAAGTTATAAGAAGTTGGAGGGCCCTAAAAAATTATTTCAGGGAATTAAGATGCAAACTTAAGAAGAGAATCTCCAATGTGATATTTTCTGAGATACTACATGCATTACACATTACAGTAGAAAGGCAGTGGGTTGTTAGGGAGATCAATACATTGTTGAAGTCTTAGTATCGGAAATAGGGTATTCTAGGGCATTGGACTTATTTTGCACTTGTGCACAATATTTACTGTGATGGATTGCACCTGAATGGAGAGGGTCTATAGAGATGCAAGAGAGGCTGGCTAGAAGATTGGAGGTGGCTTTAAACTATGAGTATGAGGGGAGAGGGACAAAAAAATAATGTATGTAATTGGCACAGGATAAATAGAAGGTCTTTGAACAAACTCTACAAAAGTGCCTTTTTCAATACATGCCATTGGGAAACAAATATGAAAGAGGCAAACAAAGCAAACTAAAAGCAATGTGACTTAGCAAAAAGGTCAGTAATGTGATAAGTTATAAGAAAAAGGTATTCAAAACATGGGTCAGTAGCATTCTATAACAAATATAAGCATGCCAATAGGGCTTGAAAAGTGGTGATTATATGGGCTGAGCTATAAAATGAAAAGCTCATAGCCATGGAGACCAGCTCCCAAAATGTTTTCTAAGGATAATAATGTCAAAACTGCTAAGAGTGATTGTTCATTGTGAGAGAGTGTTTGTTCATTGGAATCTGAGATGGGTGATGATCAAGGATGATTAGGACAAGGCAGCCATTCTAAATATTTCTTGTCAGTATATAGGGAAAATAAATCTTTTGCTTTAGATTTGCAAGTACATGTTTAAAAGGCCTTACATGAAATATGTTTTTTGTTAACATAAGATAAAGTGCTACAGCAATTAAATTAAGTTGAACCAGGTTGGAGAAAAGCAGATGTTGTGCCTATATTTAAAAAGGGTTCAGAAGCTCAGCCAGGAAACTACAAACTTGTGAGCCTAACATTTGTGGGAAATAATTTGAAGGATAATATTCTGAACAATATCATTAGCAGGAATCAACATGTTTTATGAAAGATAGGTCATGACAAGTTAACTTAATTGTGTTCTAAGAAGAAGTTAGTATAAATATAGGTCAGAGTGTTCCAGTATTTGTGATCTTTTCAAACTTTCTAAAGCATTTGATAAAGTACCACGCAAAAGGTTACTATTAAATCTGAAATTTGTTGGTTTAGATGAAATGTTCTGCCCTTGGATAGAACATTTGTTTTTTATTTTTATTTTTATTTTTTTATTTACAAACAAGACAAAAATACAGACAATATATGCATTAAGAGTGCAATAATGAAAATGACAACCAGAGTTGGTGTAAATGTTCCAGGAGCTGGTCCACCTAAGATGGCTATTGAGTTATAACGGCAATAAAATTATGTTGAAATTGATATTGCCAAAAACAAACTAAAACAAAATCAAGTATTTCAGGGAAAAAGTGCAGCGGAAGTGTGTGGTGTGTACACCTTTAAATCTGCTACAGGCAGAATAAGTGTAGTATACACTAAGTACTATACTTTATAAATAAAGATGTAAACCATATGTGATAGAGAAATAGTGTATGGAACTGTTCTCTGTAATGTGATAGAGTTAAGTCTCCTGACTTTATAGTGCAATGTAACCATGTATGGTGCGTACGTCTTTCAATCTGTTATGAACAGACTAAATGAAGTATACACCTAAATAATATACTTCATAGTAAAAGATTTAAACCATATATAGTGTAGGAATACAGTATTTGGAACTGCTTCCTATAGTGCAATAAAATCGGGTATCGTTTTAGAATTAATTAACTGGATTTTAAAAGATGATTTTAAATAACAAGAAGTTTATTGGTAAAAAATATATATATTAAAATATTAGAATATTGAAAATACAAGCCAGGAACGATGTGCAAGAATGTTACCAGCAGAGTAGTAGTCCTTATTTGGAATTTGCCACAGGGACCGGCTAGGATGGATGTGGATACTTTGTGTCACAGTTGGTTTCTCTAGCTGTCGACTGTCGGTGAGGTTGGCATGCGTCACAGACCTCACTCTGAGAGATGAACACCGTAAGCCGATCGGTCCCCAATTCGTGGGAGGTTTTTCGGTACAGGTAAGGTTCCTACTGCTGGGTCCACAGACTGCATCCGTATGCTGCTTGGCTGACTTCAATCTGACGTGTTTCGTGGGTGTCAGCCCCACTTCTTCAGACACATCCCTGTGTGTTGCAATAGGCATACCAGACAAAAATATATGCTTTAAGGTTTACTCGTAGGGTATAAAGGATCAAAATAGTGCGCATATATAAAGTAAAAATGACACACGTAAGTACAGCTGTCGGCGAATCACTGTTTCCATTGATCATATCTTTGTTAGTACTACAGCCGTACTCAAAAATACACACATTTAAAATGAATCGGATGTTTTTGGCAAGGAGACCGTCTCTAAGTAGCATACAGATCGGGGCATCGTAATTTGGGGCATCATAAAAAAAAAAATTCTCTTCTCCCTTCCTTTCTTCCTTCCTTTTCCTTTCCCTTCTTTTCTCTTTTTTTTCTTTTTTTTTCTTTTTATTCTCCTCTTTTTGTTAACCAGTTTCCTGACTTCTGAAATCTTTAAATCTTTAAATATTACCCTGATTTTGTTTAGTTAGCCATTGATTCCAATTTCTGTGATATAGGAATTGTTTCTGTCTAGCTAAGTAATATCCATTAAGCATTGGTGAGAGATCTGACTTATAACCCTAGACCATAGTATTACATCTTGACTTTTCCACTGCTTTGCTATTACAATCTTCATTGCTAGTAATATTTGTACTGTCAAGGTTTTGTTAGACAAATTAAGATTGTCCAAACCTAAGTGTAATAAGGCCGTTTCTGGTGAAATTTGAATTGTTGTTTCCATCAGTTCTGAAATTAAAGCAAATATTTTCCGCCAAGTACTCTTAATGTTATTACAAGACCACCACATATGAATTAGATTTCCTGGTTTATTATTACATTTGCAGCATATTGGATTTGTAGTAGCGTTTAATTTCTGTACTTTCACTGGATATAAGTGCCACCTATATAAAATTTTTAAATGTAGTTCCTGTAGTGAAAGACAGTGAGTAATCTTTCCTATTTGAATCCAACTATCCCACCATTGTTTCTTATCTATTTGAATTGAAATTTCCTTTCCCCATGCCTCTAGAGCTTTATATTTTATTGTAGGTAGGCTAAATTCTAACAAATCGTACGAAGCTCTTACGATTTTTTTATTCGAGTTGTTGCTTATAAATTTATCGAATTGATCTTTTTTTTTTCCAGGTTTCTGATCAAATTGGAACTTAAATAATATTTGATTCTAATTATGGAACCATTCTCATTCATAGTACTTCCATACTCTTGCTGAAGTTGCCTAAACGACTTGAGATTATTTTTAAGATATAGATCTTGAATTCTTAGATTTTTTTCTTGAAGGCTTACTGGCAGCAGGAAATCTATAATATTGTATTCTTGGATAGAACAGAGAGAAGTTGTAAATGGAACATTTTCAAATGGCTCAAAAATGGTAAGTGGAGTGAACGTCTCAGGGTTCTGTTCTGGGTCACCTTTTCTTTAATCTGTTTATTTTCTTTATGATCTTGAAGTGGGTATTGAAGACAATGAGTCTGTGCTTGTAGATAACACAAAACTAGATTATATAATACATACTAGATTACATATTACTTATTTTCAGTGTAATTTGGATAAAATGGGTGACTGGGCAGGCAAGCGGCAGATGAAATTCCATTTAGATTAATGCAAATGCACGCATTTTGGATTAAAGAACACACAAGGCACGTATACATTAAATGGGGTTGAGTTAGAGATAACATTAAATGCTGATAAGGTGCTTTCATGTATAAAAAGGGGTGCGTCTTTAAAAATCAATGCTTAGGCCCCACCTTGAATAGTGCTGCATATTTTAGGCACCAGTTTAAAAAAAGGATATTGCAGTACTATAAAAAAAAGTGCAGAGGTAAGACTACACAATTAATAAGAGATGGAAAAATGTATTATTAGAAAAGACTGAAAAAATACATTTGTTTTCTTTAGAAAAAAGGCACATCAGATGGGACATGATAACACTATACAATTATGTATAGGGTCAGCACAAACCACTATATGCTAACCTGTTCATTAGCAGGGATATACAACAGACAAGAGGTCACCAGTTAAGGTGTTTTTTGCTTGCAGAAGAGGAAAGGGTTCTACAATAAAATAAATAATGTTGTCTTATCAGATTCTATAAATATTTTTAAAAATATCTATTTTTTTTTTGGTATATACAGAATATCCAAGGATATAATTGATATGTTTATTAACAGGTTGTTGATCCAACAGTAAATCTATTTGCAATTATGGTGTCAAGAATGATTTTCTTTTAACTGGAAACAGCTAAAATTGATTACATTTGATGAACTTTAGTCTTTTTTTCTTCATTTTAGATTAATATGTAGCTATATTAGTAAAAGGAAAGCAAAAAAAAAAAAAAAAAACACCCTTAATTTTACCTCCACCCACAATACCAGGGAAAAGAGAGATTTGTGCTAGTGGTGCCATTGGGAAAATAGTTAGGATTTTAACTCAGAATCATGAAACAAACAGTTCATCTGTTTTGTTTTGTAATAAGTCTATTGGTTGTGTCAGTGTTCAGAACTGCAGATAAATCACAATTGCCAAAAACAAATGTACAAGTCTAATGTTTAATATATTTTGTACATAGAATGTTTATGGTTTATGTTTTTTGAAATATTTAACGTATGAAAAT
Source organism: Pelobates fuscus (assembly GCF_036172605.1). Lineage (NCBI taxonomy): Eukaryota > Metazoa > Chordata > Amphibia > Anura > Pelobatidae > Pelobates > Pelobates fuscus. The sequence continues at coordinate 42,216,076 of NC_086328.1, forward strand.
GAGTTGAGCAAAATACTTTTACGCTCCCATTTCGTAGAAAAAAAAGAAATGCTATTAAAAAAAGAGAAAATATTCTAACCTTCTAAAACTATAATAGCCAGTTATAATAGTTCTAATTAACAATTATATATAAAGAATAATGCACTTAATAATATGTTACATAGCACATAATTCTAGCTGTGTTATATGGTGAAATATATTATGGTTATAAGTATTTTTTACATCATCTATTTTTTAGTATATTATTTATTGTAAAGCTCTTTTTTAAAATGAGAAACAATATGATTAAACACATTTTAATTAAGAATTATGCTTAAAAAATTGTATATGGTATGGAAAATATTCAGAATCAGAAGAAATTGCACTATATTTCTGCATTAATTGCTATTACTTGGAAAAATGATTAGGTTCAGTGCATGTTATTTTTTCTTTTCATTTTTTTTGCCTGAGAAACAGATATTGCCTTCTACCCCATAAATGGTCATTTTAATTTTCTTGCATTGTCTGTAATAAAAATTGACGTTAAAAAGATGCCTGAGGCAGTGTAATGAGAAAATGAAATTAGTTTTTCAGTTGGCTGATCAAAAGCATTTTGCACATAATAAACAGATTATTTTACTATTTTGCGTATAACATTATAAATGATGGAAAAAAGGGCAACTGGAATATTTGTCAAAAATGCAACTAAAACATGATGATAAAGATTTTAGGCTGGATGTTACCTTAATTTCCTATCAGATGGATCATTATAAAATAGATTCTAATATACTTTCTACTTCAACACTTTTAGTTTTATTCAATAAATGTGACTTGAAATTTGAGAAAACAATTTGTGTCACATATGGTAACAAATATAAAAAGGCAACAGTTGAAAATGTGTTTTATTTTTTAGGCAAATTCTTATAAAGCAAACTATATTATTAGAATAATCAATGATGGGAGCAATATACTAATAATGATAAGATAAGAGATGCCTAGAACAATGGCCTTTAGATATTTCACACCCACGGCCTTCCTCCTTGCCATAGGAGACAAAACCCACTTGATTGAATCATATACGATAACAAGTCGGATGTAACCCACCGTTCCGACTGTGTCCATAAACAACAGGTTTAATTGTTGAGAGATTAACATGATGTTTTCAATACTGGAGGTCACACATAGGCTGTTTATGGACCGTATGCATGTGGATCCACCTCACCACCTCCACCCCCCTTCTTCTTTCTTTTTATTTCTTTCTTCCTTTGCCATACCCAGTTTCACCCCCTTGAATCTCATACCACCCTGTTACTAAGTTAAGAGTACATAAGAATTTCTTTTTTTTCTTCATTTACCTGTACACTACTAATAAATAGTGAGCTGTATAGAGGCCAAGATGAGCATAAGAGTACCACTGATTGATAATTGTTATACAATGTAAATCCTATGTGTCAACAATTGATCTACGTAACAGCGCCTTGCATGCTGCATTGTACAGTGTAATATGAACAAAAGCAAATCAAATTTATGACAAAAAAAGAATAATTAATAAGTACAGAACTATAAGCACCTTAAATGTGCACTCTGTACTTCATAATTGCCTAGACTATTTGCATAAGTTATTAATTTCTACTACAAGCCCTTATTTCCATACATATATCACAAAGGGGAGCATAGTACCTTTACGTGTATTTTATATGGATTGTGACTACAATGTAGTGCACTTATTGTAAAGCCATACATCTCCATAGTTTTCTTTTCTTTCAGTCTTCTTATGTGGTCATTTAATTAGGTGAGAATTGACAGAAGTTTTAACTAAGCTCAAAGTAAATTTCAAATTTAATTCCAAAATAGCCACATTCGAAAAATTCTGCAGGCTAACTATGCTTCCAGTTCAGATATGTTGGTCTTAAATGTGAAATTCCTTCAGAATTCCATTTAACTTGGAGACAAGTCTCACATTAGTGATGACTGTGTGTTTTGCTAGTTTTTTTTTTTATCAGTCTATCAACTGATAGCTTCATACATTTCTGATATTTTCTAATTTGATAGAAAAAATATATTAATCCATTCCTTTTTTATTTTTCAACATAACATTTATATAAGAGCATTTGACCAATAAATAAGTAGAGAGAGAATAGAGATCGTATGACGTGAATTTAGGGTATCAGGAACATTTGATCAATGAAATCAACACTTTTTTTCACAATAGTTTAAGGGCAAAGAGTCTCACAGCTAAAAGGTATTGAATCTAATTGAGATTATATTTTGATGACCCTAATATCTATGGTAGGGCTTCAAACAAGGCAGTTCATTTTGCGATTTTAAATCAGTAGAATATTTTGATTTAAATATTCTGAAGAGTACAGGGCACATTCCCAAAAATTAAAAAGAACAAATTGCAGCTCCAATAGCTAATCTTCTAAATCACCAGGAAAGAGCTTGCATTTTTCTTCCAATCATTTACACAGAGATTAAAACGCAATTAAAGAACATATGAACCATATGATTTCCAAGCTGAAAGAGATTAAATTATCAGAGTCAGTTCTGCTCTAGATCTACAAGAGCTTTAGTCTTTGCATCAGTAATTCATATCATCAAAGAGTAACATGAATGTAGAATGTGTCACAAACATATGTATTCAATCAGGGCATCATTGGAACTACATGAGTCTTCACATGATATAAAGAAATATTCTGATAGCGATCATATAATATTATAATTTTGCTTTGTTTACTAGATACCCACATGTATAAAACCAGGCCCATCTCCAGGTGTAATGGATCCATAAGCAAGCCTATTGTTCAGGGCACCAATACATTATGAGAGACACTTATCCTAATTTCTTTTCACTATACCACCCACATTATCATTTTCCATACACCGTTATATGCTCTTTAATGCATCTTTGATAATAAGTGCTCCCACCCCCATCAACATGCCTTCTACTATATGAACCACATCACTGAAATCAAATGAGAAGGTTTCTGAACCAAACATAGCTGGCACAAATTCAGGTGGAAGCTGCATGAAAAGTGAAATTTAAAGAAAGGAAATGTGAAAAGTTAGAAAGGAAAAAAGGCAGCATGCATGTGGACTCCTAATATATAATTAAAAATAGTCAGCATCAGCACGCCATGAAATGGGATTGGGAACAGAAAATAATTTAAAAGGCAGCTGGATGTATTTCATGAAATGAATTTGGAGTTCTGTTTATGGCAAAAAATAGAGATGATTAATGGGACAAAAGTTATTTATGTCTTTCTGTACTCATTTTGACCTAGGTTTACAGTTATACCCTGTCTGCCTGTCTACTCTGCACCAGCCGGGCCACTCTACGGACCTGTACACGCTTTTGTACTGTCTTTACCTTGCTTTGCGTATTAAGGATAAGTTAGCTTTGACATTTTGAAATCACAAAACAATTTGAATGAATTGTATTTTGTTATTAAATTAGTTTGGCTCATCAGAATTTTCTGGAATATTTGAATGAAAGAAATTTGAAAACAACTAATACGTGTTTAACCCTTCATTCATTGCCAGTGGATGAGGAGTTAAAAATGGAAGTGGTAGTGAGGAGCAGCATTGAGAAGGAGACAGTAGGGCTAAATACAAGTACAAGATTTGCAGAGTCATTCAGAAATAGTTCCCCTGCAAGTGCAAAACATGCTAAACTTATGCATTTGGTATCTTTTGCACTTTCTGCAATTGGCCATGACATCCAAATTCCAATTCGGAATCGCTATATGAATGAATCCTAAAGCAAAATAAATAGACTATGGATGAACAGTTTGTTTGATATGTAATTTGGACTTCTGTAAGGGGTGCCAAGAATACAAAACAAAAAACTATTTGATTGATGAGAAAAAAAATAATTGATGGTTAGGGCCCAATCACTAAAAGTTTATTTTATTCACAAATAAAATGAGAAAAGATTACCAATAGAAGTATAAAAAGAAGGAGCAGTAAAAAAAATAATCTATATTTATTTATTTGCCTCGTGTAAGGGTAGACCACCTAAACTACTGAACAAATAAATACTTTTCTAAAGTGGAGCACACGTCAAATCATGTTTTATAATCTGGACAGTAAATAATTAATCTCAAAGGTAAGAAACAATGGAGGGAATTCCTCTCATTAAGGCTCTTCGGAGACACCCCATACAATTTAAAGATCCAATATGCATTCCCTATGAGGAACTAGGACACGGTTGATCCCTTTAAAATTCAAAGTGGCCAGATGATGGCCCATCTATAAAAAATGTTTTGCCACTGATGGGGCTTTACGGATGTCCTTGTATGCATTGCAGATGGATGCCCTGTGACTACCAAAATTCCCCTGATATTATTTTTATCTTTACACAAGAGCATAAAATACTTTAAATTACATATTTAGACATGCAGTTGATTCAATTGGCAATTTTGTATGATTTGCCTGATTGAGGGGGATGAAATTACCTACAAAGGATCATGTAGCTGCATGTGGTGCACCCCTAGCACCTGTATAAGCCAACATTATGTTCAGTTTTCACTCTCAGGGATTGGCAAAATGTATCTGTATGCATTATGTCCCTAAAATTGGTGCCCCTCTTATAAATGATCAATGAGGAACTAAAGAGAATCTTGGGCAACTGATCACCCTCAAAAATCCACCAATTTCTTCTGACTGCCCTGGCTATAAGATATGATTTAGGCTCAATCTCAACAGTGCAAAAACAAAATCAATGGGGTGCTTTACCAGTTCAGTGCCCTGGACAACACTTCCTCCTCTACCTTGATCCCCTCTTCATGTGGGATAATCTTGTGGAGGCTGGACACATCCATTGCTGTATCAGGTATAAGTGATTCTTGATAGAGACTTGCTATCACATCTGCTGTATCTTTGACACAGGTGGATAAGAAAGTGACAGGTTCTTTAAAAATAAAACCCAGCCATATCAAAACCAGGTCTCCTTGATGGATGTTGGGAATCTGTAGAAGCATGTACGGTACTGCACACTTGGGCTTTGGTGCAAATAAGTAATTCAAAAGGTCACATGAAATAGCTGATCTCTGTACTTCATCCTCAAGTATTTTTCTCAAATTATTTATGCAAATTCAGTGCCTGAGTCATGATTAACCCTTTATAGGTGAAAGAAGCAGACATTTGTTCAATGATACCGGTACGATAATCATAAGTAATTATAGGGAATTCATTATAGCCTTATCAGTTGGTCGTATGGTGATGTTGGATTGCTAGAAAGTCTCTCCAATGCCAATCTTTCTTGTTTGGTGATGTTGGCATATCTGTGCTTGGGTGAAGAAAAAATGTGTGTCCCATCTGTGTGTAATTTTCTAGTGAACAATATGAGGGTTGCATTATTCGGGTGTGGGGTGAAGAGAGTACTCACATGGTGTTGTCTGTATGCCCTTAAAGAATTCACTTAATTTCAGTGAACACTTTAATCTGAAATGTTCAATTTGACATAGGAAGGTACTAGGTTCACTTGAAGGAAAGAACAACATCCCCCTAGAGAGAATGTCTTCTTCATCGTGATCAAGTGGCCAAGTGGACACATTAAAGATGGGAATAGCTACGTGCCTTTGAAGGGATGTCCCTGGAGTGTTAAGGGTGGCTGTGTCCTCATCTTGTGGCCCATGTCCTTTTGGTCTTAGGCCTGGACAGTTACCCGACGGTTCCTTGACAAATCATAGATTTGCATCCAAATTCGCATTGTCAACATTTCAGACCTGAACACGGTCCTTTCTCAAGACAACCTGCACTAACATGAACATCAGATATATATCATAAACAATTAACCCTTTAAGACCGGAGGGCGTACAATTACGTCCTTTTTTAAGCGGCTCTAAACGCCGCCGGGCGTAATTGTACGCCCTCCGGCTTTTTTTTACTTACCCGGTCGCCGGCGATCCCACGCCGGCGATCGCGGTTGGGGGGACTCCCAGAGAGCCCCCCGCGGCACGTCCGCCCTCCAGCAGCCCCCCCGGCCATGTGAGAGTGAGGTCTTTGCGAGGACCTCACAATCACATGGCTGGGATAGCTGGCTGAGGCATTGCCAGCAGGGGGACTAACTGTAATGACAGTTAGTCCCCCTGCTGGCTGAAATCAAATAAAAAAAGTTAAATCAGTGTAAAAAAATAATTATATACTCAGATCATATATATATAATATATATATATGATCTAAGTATATATATACACATATACATACACACACATACACTGTCTAGGTGTATTTTACTATTAATATATATAATTACCGTATATACTCGAGTATAAGCCGAGTTTTTCAGCCCATTTTTTGGGCTGAAAAACCCCAACTCGGCTTATACTCGAGTCAAGGTCTGTATTATGGCAATTTGCATTGCCATAATACAGACCGGGGGAGAGGGGGGCTGGCAGAGCTGTAACTTACCTGTTCTGCAGCTCCTGTCAGCTCTCTCCTCCTCCGCGCCGTCCGTTCAGCACCTCGGTCAGCTCCCAGTGTAAGTCTCGCGAGAGCCGCGGCTCTCGCGAGACTTACAGTGTGAGCTGATAGAAGGAGCTGCACGGACGGCGCAGAGGAGGAGAGAGCTGACAGGAGCTGCAGAACAGGTAAGTACAGCTCTGCCAGCCCCCCTCTCCCCCCCACTGAACTACCAATGCTGGACCACCAGGGAAGGAGAGCCCCCCTCCCTGCCATGTATCAAGCAGGGAGGGGGGACGAAAAAAAAATAAAATAAGAAATAATAATAATAAAAAAAATAATAATAAAAAAAAGAATAAAAAAAAGGGGGTATAAGGACCACTGTGGGAGGGGGGGGGTATAAGGACCACTATGGGAGGGAGGGGGTGGGATAAGGACCACTATGGGAGGGAGGGGGGGTATAAGGACCGCTATGGGAGGGAGGGGGGGGGGATAAGGACCACTATTGGAGGGAGGGGGTGGGATAAGGACCACTATGGGAGGGAGGGGGGTATAAGGACCGCTATGGGAGGGAGGGGGGGGATAAGGACCACTATGGGAGGGAGGGGGGGGATAAGGACCACTATGGGAGGGAGGGGGGGGGATAAGGACCACTATGGGAGGGAGGGGGGGGATAAGGACCACTATGGGAGGGAAGGGGGGGATAAGGACCACTATGGGAGGGAAGGGGGGGATAAGGACCACTATGGGAGGGAGGGGGGGGGATAAGGACCACTGAGGGAGGGGGGGATAAGGACCACTGAGGGAGGGGGGGATAAGGACCACTATACCACTATGGAAGGGAGGGGGGGGATAAGGACCACTATCGGAGGCAGGGGGGTGGGATAAGGACCACTATGGGAGGGAGGGGGGGAGAAAAGGAACACTATGGGAGGGAGGGGGGGATAAGGACCACTATGGGAGGAAGGGAGGGGGGGGATAAGGACCACTATGGGAGGGAGGGGGGGATAAGGACCACTATGGGAGGGAGGGGGGGGATAAGGACCACTAGGGGAGGGAGGGGGGGATAAGGACCACTAGGGGAGGGAGGGGGGATAAGGACCACTAGGGGAGGGGAGGGGGAAGTAAGGACCACTAGGGGAGGGGAGGGGGAAGTAAGGACCACTAGGGGAGGGGAGGGGGAAGTAAGGACCACTAGGGGAGGGGTGAGTCAGGACCACTGGGGGAGGGGGGTGAAGGAACACGGGGTGGGGAGGTAAGGACCACTGAGGGAGGAGGAGGGGAGGTCAGGACATATGGGGGGGGCAAATATCCTTGCACCGGCCCTGCACACACTGCATTCATACACTGCATTCATACACACACTGCATTCATACACACACTGCATTCATACACACACACTGCACTCATACACACACACTGCACTCACACACACTGCATTCATACACACACACACTGCATTCATACACACACACTGCACTCATACACACACACACTGCATTCATACACACGCTGCACTCATACAGACACTGCACTCATACACACACGCTGCACTCATACACACACACGCTGCACTCATACGCACACACTGCATTCATTATACACACACTGTAAATAAATATTCAATTAATATATATTTTTTAGGATCTAATTTTATTTAGAAATTTACCAGTAGCTGCTGCATTTCCCACCCTAGTCTTATACTCGAGTCAATAAGTTTTCCCAGTTTTTTGGGGAAAAATTAGGGGCCTCGGCTTATATTCGGGTCGGCTTATACTCGAGTATATACGGTATATATATATATATATATATATATATATATATATATATATATATATATTAATTTCAAATTACACGTAGACTGATACTGATTAAATATATATATAATTATTGTTATATATATATTTATATATAATATAAAAAAATAAATATGTAAATACGTAAAAATTGAAAATTAAAAAAATAATTACAAATAAATAATTAAAAAATATATAGATGTGTGTTTTATATCAAAATACACATAGAACAAAATAATATATATATATATCTATATACATAAATATATACGTATATATCACTATATATATACCTATATATAAATAAAAATATTACAAAAAAATTATATATATATATATATACATATATATACATATATTAATTCTACATTTCTACATTCTATATTTTTACATAATTAGGTATCCTAATTAATTACAATTAGCGGGACCTGCCTGACAACCCATGCCGAAAGTATAGGGAATTTAATTTGCTAGCACTATATTTAACCCTATAACTTTCCAAGACACCATAAAACCTGTACATGGGGGTTACTGTTTTACTCGGGAGACTTCGCTGAACACAAATATTAGTGTTTCAAAACAGTAAAATGTATTACAACGATGATATCGCCAGTAAAAGTGAAGTTTTTTGCATTTTTCACACGCAAACAGCACTTACACGGACAATATTATTGCTGCAATACTTTTTACTTTTTTGAAACACAAATATTTCTGTTCAGCGAAGTCTTCCGAGTACAACAGTACCCCTCATGTACAGGTTTTATGGTGTTTTCAAAAGTTACAGCGTCAAATATGAGGCTTGTGTTTCATTTTTTCACATTAAAATTCGCCAGATTGCTTACGTTGCCTTTGTGACCCTATGGTAGCCCAAGAATGAAAATTACCCCTATGATGGCATACCATTTGCAATAGTAGACAACCCAAGGTATTGAAAATGGGGTATGTCCAGTCTTTTTTAGTCACAAACACTGGCCAAAATTGGCGTTTTTTGCATTTTTCACTCAAACAAATACTAACGCTAACTTTGGCCAGTGTTTGTGACCAAATGGCTACTAAAAATGACTGGACATACCCCATTTGCAATACCTTGGGTTGTCTACTATTGCAAATTGTATGCCATTATGGGTGTAAATTTAATTCCTGGGCTACTATACAGTCTCAAAGGCAACGTAACCAATCTGGCGAATTTCAATTTCAAATGTAACATGCTATATTTGACCCTGTAACTTCCCAAAACACCATAAAACCTGTACATAGGGGGTACTGTTTTACACGTGAGACTTTGCTGAATACAAATATGTGTATTTTATTGCAGTGAAAGCAAACAGTATTATGACATTGATAGTTAAAATGTCATGCAGAACTAAAAAAAAATTCTTATTTTCTCCCATTTTTTTCATATTAAATTATGTTTCATAGCTAAATATTTGATATTAAATGAAAGCCCTGTTTCCCCTGAATAAAATGATATATAATAAGGGGGAGTGCATTTAATATGAAAGAGGTGAATTATGGTTGGACAGACATATAGCGCAAATGCCAGGTTTTGTTTACGTTTTGTTTTGTTCACAACTTGTACATTTGGCTCAGTCCTTAGGGGTTAAGCCAAATATCAATGACTTATTCTACATGTTCAAGCTCCTCATCTGCCATGAGAACCAAAGCCGGAAGCGACCAACTACATCAGTGAAATGCATCCTCATGCAAATTATCACCCCATACACTGTCACTCCGGAAATTACTGGAAAATGAAATGTTTCCAGGTGTTATTTATTTTAATGCTTAATTATTATGTGCCATATATTAACCAACAACAAGAGTAATTCAGCATTCACTAAATGTGTAAAGTGAAAGAATGAATTAAAGATAGGACCAGAAAAAGTGAGCTTGTTCTATATTGACATATATGACATTGCTGCAAATTGTATATGTATATACCACTTAATATTAATACCTGATAGGCCTAAATACCATATTCTAGTTCATCCTATATATTAACAACAACATATAAAATAATAGTCATTAGATACTTTTTTTATATATATTTTTTTAATGATTATATTGAAAAGGCAAAAAGGAAATATCTTCATATAGACCATATAGAGCTAAAGTATATAAGGTTTTTCTTTCTCCAAGAAGTTGGAGAAGAAGATGGTCCCTGTCCCTATCTTATTTGAGCATGCAAACCATATCAATGCTGTAACAGTGCTCCCGTACTCAGTGATCCGCTACTGCTTTTAAAATTGCTATTACATTTTAATGTAGATATAGAGTGTCCCATTTGTTAAAAATTCTTAGTCACAGGCTTATCCATAATGCTGTCTCTGAAGGCTGTATTTATGGCAGAGCTATGTCTTCTTCTGCGATCCTTGAGAGTCAGTTCAGTCTTTCCTATGTAAAGTAGTCGGCATGGACATGATTTGACAGGCAAGTGATATGATATTTACCACCAAAGCATCTTTTCTTATGAGGATGTAAGAATACTTTTGCTTATAACAAGTGATCACATGTAACACATCCTGTACATTGGTAACAGCCCAGTTTGGTAGGCTTAGTTTTTAAGCAGTTTGTCTTGTAACAATGTTTGGGGTTTGTGGATACAACCTGATAGTTTTGCCTCTTGAAAGGCAGGTATCAGTATATTATTTTGTTGGTTAATTGTTAGTGTAGGACTCACCTAAGAGGTTTGCCTTGATTTGGAAGCTGAGCTTACAATTTAATGGCCATTGGAATGATACTAATAAACATCCAGTTATTTCAAGTGCATATGTATTTTGGTATTTGGTAGTGCGTAAGTACTATTTTTCTTTGTTTTTTATTGTATGTTGTGATGGACCCTCCATCAGTCTATGCTCCTAGTGCTTACCAAGGACCATCAGCACAGCACCAGACACCATAAGCAGTGCAGATCCCACGAATCGCCACAGCTTGGTTGGGGTCTCGCCATCCTCTACCCACCCTGGACCTACGACAAGGCTCCAGGTTCCAGTGGATGAACCTTCCCTCCAATAGAGAGTAGCGGGAACAAGCTCTTAAAATAGCTTAGTGATTATAGCCCAGGGGAGTATACAGAGTATAGCAATCCCCCAGTTTAGATGCAGCCTTTTTGACCCACACATGAGACGAGGTTCTATGCTGAGGATAAAACAGGAACTCAGCAGATCTGAGGGTTTATTGTCTTTTATACAGTTTGCCCCACAAGGTTACCACCCTTGTGGAGCACAGGACACAAAGTCTCAAAAGCCAATTAAAACAGTATTGTACAGTTAGACACTCCAAGATAATGTACACAAACCCTCCCCTCTGCTTGGGAGATAATTGAGTAAGATACTGTAATTAACTCAATTATCCGCAAGCAGAAAAAACATTTTTAACAAAACCCAGAAAACACCCCAAAACACCACATATCCCCACATCCCTGGATAGCCCTGATCTGGGTGAACAACATATCCAAAAATCACCCAGATCAGAGCAGGGGTTCAGGAAATTCCTGGAAGTCACATTTGACCAACCGCACACACATTTTCATGCCCAAAACTGTTCCAGAGAATTAGGCTGTGCGGCCGGTCTATTTTCAACTCTAAGTTCAGTTCAAATGCATGAACGGGGGCAAATAGTCAATGGTGGTGTTCGAATTGTCGAATGCCATGCGACTCCCGTCAAAGTTCCAGAGAAGGTAAAGTTCAGCGGTGTTCATGCCGCCGCGTGTCCGATTTGAGTTCCATGAACTCGACGACAAAACACAGCTGAACACGTTCGACTAAACAAGATTAGCTCCCAGCCAGGAGGTAAATTGGCTGCACACTCCACTTGTGTGTGGTCTGGCTGTTCGGTAGTTCGAAGTTCCACTTCGACCACTTCGAAAGTTTAAAGTGGCATTGTGCTAAGTACCAAAAGGCAATACACCCCAGGTGCCATAGTCACAGGGCAAAAGGCTGGCAAGCAGGCCTTTCCAAAGCCTAGTGGCGAGGTTACTTTTGCCACATATGTATTGAGGCCGATGTGTACTATAGTAATTTCTGCCCCCAGGAGTAGTGGGAGTTTGAGACTATGGCTTAATTGTGTATGTTTGTATTTGTTTTTTTTTCTATTACAGAGCCATGTTACAGAGCTGCCACCTATCCCATGTGTTCCCTATTAAAAGGTTGGTAAGTGTGTTGGGGCAAAGTAAAGGGATAAATAAGAATATATAATAAAATCAAACAAGGGTTGGGGGGAGGGAGGAACGGGCATTCTTATGGGGGTTCACAGGGAATTCAGAAAAATACCAACCCATGTCTCATTAGAGATTTAGCCTTTTGGTTCAAAGCAGCGAGTTGAGTTGTTGGTGAATTTTTAGTGTAGGACTGACTTACCTAAGAGGTTTTGTCTTGATGTGGTAGGTGAGCTTACATTTTAATGGCCATTGGAGTGATACTAAATACTTTCAGTTATTAAATTGTTACTTTGTTTCTTAGTATTTTAAATATATATATAAAATATATATTAAATATATATATATTTAAGGGTGGGCCTGTAGTTGTGGGAGGGGCTTGAATCCCCTTTAAAAGGGCTGCCAATTCTCTCCCACTTTACCGTTGTTGGTCTGGCGAGTCACCCCTCCCACCACTCCCTCTTTTCACATCACCCTCTAAGGTGAGCCCTCTTTATTACAGGCCTCCTGCATTGTCGGTTCAAGGACACCACAACCAACTGGTGTTATTTTAGCTATGTTTATTGGTTATTAATTATGTTATGTTACCTTATCAACACGGCAATATTGGCCCGACTACAAATAAATTTATATATATATATATATATATATATATATATATATATATATAAAATGAAATAACCATTCTAGCCGCAATGGTCCCGATGGATGGCAGGTGAGAGACACCTGGGTGAGTTGTTTTACTAATTATATCAGTATATAATGTTTGCCTGTATGCATGATGGATGTTGTCCTGTTATTTAGACCCTGAAGAAAGTCCCGAACTGGGACTGAAACGTTGGTCGTTTTTTTAACATTATTCAATAAGTTTTTTTTTGCTTTTTAAGTCCGGTGAGCAGCCATTTCTTTCTGCTATTATATATATTTATTATGTTGTTTTATTATTTATATATTTGGGGATCTGCCTGACAAACAAGGCAGTCCCCATGCAGTTATTTATTTGAACCTTTGGAGGGTAAGTATGCTGGCTGGAGGGAGGACCAATTGTTAGGACATGCTATACTTCTTTAACCCCTTAAGGACACATGACATGTGTGACATGTCATGATTCCCTTTTATTCCAGAAGTTTGGTCCTTAAGGGGTTAAATGGCATTCAAGTCCTCTTTGTATAGGAGGGCATAGCACGTACAATCATTGGGAATGTGTTCGCAATTAAAAATAAAAGGAAAAATATAATACAAACACTGTTTAACACACCCCATATTTCATAATATGTACACCCTCTGCTGAATGCATATTCTGTTTAAAAATTATAATTATAATAGTCATTATTTTAATGTCAACTAAAACTCTATAACAGTTTTTTTGTTATGCATTGCACTGAAGGCGAATTTCAACAAGAGCAATAGTTACCGCACATTGTTCCACTGGATTATATTTTACAAAATAATTCTAAATGATTTCAAAACAATACTTTATCCATTTGGAATAACATGTACATTTTACACAATTTTTTTCTTTGTTACAGATATTCCATGATTTAATTTACATGTTTACAATAAGACTCTAAACCAGCATTCTCTAATTCATTTAATAGCAATACCAATATGTTATGTATAATTAATGCAGTCACATTTGACCATTTTTCAATCTCTAAATAACAAAAGAAATATTAAATTACCCTCCGAAATACTGTACTGTATGTTTTTTAGAAATGACATTATAAACAATGTCGGAGTCTATTTATTTTAAGTTATGATACAGATTTCTTTCACATAAATCTTATGGCCTTTAAACCATTTTAAATGAACTGCATTAATGTAATCTAATCTTGAGACTGCACACAACATTTCAGTTTGAATTATCTTGAATCTATGATCCATTTTATTACTTGCAAAGCACTTTCTACATTTATGGTAATGGCAAAACCTTGTTCTGTTATTTAAATCCCATTTCATACAGGATGTTATTTAAAATAAAACATTTTTTGGTAGTAATATACAAATAAAGAAAAAGTCAATGCGCAGGAAGGCCTTTAACAAAGCAAACAAAAGGGATTTTTATGACATTAGTGAATGATAAAAAAAAAGGACTGACATTTACAGTTGATGAAATTTTACATTGGAAGGCAGAGAAAGAATTAAATTGGTCTTGAATCATATACTGTCTGAAGGAAATTGTTAACATAACTGACACAAATACCTGCTGATTCTCGGTGACATTGCTAAAGGACGCAGGTTTTTTTTTTATAGCAGAAAAGCATCATGTTGGGCTAAGGAACGCAGGTCTTTGTTTCTCAAAATCTATTTACAAATCTGTCAGTCTGTCCACCCAATCATTCTTCTACCCGTCCATCCGCTTATATAGCGGTATGAATGAGAAAGGGAGGTTAAGAGATATTGTGTAGAAATAGTCCTTAGCTGTAGTCTAACAATGAAAAGGGTTCTTTCAGCTCTGATATTTTCAAGGAGTGTTCTTGAACAGGGGTGGACAGATGGTAGTGACACTAGACCTATTTGTGTGTAGTCATCGTAACAAGTTCTACCAATAAATCAGCATTTTGATAATTGCCTATTGTACACAGTGAGAGGGATGTTGGTACTCTAGAAATAGTAACTATACCAAAACTACCTACATGTCCACAATCTACAATATGTACAACCATACTGGCACGGAAACACTCTCCCATATGCACAGTGACACTAAAATCCTCCCCTACATATATCCAGACAGAAAACAACATTTCCAGATCATCTCAGACATAGATACATGCTCTTCTTGTCACACATACATTAGTTTAAAATTAGAAAAATATATATTATTTTAAATATATCTTTGATCATCCAATGCCTCACTAGTGGTTCAGGCTGTCAGTTCCTTCCTCTGAGTTGGTGTTTTTTCTCACATATTGACATATTTTCCACATGTAGAGTATATAAAGGTTTAATTCACCCAAGCCCCACAGCATACCATGTGCTTTGGGTGAACCTCTATACTATTAGGATATACTCCCTAATTAGACAGCATCTTCCCTTCCTAATGTGGCATGAGAGCATATTCTACAAACGGATGTCTGTTTTTTCTCTGTTGCTCATTTGGGTGTTGGGTCAAAAGGGATTATATACCAATCTGTGACAAGTTGTGAATGGAAAATCTAATTACCAAATTTAAAAATAGCCAAGATGTGTTAACACCTGCAAAAAGTTTGGTCTGTGAGTTCACAGTGTATGTGAACCCAGAGGTCTATTTATCACATCAAAGTACAAATCATGCATTGTTTTTGTTTTGCTCTTTTTTCCAAAATTGTGCTGACCCAACCCGACCCAAACATAAATAATTCTGATGAGAAGTATTGATTTAGCTACAGAATCAAATCCTCAACAAGACGTATCTTGCATGATATGACCTGCCTTAATCATGATACATATCACTCAGATTGTGTTTCAATTTTCTTTTAAATGTTGCACTGCATTCGTTTTTTTTTCTAATTCAGAAATTACATTTAACATGTCTTAATTTAGCATTGATTTCAACCACTGTATATCTTCTTTTAGCCCAGGAAAGTCCAGAATAGCAACTTGTCTCTCAAGATGGCCTTGGGCTATTTATTTTATTGGTATCTGCAATTGTTTTATTGATGAGAATTTAATTAGTAATGTTGTCAGCTTTGACGCTTAATTTAAATATTTAGCCTGAAGTGTTTGGTTCTTGTTCATAAACTCTGAAGATTATTCTGTTTCTGATGTCAAACAATCACTTTATACCAATTTAGGGATTAAAACAGGTGCAAATCGACTTTCTTCGTGTTTATCCATTGCCTATATATTTCTGATGTAAAATTCTGATCTCCAAGATACTGAAAGCTGCAAACTCATAAATATCTCAATAGCAGACCCATCCACAGCACATCATAGTTTAATTGGATTAATACATTTGAGCATTATTTATGTACCTCATGTAAGTCTACATAGAAATTTAAATTGCATGATGTTAATGATACATTTTCTGTGTTAGATGTCATCCTAATATAACATCATGAAAACTAATCTAGATCATCAGATGTTTATCCTCTGTTTGTACTAATTAACTCATTAGTAGCTGTGGATTTACCTGTTTTTCATGAGTTAATAAATCAATTTTGGAACATTTGTGATACATTTGTTCCACTGTGATTTAATGTTTTCTTATAAAGTTCACCCATATTAAACATGTATAGATTTTTTTAAGACTAGTAGTGATTCAATTTAACAACCCTTGGGCTTGCTTTACTAGAAACTGATAGTTTTTTTATGGTGTCAGAGTAAAGTTTTGTCAAAATTGCTATTCAGTCAGTGGCATAACTTTGCTGCAATGCCAATTTGTAAAAGGTTTGGTCTAAAGCACGGGTGCTCCATAGGAGATCATAGAAACCACAGCACCATTTAGTATTCTCTAATTTTACTACATGACAGAAGGCTTCATATTTTGCTTACATCTTTCTTATTTAGAACTCCATATTCCTGCAATTTATTCAAAAATACAACCGATCAGATTACAGAAAAAATCAATATAAATTCTATGCTCCTTGCTCCTTTAGCACTTATTTTTTTCTTTGCTGCTCCTTACCAGCACAGGTCAGAGTATGACTGTTTCATGCAATTTTGCATGATGTCCTGGTTTTAAAGCTTAGATTATTTACTACTCTTATTGCATGTTGCTTTTCATTGTATTCCTTGTTCACCCTTTTATTACCCTTTTTTTCTGTACCTGTGGGTGTATTTCTTCTTGCATGATAACTTTCCTTCTATCTTGACTGCCAGGGTTTTTCCCACTCTGTTCCCTGTCAGGGTGCACTATTCCCTCTCTCCCCCTTCCATTTCTGGGGGCCTACAGGGTTCTTTCCTAATCACTCTGCAACTTCTCCTTGCCCAACGTAGGACATTTTCATTGGCATTCATGTGCGCATATGGTGGCCATTTTGGATTTTGTGCATTGTCTTGAGATTTACAGTGACCATCTTTGATCATCCAATGCCTCACTAGTGGTTCAGGCTGTCAGTTCCTTCCTCTGAGTTGGTGTTTTTTCTCACATATTGACATATTTTCCACATGTAGAGTATATAAAGGTTTAATTCACCCAAGCCCCACAGCATACCATGTGCTTTGGGTGAACCTCTATACTATTAGGATATACTCCCTGGGGCGAGCCTCCATTTCTATATTTATTTACACTTGGTATTGTTTGGAGTGAGCCCCCATATATATACTGTGTATAGTCTGAATGTATTTATACTATCACACTAGAGTTCTATGTATATTTATATATGTATTATTTATACACTCTGATTGGGGTGAACCCCCATTGTGCTCATTAGGTAAATTCCACTAGCTGGGACTGTGGTACAAGCTTTAGGGTGAGCCGCCATCACTACCTGCCACCTGTCACTGGTTGGCCTGGGTTTTTAAGCTATCACTAAATACCGCAATATATTTGGCTCATTCTGTCTACGCCCTTTGCCTCTTGTGGCTGTATAGACCTTGAGGATTACCTCTGTGGCGGAACTTACCGTTATTTGTATATTTTCTCCTTTATTTTGTGTTTTATTCTTTTCCATTCTGGAGTACTTCATATGAACAGAATTATTTAGTCTCCTGAACGAGGACCACCCCTGTACACCATAAGAAGGTTAACACCAGCCACTTAAGTGCAAATCTGCAAGGGAATTAATTAATGATTTCCCTGGATGGACACCATTTCATATAACCGAACACATGGCAAAAAAAAAAATGGCAGCCATCTTGTCTCCCAAACGTGGGTAGCGGTATTTGGTCGTCTAGTGCTTGGAACTCTTTTGGGCTTGGCACTCACGCGGACACAGGTAAAACTTAGACCGCTGCCCGTTCCATTTCCCGACCACCTATACGAATGATGTTCGGGAGATATCAACTACCAAACAAGAGGAGCATTCATATCCTGAAATTAAGAGATTCCCTTGCATGGTGTTCGCACAGGAACCTAACGAATGGAGACCGGCCAGTACACCTATTTCCCTGGAACTGTTTTGGGCTAGCGCCTGTTGACTGGCCGATCAAAAGTTTACCTCAATTGCATTCCTGTTGCATTGAACTGATCTGAGTGATTCTTGGATATGTTATACACTCAGATCAGGGATATCGGGGAATGTAATGTGTTTTGTGGGGTTCATGAGTATGGTGGAAACACTTTTGGGGTACGTTATATTTTGTTAGATTTTCTGTACCTGAGAGATAGAGTTTTTTTTCTCACACAATTATCTCTCAGGCACAGAGGATCCTGGGATTGAAACCCTTGTTTTATTGTACTGTAAACCTGGGCATGGGCATAAAAGCCGTGTGTGACCAAATAAAGTTCAGTTGACTCCCAGAACTGTATGTCTTCCAGTTACTGGGAGAATGGGCTATATCTCCTAAACAGCGCTTCATTTCCAGCTTCAGAGAATCCCAGCAGAGATTTTGGATCTTAGTATTGCAGCTCAGCTACAACCTCCATACCCACATACTCTGAGTGAGCCCCAGTTATTCTCACAGTGAGCTACTACCTCTAACTGTTACTGCTTTGTTCATGACTGGGTGTGGTTTTGTCCTATACTTCCCTATAGGTACCACAGTTATCTCAACAACTCAAGATCAAAATTTCCAGACTCTGATTAATCCTGCAGTGGCAGAGAAAGCTCTGGCGAAAGTTCTCCCACCACTATCTTAGGACAAAGCCATTACCCCAGACACCCCATATAATGCAGATGACTATGCAGATTTTGCAGATTCAGAAGCCTCAGCAAGAGAGACAACAAAAGCCATTCAATGCTATTGGAAGGGGACTGGCCTGGAACCGGAGACTTCAAACACTGAAGTTCGCCTCTTGGATGAGGAAGGTGATTCCCTGCCTCCCCCACAAGTATCATTACTGGATATAGGGAAGGCTGCACATGCCTCAGACAAGGAATATCAATGGAGAGTTCCCCATATGTCAGGGAATTGGTGGTGGAAGGCTCCCACGCCAAGTGTGGTCCTCCAAAAGAGACCCCCGGGGGCGCGAGGAAATTTGCCTTGATTCCACTGCCCAACCTTTGTTTGATCCAAGAAACATCCGGCACCCAAGGTCCTCAGAGAGGTCCCCCCAGTTTAGCTGGCACAGTTTGTCTACTTTTGGCTCTGTAGACCCCTTCATAGATAGATTTGTAACTGCCTCTAGGCCAAATGCCCAAGACCCTGCTTACCGGACAAGATCAATCAGACACCAGAGTTCTACTCTACCATGTCTGTCTTCTTGTCCAGGACTGAAAGCTGTTAATTGAGCTTTTATCACACAGATGAAGCTGTCATAGTCTCTTGCAGTCAGTTGCAAGAGCAGGAGATAAGAACTTATACATTAAACAGAATGTGCAATAAGGAATGTTTAAAAATTAGGCTTCTTATTCAGGAAGTCTGTAGAAAGGCTGTGTGAGTCACAGCCATTGAAAGTGTGGTTAAGGCTACATGAACAAAGGGATTTAACTCCTAAATAGCAGAGAATTGAGCATGTAGACTGATGGAAAAAAAATGATAACGGATGGCTAGGGGATGACCACTAAATGTTGATTTTATTCACAGATTAAGTGAAAAGTGGTCAATAGAGGGAAAAAAGAGGAGCAGTAAAACAACATGTATATTTATATATTGATAAAGTATATTTTTGAATAAACATATAATACATTAATATATAAATATATATTTTTTACTTCTACTTCTTTATTGATTACTTCTTTTTACTTAATCTGTTAACCAAATACCAGAAAAATCAGTGTACTACAATTTATAAACATAATAGTTATACAGAATACACAAATATGAGACAAGTACACAAACACATGAGTATGAGTCTTTAATTTTCAACTGATAAATTAATGTAATTTTATGTAAAATATCACATTCATGAGTTAAGATTCTTATCTTACCTTTACCACCACTTGCATTGCTCCCCCTGTCTTGTGCCTTCCTTAACACACATCTTCAACTGCTCTCTTCTGGCAGTGTCCCTGCTGACCTTAAACATGCCACTGTAGTACCTATCCTGAAAAACCATCTCTTGACGCATCCTCCCCCTCTAACTATCGTCCCATATCCCTGCTCCCTTTTTCATCAAAGCTTCTGCAAAGTCTTTACCAATATGTTTCACTTCCTGAATTCCAACTCTCTCCTTGACCCTCTTCAATCTGGCTTACAATCTCTCCACTCTACTGAGACTGCTTTTATCAAAGTTACTAACAACCTATTTGCAGCTAAATCCAAAGGCCACTACTCTATACTAATTCTTCTTGAACTCTCTGTTGCCTTTGACACCATTGATCATGCTCTCCTTCTTCAAACTCTTTAATCACTTGGTCTCTGTGACTCTGTCCTCTTGCGGTTTTCCTCTTATCTCTCCCAACTCTCATTCAGTGTCTCCTTTCTAATGACACCTCCTCCCTTCTTCCTGTCTCGGTTGGAGTCCCCCAAGGATCTGTCCTTGGTCCCCTTCTATTTTATCTTTACACTGCCTCTCTTGGTAAACTTATTACCTCTTTTGGATTCCACTACCACCTGTATGCTGATGACACCCAGATATATCTCTCCTCCTTGGACATATCCCCTGCCAACCTGCAATGTGTCACTGCTTGCCTTTCTACCATCTCTGACTGGATGTCCTCCAGCTTTCTGAAACTCAATCGCTCTAAAACTGAGATCCTTGTCTCTCCTCCTCCTAATACTGATCCTCAACTTTTGCTCTCCCTTCAAGTTAGTGGTATCCACATAAGTCTATCCTTGCAAGCGCACTGTCTTAGCATCATACTTGATTTTGGCCTCACCTTTGAGCATCACATCCAATATGTTGCCAAATCCTGTAGAGTCCATCTTAAAAACATAGCCCGCATGCACCCCTTTCTTATGCAAGATGCTACCAAAGCTTGTCCATGCTCAAGTAATTTCCCACATGGATTATTATAAGCCTCTCTAAATTGGTCTTCCCAAAAGCCGTATTGCCCCACTACAGCCTGTAATCAATGCTGCCGCAAGACTGATTTTCCTCTCTAGTCGGTTCTCTCACATCTCACCCCTCTGTCAGTCCTTACATTGGCTTCCTGTATCCTATATGAGTCAATTCAAAGTGCTAACCCATACCAATTCTAACCCCTTTTATATCTCTTCACAGATCCATAGGTAAGCTCCGTCTCGGTCTCTCCACTCTGCCCGTGACCTTTTCCATACTGCTGCTCGCACCTGTATGGCCAACTCACGCTTGCAGGACTTCTCACTCCCTTCCTATGTAAGAGCCTGCCTACCACCATCAGACTTTCCCCTAGTCTGCAATCATTTAAGAAGTGCCCTAAAACCCATCTCTTTAGGAAAGCTTATGGCCTCTCAGAGTAACCTCTACCTCATATACCTGTCTCTTGCTCTCTCCTAAAGGGCAGCACTTTACTCTCTCCTCCAGCTCTGCTTCACTCCCACCTTATTTAATTTATATTTCCTGTCCTAATGTGTTTTATCCCCCACCTCCTATAGACTGTAAGCTTGTTTGAGCAGGGTCCTTTTCAACCTATCATTCCTGTAAGTTTTCTTGTAATTGTCCTATTTATAGTTAAATCTCCCCTCCCATAGTATTGTAAAGTGCTACAGAATCTGTTGGTGCTACATAAATGGCAATAATAATAATAATAATAATAATAATTTAACCTTGCTTATTTAGCTGCATATGTATTCATACCCTTCACATTACACAGCTCTTTTGTATAGCTCTGCACTATGACACCCATGACTCTTTTACACACAAACATTTAAAAATATAATTATAATTTTGAGCTTATTTTAGTTGTAAGAGCCTTGTTTTTTTTTTTACCTTATTCTCTTAACATTTTGAGTACAAAAATGCTACTTTTCTCCACAAAATTACAACTACTTGGAAATAATATATCTTCTATATTTAACATTGACATATTCCTTTTAACTCAAATTATGCATTTTGGCTTTACATTACTCTAATGTGATCATTAGCTCCTATAATAGAGTCTCTTTTTAGTCCCTTACAAATAGCTTTTTCCATTTACTATTGCTTTTTGATACATAAACATTTATTTCTCCACTTGTTTTCAACATCATATTAATTTCATTTTTCGTTATACTGAAAAAATACACTAAAAATATTATATATTCTTTGTATATTATATCTTCATACATTTCTTTACAATCTGTTCAATAACATACATCAAAAGAGACATTCTTTTCTGATGGAGTATTTTATGGTCACAATAACCAGACATTGAAAGCACATTAGTTTAATCACAGTTGATGTGTGGAATATTATAGTGCTGATATCAAGGCACACACTGTTGGAATAGTTAGATATGTTATTTTGTTCTGTCACTTCTAATTATGGGTTGGTTTTACTGTCTGGGACATGACGTGGGATCCTATTCTACTTCGCTAGAGTGTTTATTTTAACATTAAAAAAAGGAAGCTTTACTTCATTTCTTGGCTAAGAACAAAATGAGAATTCTGAAGAATTACATAATATCAACAAAGCTGACAATAAACTTGATTTCACACTACAATGAGATACAATAGTAGACTGTGGTTGATCTCATCATAATTGAATGTGTTTATTTTATGAAGTACCGAAACAAACAAACAAGTATATATATATATATATATATATATATATATATATATATATATATATATAATATTTTATTGAGTTTTATCACATGCCTTTAGTACATATTACAACTATTCCATATAGTGTAACAATTGTTAAGGATTCTATGTAAAGGCATTCAATTATAAAAAGTAATATCCAATCAATCAATAAATATTAATCTTACAAATGAGAGTCAGCATATAGGCATTTCTTAGTACATAATGAATATAAAAAAACAAAACATAAGAAGAACCACTATACAAAATAATCAGAATAAGAAATTAGGAAATTAACCTGACCTGTAAGTGTTATTGACCAAATAAGACTTAACACATTGTATCATGGTATGTATAGATAAGGAGTGATGTATTAATGAGGAACTACTAGTTTTGATGAGAAAGAGAGTAAAGAGTTGCAGCAAACGAAAATATTGTTTAGTGGTTATGCTTTCAAGAAGCTTACAGCAAAAAGGGAGGGTAGTCAATGTGATGCCTCAATTGGTAAATAGCAGCCCCAACCTTTGTAGGGTTAGACAAGTGAGTTACCCAGTGTTTCCAAATAAAGAGGGATTGATCACACTTCTTTTCTAAAGACCATTTGAGTTCTTCATATTGTCCAGTTTGATCTAAGAGTTTTTACCAATCTTCTATTTGGGGAGAGCATGACTGTTTCCAGTGTAGTATAATAAGTGATTTGCAGTCAGTAAAGTAAACACTGAATGCATGTTTAGACATTACCACCAAATATGCTTTAAGGAACCTTTATCCTATTTATAACACCAGCATGTTTCCATAAAGTTAAGAAACATCTTGTGAAGATATGTTGGTGTAATGGAACTTGCAACAAGAGGCCTAGGCAACTTTGATTTGCATCAACAAAAAGGGACAGAGGGTAGGCATACCATGGTAATCTCAGGGATCCTATATAAAATAGCATATCACAATGCCAAAACATGCATACCTTCTAAAATAATATACAATAGATAAAATTAACATTAAGTTATACAATTAATTGTGTCAGGGTAGGCAGAGTGAATAAAACCTGTATAGCTTGATAAGGCACTATGGACGGGAAGTGGAGTTGTCTTCATAGGTGTAGTGCACAAGACTGGCGACCGTGCTGCTCTACTTAATTCCTGATTTATGTTTTCTTTACTTTATTTAATGATTTATTTACTATCTTTTTTCAGTGATCAGTTAGCAGGGGGGTTGGAATTAGGTGCCCTTGAAGGCACAGGGTACCAGTAAACTATAGGGGCTATTAGATCCCTCTCTCCACTCATAGCTAATAGTGCACACCGTGTGCTACTCCTATTAGATACATTTAACCGTGATTGTACCTGTATCTTTCTTCCATTTCCCCCCCCTTCTTTAACTGTATCAAAACGTATCTTTTCAAAACCAATTGATTTATTCTAGGATCTGCTTTACTGTCAGTTTTTGATCTTTAGCTGTAACATTCAGTAACTGTAATAAGGATGCCGGCTTTTTGGCACAGTAGCAAGCACCATTAATTCAGTAATATACTCGTAGAATTTAAGGTATATTAAGAATTTCTCTTTTTGCTACATATTACTTCAAGATTAATACAATAGCAATGGGCGACACTTAAGACTACTACCTTAGTATACCGATATCAGACCGTTTAATCGATCACTAAGTCACGGGATCGGTGCTCTACTTTTTTAGTCTGAAGTATCATTTATCATTATCTACTGACAGGAGCTCTATACATCTAGGGCTGCAGGGACTAGTCATATCTCTGCTGAGACTTTGTTTTTATTACACTCAGAACACTTGTACATATTATCACAGGTCTATTTAGCACTCACCGTTTGATTCACGTTTTGTTATATACACTTAGCATAATATTGGGTTTTTTCGATATATATATTTTTAATCAACGTCTAATAAATCTTTATTATTTTTTCCTTCGGTTGTTAACCTTGTTCAGATAGTTTGTCCTATAGTCGTTTAGACATTCTATTGGTGCACATATTTTGCATCATTCATTAGATACACTATCTCTTGCGCCTTTACTTCTAACTCGGGGTTACCCCCCATCTCTCCAGTGTATCTAATTTGGCTCTACTTGTTCGTTTTTTGTCTTCATAGGTACACATCGTGAAAAATATAGGCATATTGGAGTCATCAGTGTCATCTAGGCTGCTGGCCATATTGCAGAGATATTTAGTTAAACCATTTAGTTTTCCTTTTGGTTCACCTCTAGAAGAGTTTGGAGTTAGATGGGGTATTTTATTGTTAACCATTTCCCAAGGCTTTAGCCACAAAGTCACAATTTTTACTCAGTCTGCACGGAGCTAAGTTACGATGTGCCCCTTCAGTACACTCACCAAGCTATTAATGTTTTTATAATAATTACATGTTAAATATATATATATTCTACAAAACAGTCACATTCTACATAGAATATTTAATCTGCTTCTGTGAGTACAAAGTCAATTATGTGTATTTCAAGACTGATGACTAACCACAGTTTTTTTTGTTCCACCAATACACCTGACTTTACTCTGCTTCTATATGTAGATATGAGACGGAAACAATAGATTATTTAATATTTACTATTAGTCTGTTGTGCCAACCCACTAAGCCAATAGTATAGTGGGTTTGTTTACTTATGTGCATAATAAGGTTAAGTAACACTGGATAACCAAAGTAACATGTTCCTGCTTTACACCTGGCTTTACTTTTGTTTTATTGTGGACATATAGTGAAAATCAAGAACTCCATGCTTTGGCAAACAGCAATGGATTTTCACACAGGTCCTTTTCAGTTTATCAATGCACAGATTTCCAAATTGGACTCATACTTGGTTTACTCTTCTGTTGTTCATGGTCTCTCATTCCTAACCCTATGTTCCATAGAATTGTTTATGAAAGATTACATTATGCTTACCTCTCTTGTCAAGACTGCTTGATCTAGTCCCTATAATAAAAGATAGGTGAGAGCACACTAATAAAATAGCAAGATACAAGTTACCCTTTAGATCTGAAATAATATCCGTGCTTGACTTACTCCTGTATATCAAATATAAAAATAGGAAAAAATGCACATAGGGTAATAACGTAAAACCTATAATAATTTAGACTTTAAAAGGTTTCACTCACATGGTCATGAGCCACTTAACATAAGTTGGCTCAGACTACAGGCATGGATAATATCCGTACATGGTACTTCACACACCAGACTGCTCCCCCTTCGTGGTTCTGCTGATTAATTAAAATATTCCAGGATGCAAGGAATAAAATAACAATTTATTTGACATACTCCAAAATGGGGGTAAAAACAAATACTGGATATAATAAAATGAGAAGTCCACTATGCAAATAGCAAAGACTTGACGCGTTTCGGCCTGGGCCTTTATCAAAAGTCTGTTTTTTCTTCTAACTTCTTGATTCTTAAATATGTCCGGTTTGGCGCCTTTTTTTGGCGCCTTTTGCGCCATTCTTCTATCTTCTTCCGGTGTCAGGGTGGCATCCTATGTCCTGACCTTTTCTTCTGTCACTTCCGGTTCGCGCCATGACGCAGCTTCCGGTCCCCGCATCATGACGCAACTTCCGGTCCCCACGCCATGACGCTCTTCCGGTTTCGGCAAACTTGTTCTGCAAAGCTGCCAATACTGAAAATTGCCTTTTCGGCAGTTTATATTGGCAAACAATTTCTTTATACAATACTACCTTGTATATAGACTTTTTCTTAATGCATTTTACAAAAAAGAAACCTTTTTTAAAAACATCAATTTATCTTCCTCAGTAGTTAATTTTAAGGTAATTTTGGAACATTTAACTCTTAAATAAGGGAAAACATTTAACATTTTTCCTCATGGTAACAGCAGTATTAAAGAGGGAGAAAAGTACATAAAGAGGGAGAAAATACAAAAATATAAATTATTTTTTTAACATAAAGACAAATTTATATACAATGAAGCAATATATTAAAGAGTAAAAACATTTTCAGTGCTCGTTTAGAAGATCAACCCATATAAAAAGTATTTAAAAAATATTTAAAAAGATCCCAAAATATTAAAAAGATCATCTATATATATGGGGTGATCTCGAAGTCCACATTTAGTCCCTGTGGGATTAGTGTATCCACATCAAAAATCCATTTCATTTCGTTCCTATTCAGGAAAAACTCTTTATCCCCCCCTCTCCAGTGTACTTTTATCTGTTCAATTCCAATAAATTCTAGACCTTTCGGGTCTGCATTGTGGTGTTCCAAAAAATGTTTCGATACACTATGATTTTCATATTTTCGACTGATGTTATAAATATGTTCCCTAATCCTAATTTTAAGACACCGTGAAGTCCTCCCTATATACTGTAGACCACAGGGACAGATAAGCATATATATAACATTTTTGCTATTACAGGAAATAAAGGACCTGATATTGTATTCCTTTTTTGTGGTATTAGACGTGAACTTTAAGATCTTTTTATGTTGGTCTTTCTTTAATTTACACCCCCTACATTCCCCACAATAAAAGAAGCCATTAGGTTGTTTTAAAAAAATTAGTTTTTTTCTCAACGTCTAAATAACATTTAGTTAAAATTTGTTTCAAATTTTTCGCACCTCTAAATATAATTTTTGTTTTTTCATCTACAAAATTAGATATCCTATCGTCAGTTTTTAAAATGTGCCAATTCCTACTTATAATTTTTCTTAGATCCTGATTGTTTGTACAGTAATTAAAAATCAATGGAACTTTTTCCTTTTCAACTTGTGTCACATTTTTATCTTTGTACTTCAGAAGTTGTTTCCTGTCCACTTGTTTAACATCTCTAGAAACTTGTTCTAAAAGCCTTCTTTATATCCTTTTTCTCTAAACTGTTTTTGCAAGTGTACTACTTGTTGTTCATATTCCTCCTTTTCCGTACAATTGCGTTTTAATCTTAACATTTGTCCTTTTGGAATATTTTCAAGCCATGGTTTAAAGTGGCAACTTGTGCAATCAATAAAACTATTCACGTCCACAGACTTAAAATATGTTCTACTTTTTATTTGCTGGTTTTCTATATAGATCGATAGATTTAAAAAATTGACATCAAAATGGCTAAAATCATATGCAAGGGAAATATTTCATTCGTTTGAATTTAAAACATTTAAAAAAGTCTTAAGAGATTCTTCACTCCCATTCCATATTATAAAAATATCGTCTATATAACGTTTATAGAGGACCAGACTTGCCCCGAATTCTTCATTTGAATCAATAAATAATTCCTCCCAATAAGACATGAATACATTAGCATAACTCGGGGCCAATCTGGTCCCCATAGCCGTACCTTTGGTCTGCAAATAAAACTTGTCTTCGAACCAGAAAAAATGATTCCTTAAAATCATATTTATCCCTTCTACAATAAAATCCATCTGTGGATCGGGTAAATCCCCAATTTTTTTTTTTTTAAATACGTAGCAGCCTCACACCCCCTCTCATGTTGAATACTAGTGTAGAGGCTGCTTACATCACAGGTTGCCATTATAAAACCATCACTCCACTTAAAACCATCTAAAATATTTAAAAGGCTCATAGTGTCTTTAATATATGTTTTACATTTTTTTACTGGTCCCTGCAAGAAATAATCTATATACTGGGACAGTGGGGATAAAAGCGACCCAATCCCTGACACAATGGGTCTCCCTGGCGGATTATTCACGTCTTTATGGATCTTGGGGAGGATATATAGAACAGGAATCCTTGGAAAACTGACATTTAAAAAGTCGAATTCTTTCTTGTTTAAAATTCCCTCCTCTTGTCAACATTAGCCCATACCTTCCTTATCTAGTCATACCACCTGCATCAGGTCTTATAGGCAGCAGCAAATGCCAAGTAGTCACTAATATTCAAGAGCTCACATAGACGCACTTGTTAAGATGAAATCCTACTTTAGTGTTTTCTTATTCTTGAATCCTGATGTCCAGTTCTTTAGTATCATAATTGACAACCCATTTCACATTGTGTAATACAGTCAAGTCCAGTGTTCTAAATTAACTTGTTACATTTATAGAGATCATCCTGTTTCATTTATCAGATAATTTTGTTACAATACTCCCGTGTGCCATCCAAAATCCTGAAATTTATTTAAATTTTTACTCCATCGTATTATCTTAAATCCCTGTTACATTTAGCATATCTATCAGTTATCCCAAGATTCCTATTTTTTTTTTTTTTAATTCTTTATTTTTGTTGTGGAAAATTTCCATGGGTAGTGGTGATAGTATACAATTTCCAGTTCACAAAGAATAAAAGCAAAAATATAAAGGTATAATACAAACATAAGAAACAAGCATCGCTATACTTTAGTGGCATATAATAGTCAATTGCGACTGAGCAGGTGGGTCCCCTGTGGTTAGGCCATTAGGTTACTGTGTGGGTCCCTTTATGTGTCCCTCTTTCTCCTCGGTCGTGGGTGTCGTCCCTATCCCACTATTCATTAGGTGTCTCTCCTGTTCTATAGTGTGGTACATGTGCCTCCCAACCCTTGCCCTTCTTCCCTTCCTCCTCTCCTTCAGTCTCTTTTTCGTTTCTTTGGTATTCGGGTCACCTGGTTGTCTCTCAATGTGTCCCCTGCTGTTAATTGGCGGGGCATGTCCGTTGGCTGTCCCCTTGCAGTCATATTACTGGGTTGAGAGGTCCCCCGGATTCTGTGGTGGTTTTGGTGCCTGATCGTGTGTCTGGTCCCTGTTTGTCACCCACTGGTGTCCCGTCTATCCCCCTCGTTCCCACTTCTGTGTTTCTCACGAAGGTCATCTCCCCCCGTCCCTTTTGTACCCCGGCTGTGGTCCCCCCTCTATCTTAGGTAGTTAGTGCCCGTATCTCAGACCTGGGTGGGTACGGTGGCAGGTAAGGTGGGGGATGTAGAGCCCTACAGTCAGGAGCAGCCCGCCTGTGACACATATTGAGTGAGGCCATAAACAATCAAGACAGTTTGGTACGACACGTTTGCAGCTCCTGTGGCGCTGAGAATGCCTGATTAGGTAGAACTCCCCAGCAGCACATGTAGAGTGAGGAATATATCAGTTAGCATAGCTCTCTGGCTACTCGCTTAGGGTTAGGCATTCACAATTTGGTAAAACATAACATCGCTTCATGTAGATTTAAGACACTTTTTGGTACCGCATACTAGCTGCTCTTGGGTTGATTAAAGACAGGTTTGGGACAACCCTCGGACAGCTCATACAGAGTGAATGGTATTCATGTTAGTTTATCATTCTCACAACTAAAGTTAAAAAATAAACATTTTAGAGTAGTATGTTATCTTCTTTGGGGCCACCCTCGGACAGCTGGTGCAGAGTTAAAGATATGTATATTGGTACAGCTCTCTCAGTGACCTATATGTCACCTAGGTAACCTCTAGGTGACCTATATCGTCTCATGTAGAGTTTAAAAAACAAAATTAAACAATAGGACATAACATAAGTATAAGCTGTCATGTCGATCACATGCTAGTTAACAGGCTACGTAACATGGTCTGACACGCTGGTAATACGTAAAATAACATTATAAACATTAAAAAGTAAAATCAAGTAATGTATAGGCAATTTGGGGGTCTGTCTCATTAAAGGGTACCTGATAAACTGAACTGTGGAGTTGGCCAACTATGAGCTATTACACTGGCTGAGAGACTATGCTACGAGTTATTAGGAAGCAGTCTCTAGTTGTTCAGTGCGGTTCAAGCCGTCGTTCAGTGTTTTTGTGGTACCGCCTGACGGGTAGCCGGTGAGGCCACTGCGGTCTGCCGGTAAGTTAAGGCGGGTTTTGGTCCCTGCTTTGGGTTGGTCCGTTCTGGCTGGGTACTAGGTTGGTCGTCCCTGCCGTTGTTCCTCTTGGTAGCAGCATTGTGACGGGCAGTCCCATCGTGTTAAAAACCTTGGTCGGGTCTTCCCCTGCTGACAGGGCCAATACAGAATCGCCGTGGGGCACTACCAGTGTTCCGGACGCTCCCCATCTGTACCGGATTCCGTGGTCTCTGAGGGCCCTGGTGATTGGTTGGAAGCTGTGTCGCTCCGCTAACACCGAGAATGGTAAGTCGTCAAAGAGTCTTATATGACTGTTTTCCACTGCCACTGTGTCCTGGTTTCTGGAGCGGGACAGGAGGGCTGTCTTGACCAAGATATCTCGTGTGATCACAATGGTGTCTCTGGGGGCATCTGCAGGGGCAGTAGGGCAGGGGCAGTAGGGGCCTTCCGGACTCGGAACGCCGACATCAGGGGCTGTGCTCCGTTTACCGCTTGCACCCCCAAAGCTCACGGACTCCGGAATCTTCCGAGTTACTGGAGCCTCGTGCTGTGTCAGGGGCCATCTTGGTCTGGGCCTGAGGCCGCGGCCCATCAAAGGACCGTCGAATATCGGTCTGGCAAAAGCCCTCTGTGTGGGCTAGCTTACGGTGTTTGCGCCCCATCCTTATGTTGGAGGTATATGCGGCAATTTGTCTCCAATTATGCTAGTTTTCGTGGCTTTTTGATCGTTTTTGTGGTCTGTGTAGCAGGAGCTCTGCACAGGCACGTCTAGTCGGTTGCTCAGCTGGCCACGCCCCCCAAAGATTCCTATTTTTAATTTGTATAGTTTACATTATTTTTAGTCATTTGATCTTTAGCTTTCCTTTTGTAGGTTTGTTTTAGCATTTTATATTGTATATACTAAGATAACATCTGATCAAAATCAGATATGTTTATTTTTTAAAAGTTGATTACAACGTAAAACAAGCATAAATGAAAAAAATGCTGCATAAATGATTATGAAATATTAAATATATTGCATGTAACTCAGCAACATGATTAAACTTTTTACATTTGATATTAACATTTTTACTGAAGCTTTAGAATCTAATTTTAAGTAATAAGGTGACATTTTGAAACCTGTAACATATAATACATAAAAATAACATTACACTTTATTTTATGTACACCCTGCCAAAGCTAAAGGCTTAATTCAAATTGATTTTCTGACTCTCATTTCCATTTTGGCTCGGGGATACATAAATGTTTGAAATTAACAAAGATAAGGTCATCTTCACCACTTATTGCTTTAAACCCACATGTATGAAATACAATAACATAAAAAATATATTAAAAAAATAAATATAGAGCCACCATTAACACACAGAAGTACAGTAAAGTATAATAATATGATTTGTATTATTTATGGAAAGTCCAAGTGACAGAACGCTCAGTCACGTGTACCCATACCAGAAACAACCCACACTATCATATTTATTTTCATTAACAGACTATTGTCTCTACCCCTGTTTCACATCACCTTCCCTTCCAGGCCAACGGACTAAGAGCGCCCCTTTTTCCTGACTATAACCGGAGTCCACAAGCCGCAAAGACTTCAGCACAATTCTTCTGGTACTCCGGTCCAGCCACAGCTAGCCTCAACTCCTGACCAATTTTCACCCCAATTTTTCCCCACTTTCCTATCAGCTACAAGAGCACTTTTTGGAGGGAATGTGTCTCAGACTGTGTTCCACATTCGCTCCCTGGGAGCCAGGAGGAGTGACCCTTATTTTGTCCACAGGAGCTCCCGACAGCCCTAGATGTTTTGGAACTCTTTTGGCAATGGACCACATGTGTGGCCGTTCAAAATTTTACCCTGGTGGCATTTTGTCATCTCTTCATGGATCCAGGCACTATTTTGCCAACATGGGTGCTTGGATCAGAGTTATCCGGATATGTATAATGTGGGGGTTCCTGTACATTTTTATTATGATTTGGGATCTTTTTGTGTTGTGCTTTCTGTATCCGTGAGATAAATAGTTTAGCAAACAGCAACTCAATTATCTAACAAACACAGAGGCATCAGGGCAGGATCATTGTACTGTGAATAGGGACCCCATGCTGGGGTCCCTGTATAAATGTCCGTGCTGAGCTAAATAAAAACAGTTCTTCTCCCAGCATTAAGTCTTGACTAATGTATGGGGGAAATGGCTATTACACTGATTTACTCCAATGCTATCCTGAGAACTATAATCACTGACTACTGCACTGAATGGGATACTTTGAAGGGGAAAGGACAGCCTTGGCAGTGAAACTCGAGTCCCTTAATGAGTGGTCCACCACAGTCCAAGATTCCTATATGTATGACATTACACTACTCAATGATTTTTTGTTCACAAACATAAATAAAACAAAAACAGGAGTGTGGTCAGTAGATCAAATATTAATCATTTTGTTAATTATAGTAGTCTGCAAAATGTTACAATTACAAATGTTACCATTTATATTGGGTAATAGTAACAACCCCTGGATGTTGGGCTAAGGTAACATCCCCAAGGACGTACTTGAAAACCAGAGTAATCTGAATGTACCTTTCCTGGTTAAATACTTTGTTGTTATTATTATCATCATCCTTGTCAGTAAATTCACCTTTTATATCAAATAGTATTCTCATTTACATAATTTCATTAACATTTGAAATAGTACGAGAAAAATATAGTCCACAATAGAATAGTTGATCTTTAGAAGTATGCATAACACAATTTTAAAATATACCATCAACATATCACCTTAGAAGGGTACATTTACCTTTCACTATTTTTTAAGTGTATACACTGATCAGTCTCAACATTAAAACTACCTGCCTACTATCGTGATGGTCCCCCTTGTGCTGGCAAAACAGCTCGGATGCATTGAGATATGGACACAGTACCTCTGAACATGTATCTGGCACCAAAACAATAATAGCAGATCATTTAAATTCTGCATGTTGGGAGGTGTGGCCTCCATGGATCACATTTGTTGTTCCAGCACATCCTACAGGTGCTCAATCGGATTGAGATATGGGGAATTTGGAAGCCAAACTCTTGGGGAATTTGGAAGCCAACTCTTTGTGATGTTCCTCAAACAATTCCTGAACAATTTGTGCAGTGTGGCAGGGTGCATTATCCTGCTGAAAGAGGCCACTGCAATCAGGGAATACCATTGCCAGTAATGGAGTGTACATGGTTTGCAACAATCTGTATGAAGGTGGTATGTGTCAAAATAACATCCACGTGAATACCAGGACCCAAGGTTTACCAGCAGAACATTGCCCAGAGCATAACATTGCCTCTGCCAGCCTGCCTTCTTCCCATAGTACATCTTGGTGCCATCTCTTTCCCAGGTAAACAATGCAACCAGCAATCCACCTGATCTAAAATAAAAAAAAAGATTTATTTCTGATTCTCACATCCCCATTGAAGAGGCATTATGTGCACATTTGACTCAGCCGCCACATATGCAGAAAACTGATGAACTGTGTGTTCTGACACCTTTCTAGCATTACATTTTTCAGCAGTCCATATGGAATCTGTTGAAGTCACTCTACCAACTTGGTAGTCACACCTGGGACTACTTTTGCCTTTCTTTTCCACATCCTTTTCTAGCTCTTCTTTCAGTCCTTGTATTTGTCCATATTTTCATGTTCCCTCCTCTTAATGTTAGAATCACTGGGTACTGCTACACCCACCACAACTGCAGTCTTCTGTTTCTTGTCTACCATCACAATGTCAGGCTGTTTGGCCAGTACTTGCTTTTCTGTCTGGGTCTGGAAGTCATTCTGTCATTCCGAAATACCATTTGTGGCATCCTTTCTGGACTTAGTACACAATCCAAGCAAATTAGCCGTTCCTCTGATTGTATGCTGTTTCTGCTATGTACTGGATTGTCTCCGAAGCCTCTTTGCAGCTGCCATGCTGTCTGGAGAATGTTTTCCATTCTTGTCCGCTGGTCAAGGACTGCTAACTTTTCTAGGATCAGTTATCTTATATCTGTTGTTATGCCATCAGGGGGCAGGGATTCAGGGTAGCAATCCTCTTCAGGTATCGATGTGAGTATGGTAACTTCTTCCTCCTTTTGGCACATGGTTGTTTTTTGAAGTCTATCTAATTCCAATTGTGACACTAGCTTCCTCTTGATGATGTTCAAACGTTGTGTAACCAGCTGTTTTGGCATTAGGGTCTCTTATTCATCCACAGCTCCCATATATGTTTCATGTAGTCCCTCTCTTTGGGTTTGCTGTTGTAGTAGCATTCATTCCAGTGGTCCACTTTTTGTAAGATTGCCCTGGCGCTGTCCGAGCCGGCATGACTCTCTTTGTTCATGTTAGTCTGATATTATTGAGGTGGACAGGGTGTAAATATATATATATATATATATATATATATGAAAAAGTAGATGCTTGGCACTCTCCTTACATTTAAAATAAAGATATCTTGCCTGGGTGCTGTATCCACTGACGTCCAATGTACAGAAAAAATCAAAAACAGGATGCACTCACACGTCTTCATATAGGTGAAAAATAGTGCTTTATTAATACATAGGACATATACAGAAATCGACTGACGTTTCGACCCTGCCGTTTTTTTTTCAAGATCACTGAATACAAATCATAAATGTGCTTATATGTTATATATGAAAAGTAACATTAAGACCTGGAATGTAGGGGTTTGGTAGGTTGTTTTGAAGCTGTGGGGAGAGTTTGGAAGAATACGAGAAATATACGAGAATACAGCATCGGTTGCAATGTTGTGACAGCCTGGTGTGGGTATGTAGACAAAGTAGAGTTCCTGTGATGCTGCCAGCCAGATCACTTCCTAATCAACCTTATTATTATTAGTAAGGGGGACTGACCAGTAATAAATCCCATGCTACTGATTTACTAAAAGAGGGTAACTAAGCAATCCAGTGGGAGTGGCTGTATCAGCCCAGAACTGAGGGACAATGGTGGAGTGAACATGGCTTCAAGAACCAGGGGATTCCTGGTTCTGAGGCAGTGACATTACACCCGGGGCTAACCAGTTGATATATATATATATATATATATATATATATATATATATATATATATATATATATTACAAGATCCTGTGTTCTAACTCATTCACTAAACAGCAACCTCAAAGCACACTGAGATTTAGTTTGTTTACTTTTTTAAATACATATGCTTTATTTTTTACTTAAAAACCCTATTTCATATCAGTGACTATTCAGAGGAAGTTTTGCAGCTTTTCATCTATCACCAACTACTTGATGACTAGACTCCAAATGTAGATTTTCTGTAGAGACATCCACTTAAAAAGGCACCTAAGAAATTCAACACAGGAAATGTACATCAGAAACTATTTTATCAAGATAAATTCAAAGAAAATAAGAAGTAGAAGAGAAAGCAGATAAAGATAAAAAATGAAATTGTATTGTAATGATAAAGTAAAATGGAGTTAAAAGGTCTTGGGTGGTTTTGCTTGCTTGACATCGACAAAAGTAGATAGTTAATTAGTTGCCCCAGTGGTCAAACCAATTCACTTATATCTCTTTGGAAGAATGACTCCCAGAGATGTCACACTAAAGGATTTTTTTTTACATTATATTCTTTCTTAATTAGACATTTAACATCTATTTGAAGATATATATTGTATGGATTATAGATGAAAAGCTGCAAAACTTCCTATGAATAGTCACTGATAGGAATATAGGGTTTAAAAATAAAGCATATATTTAAGAAAGGCAAAAAAATCTAATTGAGGTTGCCGTTTAGTGAAAAATCTAATTGTGGTTGCTGTTTAGTGAATAAGTGAGAGCACAGAATCGTGTTTGATATATACTGACTGGTTAGCAGTAATGTCTGACCACTAGAGATGTCGCAAACATAAAATTTTCCGTTCGCGAACGGCGAACGCGAATTTCCGCAAATGTTCGCGAACGTGCGAACCGGGCAAACTGCCATTCACTTCAATAGGCAGGCGAATTTTAAAACCCACAGGGACTCTTTCTGGCCACAGTAGTGATGGAAAAGTTGTTTCAAGGGGACTAACACCTGTATTGTGGCATGCCAGAGGGGTATCCATGGCAAAACTCCCATGGAAAATTACATAGTTGATGCAGAGTCTGGTTTTAATCCATAAAGGGCATAAATCACCTAACATTCCTAAATTGTTTGGAATAACGTGCTTTAAAACATCAGGTATGATGGTGTATCGATCAGGTAGTGTAAGGTTTACACCCACTTCACAGTGACAGACCAAACTCGTTTAACGCACCGCAAACAGTCCATTTGCAAAACCGCAAACTCCCCATTTGCAAAAGGTTGGATACCAAGCTAGCCATGTCCCGTTCCTTGTCCTCACTGATGTCATTGAAGGTCTCTTCCACCACCCACTCACGTACAACACCAAGGGTCCCCGAAAGGTGACAACAAGTCCCCTGGGACGCCTGCTGTGTTTGGTCTTCCACCTCCTCAAAGCCACCTTCCTCCTCTGACTCCTCTTCTTCAGACTTCTCTCTCTGTGTTGCCTCTCTCTGCATTATTATAAGGTGTGTTAAGTAGTACTATTCCTATCAGTTTAATCCCTGTTACGTCCTCTATCAGGGGACGTGTATATGGCATTGATTTTAGGAACCGGGAGATGGAAAAAGATGCTTGGTCGGTCCTCCTTCTTCAAATTTGGGGCATTGCGCGTGCAATCTAATGTGCCACCAGATAGGAGTGGTGTGTTAAGTAGTACTATTCTTATCAGTTTAATCCCTGTTACGTCCCCTATCAGGGATTATATGGCATCATCAGGTCTTTTTTAGTCGAATGTATCGCCCACTGTCAGTCCCTTCGGGATCCATCCCTCATTCATCTTAATAAAGGTGAGGTAATCTAGACTTTTTTGACCTAGGCAACTTCTCAGTGACAATACCTCCTGCTGCACTGAAGGTCCTTTCTGACAGGACACTTGAAGCGGGGCCGGCCAGAAGTTCTATCGCAAATTGGGATAGCTCAGGCCACTGGTCAAGCCTGCACACCCAGTAGTTAAGGGGTTCATCGCTCCTCAGAGTGTCGATATCTGCAGTTAAGGCGAGGTAGTCTGCTACCTGTCGGTCGAGTCGTTCTCTAAGGGTGGACCCCGAAGGGCTGTGGTGATGCGTAGGACTTAAAAAGCTCCACATGTCCTCCATCAACAACACGTCTGTAAAGCGTCCTGTCCTTGCCGGCGTGGTCGTGGGAGGAGGAGGATTCATTTCACCTCTTCCCCTGTTAGATTCCCATTGTGCTGTGACATCACCCTTATACGCTGTGTAAAGCATACTTTTTAATTTATTTTGGAACTGCTGCATCCTTTCCGACTTGCAGTAATTCGGTAACATTTCAGGCACTTTCTGCTTATACCGGGGGTCTAGTAGCGTGGACATCCAGTACAGGACGTTCTCCTTCAGCCTTTTTATACGAGGGTCCCTCAACAGGCACGACAGCATGAAAGACCCTATTTGCACAAGGTTGGATGCCGAGCTACTCATGTACCGTTCCTCATCCTCAGTGATCTCACTGAAGGTATGTTCTTCCCCCCAGCCATGTACAACACCATGGATACAAGATAGGTGACAACGAGCACCCTGGGATGCCTGTTGTGGTTGGTCTTCCTCCTCCTCCTCAAAGCCACATTCCTCCTCTGAATCCTCTTCCTCACAATCCTCTTCCAGCGTTGCCGCAGGTCCAGCAAGCGATGCTGATAAGGCTGTTTCTGGTGGTGATGGTGACCACAACTCTTCCTCTTCCTCTTCATGCTCATCTATGGCCTGATCCAGCACTCTTTGCAGGGCACGCTCCAGGAAGACAACAAATTGTGGTGGAATCTCAGTAAAAATAAATTTACTAGGACAAGATTGCCACATGGTATGTGCATTTGCATATGTTGATGTACCAGTTAAGTCAGTTACACGTAGCTAAGATAGAATCAGTAGGGTAAGGAGCATAAGTAGGAATACAGGATATACGAGTATTTCCCCTCCTCCATTGTGCTGGGCAAGCCATGTGGTCAAACAGGATTTTAGTCTCTATTCGGTTGATTAGATAAGAGTATGTGTAGGTTGAACTGATTATGGGAGGAGCTCCATGCCTATATAAGGGACCTACATTGTATGATCAGGACTCAGACTTTGCTGTTTTTTGGTGACATTAGTCCCTCTGAGTCCCGGTCGGTGAATCGAATAAAGAATCTCTTCCTTCCTGAAGAAACCTGTGTCCATCTCTCTGTGCTTGACTTCCGTCAGTTTCTCCGGTATCAAAATGGTATGATGTCGCTGATGGTGCCTTCGGTGCGACTGACTAGGTTTGTCACCTCCTCAAAAGGACGCATGAGCCTACAGGCATTGCTCATGAGCGTCCAAAAAAGTGGCAAAAAAATTTGCAGCTCTGCAGTGGCTGTTCTAGCACCCCGGTCATAAAAATAGTCGTTAACGGCTTTTTCTTGATGGAGCAGGTGGTCGAACATTAGGAGTGTTGAATTCCAACGTGTCGGGCTGTCGCAAATCAAGTGCCTCACTGGCATGTTGTTTCGCCGCTGGATATCTAAAAAGTGCGCCATGGCCGTGTAGGAATGCCTGAAATGGCCACACACCTTCCTGGCCTGCTTCAGGACGTCCTGTAAGCCTGGGTACTTATGCACAAAGCGTTGTACGATCAGATTACACACATGTGCCATGCACGGCACATGTGTCAACTTGCCCAAATTCAATGCCGCCAACAAATTTCTTCCGTTGTCACAAACCACTTTGCTGATCTCCAGTTGGTGCAGAGTCAGCCACTGATCCACCTGTGCGTTCAGGGCGGACAGGAGTGCTGGTCCGGTGTGACTCTCTTCTTTCAGGCAAGTCAACCCCAAGACGGCGTGACACTGCCGTATCCGGGATGTGGAATAGTACCTGGGAAGCTGGGGGGTTGCCGTTGATGTGGAGCAAGACGCAGCAGCAGAAGAGGACTCAGCCGAGGAGGTTATGGAAGAGGATGGAGTAGGAGGAGTAGAGGAGGTGGCAGCAGGCCTGCCTGCAAGTCGTGGCGGTGTCACCAACTCCTCTGCAGATCCACGCATTCCATACTTGGCAGCCGTCAGCAGGTTTACCCAATGCGCAGTGTAGGTGATATACCTGCCCTGACCATTCTTTGCAGACCAGGTATCAGTGGTGAGATGGACCCTTGCCCCAACACTGTGTGCCAGACATGCCATTACTTCCTTTTGCACAAGCGAGTACAGGTTGGGGATTGCCTTTTGTGCAAAGAAATTTCGACCGGGTACCTTCCACTGCGGTGTCCCAATAGCTACACATTTTTTGAACGCCTCAGACTCCACCAGCTTGTATGGTAAAAGCTGGCAGGGTAAGAGTTCAGACAAGCCAGCTATCAGACGCCGGGCAATGGGGTGACTTTGTGACATTGGCTTCTTACTCTCAAACATGTCCTTGACAGACACCTGACTGTGGGCAGATGAGCAGGAACTGCTCAAGGCGAGAGACGGAGTGGCGGATGGTTGAGAGGGGGCAAGGAGGACAGCAGTGGTTGACATGGCTGAAGATGCTGGACCAGGAGGAGGATGGCGGCTTTGAGTTTGTGTGCTGCTTGTACTCATGTGTTGATCCCATAGGCGTTTGTGATGTGCGATCATGTGCCTTTGCAAAGCAGTTGTACCTAGGTGGGTGTTGGACTTCCCACGACTCAGTTTCTTTTGGCACAGGTTGTAAATTGCATCACTGTTGTCAGAGGCAGAAACAAAAAAAAAATGCCACACTGCTGATCTCTGCAATGACGGCATTCTGGTGGTGGCAACAGCATGCGTTGATTGGCGTGCTGACTGGCTGACCCCCGGTGCCGATGCATGCTGTCTGACTGTGCCACTAGCTCCTTGCGACGACCTCCCCCTGGTTCCAACTCGTCTCCTCCTCCTCTCTGTCTCCCTATCAGAACGTTCCCCCTGTTCTTCTTCTCTTCTAGCGGGCACCCACGTGACATCCACCGACGCATCGTCATCATCAACCGCTTCACTTGTATCTGACAACTCAGCAAAGGAAGCAGCAGCGGGTACAACATCATCATCATAACACTGTACGTCCATGTTTGTAATGCTGCCTGACTGAGACATATCCCTGTTATCTACATCCTCTGGAAATAATGGTTGCGCATCTTCCAACTGATGTGTAAATAACTCCTCTGACAGATCACGTGAAGCGGCTGTGGTGCTAGAATTGGTGGTGGCGGCAGGCGGGCGAGTGGTAACTCGAGAGGTGCCCAGAGCTAAGCTGGAGGAGGATGGTGCGTCAAGGTTCCGAGCGGAAGTTGTAGAATATTGGGTGTCCTGTGTTAGCCAGTCAACTATGTCCTCAGAACTTTTCGAGTTCAGGGTACGTGGCCTCTGAACACTGGGCATTATTCTAGGGCCAAAGGGAATCACAGCACTACGACCACGACGGCCTTTGCGGGGTGGCCTGCCTCTGCCTGTCATTTTTTTTTTCGATTAGTGGTACTATGCGTGCAAGCTGCTGTGACAACAGATATGAGTGGCAATGTGCACTGGCAGAAGTTGGCAGAGTAGACGCTGTAGGCCTGACACACATGCTTGCAGACAACTAACTGCTATTCAGTCTATTACAGTCAAAACATTTTTTTTTTTTAAATGTACACTACTGTTACACCAGATATGAGTTGCACTGGTGTGACATTGTGCCCTGGCAGGCCCTGAAACGCACACGCGTGAAGGAAACTGACTGCTATTATTTCACAGTCAAAAAAGTGTTTTTTTTTTTTAAATGTACACTACTGTTACACCAGGTATGAGTTGCACTGGTGTGACATTGTGCCCTGGCAGGCCCTGAAACGCACACGCGTGAAGGAAACTGACTGCTATTATTTCACAGTCAAAAAAGTGTTTTTTTTTTTAAATGTACACTACTGTTACACCAGGTATGAGTTGCACTGGTGTGACACTGTGCCCTGGCAGGCCCTGAAACGCACACGTGTGAAGGAAACTGACTGCTATTATATTACAGTCAAAAAAGGTTTGTTTTTTTTTAAATGCAAGCTATTGTGACACCAGATATGAGTGGTGGCACTGGGCAAGTGGGCACAGTATACGCTGTGAGCCTGACACACACACTGGCAGGCAGGCAAATGCATATAGATTACACAGGAAAAAAAACTGGTGTGTAAATAACTCCTCTGACAGATCACGTGAAGCGGCTGTGGTGCTAGTATTGGTGGTGGCGGCAGGCGGGCGAGTGGTAACTTGAGAGGTGCCCGAAGCTAAGCTGGAGGAGGATGGGGCGTCAAGGTTCCGAGCGGAAGTTGTAGAATATTGGGTGTCCTGTGTTAGCCAGTCAACTATGTCCTCAGAACTTTTCGAGTTCAGGGTACGTGGCCTCTGAACACTGGGCATTATTCTAGGGCCAAAGGGAATCACAGCACTACGACCACTACGGCCTCTGCGGGGTGGCCTGCCTCTGCCTGTCATTTTTTTTTCAATTAGTGGTACTATGCGTGCAAGCTACTGTGACAACAGATATGAGTGGCACTGTGCACTGGCAGAAGTTGGCAGAGTAGACGCTGTTGGCCTGACACACATGCTTGCAGACAACTAACTGCTATTCAATCTATTACAGTCAAAATATGAGTGGTGGCACTGGGCAAGTGAGCACAGTATACGCTGTGAGCCTGACACACACGCTGGCAGGCAGGCAACTGCAATTAGATTACACAGGAAAAAAAAAAAGCAGACTGATGTTCTAGCCCAAAAACGGATCAGATGATTCCTTCAGGACTGTAGTAGACACTGAATACACTAGCCTAGCTATCGATTTCCCTATTAAATCAGCAGCAGCTACACTGTCCCTCCTCTCACTAAGAATGCAGCTTCAGAATGAATCTAAAATGGATGCTGTCCAGGAGGTGGGAGGGTCTGGGAGGGAGGGTTTGCTGCTGATTGGCTGGAATGTGTCTGCTGACTGTGAGGTACAGGGTCAAAGTTTACTCAATGATGACGAATAGGGGGCGGACCGAACATTGCATATATAAATTCGTATTCACTATGGACCTCTTATAGAGAGTGAAAGTAACCCTGTGTACATAAAATGAGGTGTTTACAGAGTGGAAATATTATAAATAATTGAAAAACAAACAGTGGTTGTGGTGAAACAAAGCACAATCTGTAGGTATACTTGCAAATCACTCTGACACCTATTAAGGAGACAAAAACAGAAAAAGAGCTCCTAGTGCAGCATAGTAATTAATTACTATGCTGCACTAGGAGCTCTTTTTCTCTTTCTGTCTCCTTAATAGGTGTCAGAGTGATTTGCAAGTATACCTACAGATTGTACTTTGTTTCACCACAACCACTGTTTGTTTTTCAATTATTTATAATATTTCCACTCTGTAAACACCTCATTTTATGTACACAGGGTTACTTTCACTCTCTATAAGAGGTCCATAGTGAATACGAATTTATATCTTTTTTTATTTTAATTTTTTTTGCGCACCTTCGCCACTGTAAGTT
The DNA here is from genome assembly GCF_036172605.1 of Pelobates fuscus. Lineage (NCBI taxonomy): Eukaryota > Metazoa > Chordata > Amphibia > Anura > Pelobatidae > Pelobates > Pelobates fuscus. Next base: position 42,259,377 of record NC_086328.1, read on the forward strand.
ATTTTATGTTCAAATCGTTTTACCAGGATTTGTTTTTGTTGGTTGCTGCATGTACTAAGATCCTTCTCTCATTTGCGCCATCCTATTTATAATCGTTTTTTCTTCGAACATTGCATATGTTCGCCATCCGTGGTGAACGCCAACAAGCTATGTTCGCTGGGAACTATACGCCAGCGAACTATTCGGGACATCTCTACTGACCACTAAACCAGTACCTGAATAATATGAGAGTAACACGACTTGGACATCGCCCAGATTAACATGTCAACAGATAGCTCACATGACTGAAAGACTGTTGGAAAAGGCAGGACTAAAAACAGGCTAGTTTAGATTAATTGAAGCACACGCATGTGCTCTACCAGTCACCAGGTACGCAGCTGGAATAACCTGGTCCATAGAAGAGCTGGTCACCATGACCAGGAAACTCACTATTAATGAAGGCACCTGGAAGGAAGGAGGTCAAACCCTGATGAGTGTCAAGATGGTTTCATTCACCGCAGATAGGATGGATGTGACTCATATGGCAGCACCAGATCAATAGAAGTGGGCGTCTACCACAGAAGGCAGACTGTGCAACCTAACAGGAATGCCTTAGGCAACAACAGATAGAGGGTGTTCCATGGGGTATACCAGCAGATAGTGGGTTACTGTGATTGTGTACTGAAACATCTGCTCAAAATATAGGCTTGACATGCCTTATAACCCCACTAAAGATCATTTCCCCCCACTACTGACTCAAATGCAACACAAGAAGCAGGCACTCCCAGACATGCAACTGCACAAGCAGTATTCCCACAAACATACAATACCACAAGCAGCCTCCACACACATACACACCTTCTCTCTCCAAGCTCTGTCCTACTAATCATCCAACCACCCACCAAGTGACATTCACCAATCAGGGTGAATCTGGCCCTGCCAATCAATCATCTATTTTTTTGGCACTATGAACAGAATTCAGAATCACTAATCAAAACAAACATGCTTGGTGTGACTTAATCTTTCTATATGGTTTATGATTCTGCTACATTTGAACAATCACAGTTTCACCTCAAATTTGGACAAATTGTAGTTTGGAGCAAAACAATCTTGAAGTCTGTTTATTTTTCACTATGGAGTATTCCTTTAACCAAGTCAGTCTTCGTCAAAGGCAACTGACCGCAAAGATACATGGGCTTAACCTACAGATAACAGTGGCTGATACTCTTGTTCCAAGTACAATAGAGATCCATTTGAAGCATGTTCCTTGTCAAGCCAAAATCAATTAATTGTGGTTATATACAGAACAACTAAATTCATATTAAATTAAATTCTATTGAAATGTTTCCTATGCATTATTGTAATACTTTATCCTGTGAAACATTCTACAAGGATTTACAACTCACACAACTTTAAGACTAGTAATGAATCTTAAATGTCTTATGTCGTGTAGGAGAAAAAATTGGAAAATCAATATGTCCATATTATATTCAATTTAGCAGTAACCCACATCTGCTTTTTTAGATTAAAACTTATAAAAAAACAAAAAGAAAATGTAGACAGATGGCTTATAAAACATGTTATTTGTTCAAGATACTTGCATGGAAAGAAATAACATTTACCAGCACATACTCATCACTGCTGATGAAAAACATATGATTCATATATCACTCTATTATTAGAGCCAGAGAAATGAAAATATTGTGAAAAGCAGATTTACTTAAAGAGAAAGTGTCAATAAAAAAAAAAAACGCAATAAGAAAAGTAAACGAGATCTGACTTGAAAATAGGAGCCTGATTGTTTACACATACAGTTACATAGTAATCTTGGTTGGAAAAAAAGTCCCTTAATTTCAACTTTTACTAAATCTTTTTATTCTGCTGATCTAAAACATGGCAAAAAAAAAAAAACACAAAACCATTAATAATTGGTTGATTATGCCACAAAAAGGGGAAAGAAATCTTGACTCAATAACAGAAATAAGATTTCTCCTTGGATTTCTCCTTGGATCAACAACCTATATAATTGATTATTCTATACTTTGGGGAGAGCTAAAAACAAGGTTCAAGAGAGTACTGCGAATGGACAACAGCTCGAATAGTCTGCCCTTTGGTGCATCCCTGCTCATATTGCATGCTTTTTTTTAGCACGCCCTGTACCATTGCAAATAGAACTAGTCCATTTGCATATCAGACTGATCCCACCCAAAAGGGTGGAACAGTTCCAAAATACAGGGTGTCTTTCTTTGCACAAAATATACAGTTATTCTGTAGATCTAAATCATGGCATGAAACCAACCAACAAACAAACAAACCAAAAACTAACAATAGTTTGAAACAGTGATGAATATGTCACAAAAATGTAAAAAAACAAAGGGGACATACAACATACAAGGTGGGGACAGACCACTTTTTCACTTGTACATACGGCACTTAATGGGTTAAGATTGATACATATTTAAACAGTATGGCTACGATGTTTAATATTTACACATCACGGCACTTTTCTTTTTACATATACTATACGTATTAAGATAAGCTTGGTCTATGCCATATTTCCTTATGCCATACTGTTTTATCCATCCAGGTTACAGTTACTACTAAAAAACCTATACGGATTGTCAGGTTCAATACCATACTACCAGGTACATACACCTGCTCACATAGTTATCCATCTCTTACATTCCCTGGAATAGTAATAGCGTACTGGCAATTGGGGTTCTAGGGCCCAATAGGTATTACCCCCTTTTTTCTCTGCATCATGCTTCAGTTAGTGGTACCGCGAGGCCAGCACCCCGCCTCACACTCGAAGGCATACACCCCTTGGGCCACTCGTGAGCTAGCCGCCTCGCATTGTATCATAGAGAGGGCCTCACCTGTCACTCCCCTTCCTATTTTCTGGTTACTGTCACCGAGAGGCCAACATCCTGCCACAACGTTTGGTGGCCACACAAAATCCCCTCGCGCCAAGCATAGAGCCTCTCAAGCAACTTGGCAACTAGCAGGGCCTCACCAGTCACCAAAAAACACCAAGGCTAATCGTTTCACCTTACGGCTTAGCTAGCAAGCCAGTACAAGACCCCTGGGTACAAATAATAATTGCAATCTTTATTGTTATTTAAGTATTTCACAAAAAGATGGTGAAGAATCACCTCTTCCTAGGACCCCGGCTAGAATTGATACACCTTCACACAGAGGAGATGTTGCTAGTCCAGCAGCAATCAGATCCTGGACGATCCCACACATTACCACCGATCTAAGGAGGTGACAAATTCCCTACCCTGCCATAGCAAACTCCTCCATACATCAACGGACAACATGGAGGCAGGGGAAGGCCCAGCTACACCAACTCAGGTGACACCCAGGCCATGCTAGCCTCACTCATAAACTAATGAGCCAAAAAATTTATGACAGACTGGCAATCTCGAGTCAGTCCCCACAGCCCTCACAAGGCTGGGCCTCACGCTACTGTACAACCAGCACCAACCAAAACCCGGTTACCTGGTACAATCAATTCTTATGACACACAAGACGTTAACGCTGCATGTATGATCCCAGCACAAGGCATATATATGTATGATGATTTATCTGTGATGGTCAGATCCAGGGATTCCAGGTAAATCGGGGACTGACCATCCCTTGGTTGGGTTGGCATTTGGAATATGTAGAGATGTTTATTTGTGCAGGTACTCATACAGAAGGGATTTTGTCCCAAACAAATGGGCGAGCACTCTCAGGCTCCAGGTACCAGCACCTCTGAACTACCAGAGACAATTGATATGAGTAGTTGCATATAGACTGTTGCATATATGTTTAAATGGTTTAGGGCACATGACAAACCATGTGTCCCAATACAACTTACAAATAACGTACTCACCATCTGTACACACCAATGCATTTTCAACACGACTGACTCATCACCCTTACAGACTTGTAGTAGATTTACTAAAGCTCTGGAGCTTCAAAGGTCTCCCATACAGGTATCATAAATACACCTTCAAGGAATATAGCATGTCCTCACATACAGTCAGCACAACAGAACCATTGGCTGTAAACACACTCATAGCCAAGATTTGCAGAGGGGTCTTTACTTGGGTTTTCCAATCTCCACCATTTATAGCATGGCACCAAACACATTGGTATTGTCACAAGGAAATCTTCCCTTAAACAAAGACTTATTGGCACCACACACCTCCGCTACCCCAAGTCTCAACTCCCTCATACCCTCCGAGGAGTTTCTTTACTATACAATGCCATTGATCTACCTTTACAGCTATCACTCAAGCATGGGTTGAAGCTTGGTTAAGTAAGACCAATATCATCAACGTAGTAAACGGCTACCATCAACCCTACACACTGGCACTTACATGGCATAAAATGGGCAATCTTTTCCCCGCTCAACTTTCTGGCTACAGATTAGCCTACTATCGATATCTGCAGATACTCTGTGCTGGTTATGATAACATATCCAGATGCCTTACAGTCATACACTATCTGGAAGACTTCTTGTTGATCAAAGATAACATATTTTTCACTAGAAGCCTCGCGGCAGCTTAGTCTGGTTGACCACTTGGGCGTCCCAGTACCCCATAAGAAATAGAAGGCCCAGACACTATCATCACATTACTGGGCATACGACTTGAGTCGGCATCCATACACGCAAGTTACCACAAGACAAATAGGGAACATTCTCAACTACATCAATCACTACCTCCTGCTTAGTACTTACAGCTGCAAGGAACTACAATCCCTACCAGATTCCTTATTTTTGCCATGCCAATCATACCACAAGACCAGAGTACTTTCCCCTTTTTTCCACACTTCCAACATGACGATCAGAGGATGTCCCTAGACACCCCAGCAACAGCAGACCTGCACATGGGGGGGGGATTTCTTAACCACTTGGCATGGTAAAAGCATGTTCCTTCCAGGATTGTCTGACACTTCTCCAACCAGATGGTCAGACGCGGCGTCTACCACAGGTTTGGCAGCGATCTACCGGGAACGATTGCTTTGGAGCTGTTGGCTATGGAATCCAGGTTTGGAAATGTTTCCACCACCTCACCCCCTTTGGGGGATCTACCCCATTGTAGCAGCTGCTGTGGCATGGGGTAAATCATGGTCAGGGTTATCAATCCGTTGTTACTCAGACAACTAAGCACATGTCATATCATCAACAAATGCCACTCATCATCCATAAGGTCATGATATTTATGGGGAACTCACTTGGTTGGCCACTTATCACATTTCTTTTACTTTCATTTACCAGGTGGGGGTATACATCCCTGCCGACAATTGTCTCATTTATATTCCAGGCATGTTCATCATACGCTTCCTACAGCCACCCATACAGTTACGGCCACTCTTTCGTTCCAGAGACAAAATCATGGATTAGACATACTCATGCAGCATAGCACGCACTATCCCACCTAGTGTCAGGGCTCCGCGGGCAGCGGTGAGGGGAGGCTGCAATCCTCTCGCAGCACTCACCCTCGGTCCGTCGCCGCCCGCGGTCCCTTCTCCCCTTACCGATAAGCGAGCGGCGTCCTCTCCTCCTGACACGCCGCCCGCGTCCTCCTCTCCTCCTCCCAGCGGCAGCATGTCTAACGCTGCACGCTGGGAGCCGGCACTATTATCTAAGCGCTGGGGTCACTCACGTGACCCGGCGTTAAAGCTACAGTGCAACAAACACAGTGGGGGGTATAGATATCCCCCACGTGTGTTTGTTAATACTGATTGGTGGTTAGCCAATCAGGATTCAGGCTAGGATTTAAATACTTACCTTTCCTGTCTATCTGTGCCCTGTTGTGGTCTTTGCTTTTTAGTATTGATTCCGAACGTGTGCTTTCTGGTTACGTACACTCTGGCTTGTTATACTGACTTTGTGACTTTCTCCTACCCTTTGACCTCGGCTTGTTTCTCGTTATTCTGTTTTCTGGTTCCCCTTACTCGGCTTGTCTCCTGACTATTCTGTGTGTGCTTAGCCCGGCCACTCTAAGGACCGGTACTGCACACTTTCTGTTTGTGTGTCTGTGTGTGTGTTAGCGTGTTGGGTTCCCCGGAATCGTGACACCTAGCACTTTCGTCCCATACTTGTAGAACGCATAACACAGCTTTTCACCTGGCTTAAAGAATCTCATTGGAACATGACATAGCTCAACCTGTGTCATAACATTTCTCCAGGTTTTGCATCTTTTTGACACCTTAAACTATCTCACACACCATTAATTATATATTTTACAGGCATTCATCAACACAGGATAACCTATAACCAAAACTACCATAACTTCATGCTATCATACCAGACAAGAATATACTCAGAGGTTTTCAGGAATCCATTCCCCCACGTTCCTCTCAGAGATTACCTATAGCCATCCAACTTTTCATCCTTATCGGACCTATTAGATCTACAACCATTTAATTATACTACCAAGTCGGCCATTACCAGCCATGCACATTGCCTTCTATGCCTTTCTCAGGCCAGAGAATCCACTACCATCACCACTACTCAGACAGATCATTGTCTTCAATGATCCCACTTACGTAAACACATATATCATTATCTATTGGCTCTACCACATTCCGAAACGATTCAACACGCACCAAAAGTAGAGATAACATACTATCCTACCCACAACAAATGGTATCCACTTTTGGTCCTAGATTCCTACCTTCAAAATCCTTCAGGAATTAAATACTGTAATGCATTTAATAAAATGTCTGGTTAATTTGTATATATATGTTGACTGTATTAAATCTTTGATTATTAATTTTTGCCCTCTTTATTTACAGGCCTACCGTATCGTCGGTCTCGGCACACCACAATCAACCTGCTCCCTTTATACTATCCTGCGCTTATGCTGGATCTTTACTCCATATACGGCTATTTGCCCCTTACATGAGTATTAAGGCCGTTTGGCCTGTATTTGTGTGAGGGGCTTAAATTAATTCACTCCCCTATATAAGGGACACCCCTTACCTGACCTATATAACTTGAGGTCAGCATCAGAATGACCCTCCCACCCACTCCTCATTTCAACACTTTCTCTTTTCTTTCCATTTACTTTACTTTCTTATTCCTTGGTGGGCCCTCTTTATTTACAGGCCTACCGTATCGTCGGTCTCAGCACACCACAACCGACTTTTATACTATCCTACGCTTATGCTGGATCTTTACTCCATATACAGCTATTTGCCCCTTACACAACTAATATTTTCCACACAGCTTATTCATTAATTTCACATCTGCACCTTCTAGCTCTGCAAAATCTTTCTTTAAAACCGATACCCAAATTTGTACCACATACTTAAGGTGAGGTGTTGCCAATTATTTATAAAGAGACAATATTATATTTTGATAACATGAATCAGTGCCACTTATTTACATGACATCAAGTTGCAAGTCTTTCGAATGGCATAGTGGCAAAGAACACTGTTGCCTAATTTGTTATCTACAGGGTACAGGAACAGGGTAAAGGAAAATGAAGATCATTAAATCAGACTTTCTAAAGACCAAATACTTTTTCATAGAATAAGTAAGTAGATGTTAGTAATATTTGCTCTAGACATTTGTACATGCTCTGGTTAGTGTACTGACGGCGAAAGGCACTTGTTGCCCATCTTTTCTTGCAAGTGCATCCTTAAACGCTGCATTTACACTCTCTGCCATGAGTCTTGGGCATCTTACCCAACATGGTCTTTTCATGTATGATAGGAAATATGTTTGCTGTAACATTAATGACACTTGTCTGACATTTGGATGTCTAAGTAGGCATCCAGTACTATATACTTTATCTTACTTTTCCCTATACTGCAAATAATCCTGAGGTGGGGATCATACCACCCGTGCCTGTGTCATAGAGCAGTTAGCCTGCCCTATATGCTGTGAGTATGTTTTATTATATTTTATATACCAGAAATATTTTACTGAGAGCACTATTGCTGTTTTATCTTCTCTATGAGCTCCTGTTACCATCTCCAAGAACGCTCATCATATATCCCAGAGGCGGGGATCATACCATTGTTCCTACTACACTAGAGCTAGTATACGCTCTATCAAATGTGAGTGGATCTACTATATTTTAACATTTTTTTAAATCTATTTTTGGAACATACAGCACCATTACTGTTTTCGTTTTATTTCCCCCCTGGCTGTCTGTTACTGCATCGAAGAGGAAACTCACCGCATATCCTACAAGCGGGGATCATACCGCTGCAAGCTATTCACACCAGAGCTGGATTAAGCTCTACAGAAAGTGAGTTAGATCTCTTGTATTTATATGTGATATCTATTGGATCACCCTGTACCATCACCCTTTTCATCACTCATCGCCCTCTTGCATATATTCGAAACCTGCTGGAGAGGAACCCTATAACTCCAGAGACAAACCTAGGATCCAAGTTCCACTATACTGGACTCTGTTTTATTATTACTACCTCAATTAGGACTAATTTATTTACCTTGCCTATTGGCCTATCCCTTTGTTTGTTTGCTTTTTTGCATTTACTTCAAGGAAACGTGAGGGAGTCTCTCTCTTGAACATTAGACTCTATTTTCAGTTTTTCTGTTATCCAGTACTATGTGATGTTATTTGTAACTATATGCACTGCTCTCTGCCACAAAAGGGCCAAAGACGAATTTAAGATGCCGGCGATTTGCCCGTTAGTACCCAATAGAACATGCATCACTCTGGCAACATTTCTGTCCCATGTGTGTGCCGAGCCACATGTACGTTCTGGGAAAGTGTGAATCTAGCACAGTTGACTATATAAATCATTCAGGAGCAATAGCATGTCAATAGCATGTTCCTTGTGCAGTGTAGCTTTTCGTTTACGACACAGCTTACTCTCATTTTTCTTTTTTTTCTGGTACTTCTCATCTGACTTGGCTCATTTGGATGGATTCTCTATTCTTTTGACCATGGTTTGATTTATGCCATCTCTATTGTCTTTTAGTAAACCAATTAACAGATGGCTCAAGCTGTATAAACCTCTCACACACCTGAGTGCATTGCCTTGTTATAGTTTACTGATATTCTCAATAGCGTGTTCTGATTCTATTGAGTCCTTTTGGTATTTAACCTGGCTTGTCTTGTTTACTTTGTCTTCTGTTCTCCCCATCATACTGACTTATTTACTACTTGTGCAACTTCTATGTTCCCTGCACTTTGCTTGTTTTCTGATCACATTTTGTTAATTTCCCATAACTATAGACATTACATTAAGCCCAGCCATTCTAATGCATCTATCCTGGTATTCTGTTTTTTATAGGATAGCTATTGAATTCAGCTCTGTGTGCTGGGTTGCTTTCACATCCTGACAACATGTTTGAAAAGTCAGACTTATTTAATTTTATTAGTTTCTTTGCCTTTTTTACAGCTATGCACTGTTCTGATTCTCCAATGGATTTGGAATACACCCTACACTGAACTAGAGTGTCATTATGTAAGCTCAGAATCATATACATTTCTTTATTTATGTCTTACAGTAGATCTCTTTCATCTTATTGAACATCTTGCATGTGGGATATATTTTAGAATTAAAGGGACACTATAGTCACCGGAACAACTACAGCTAATTGCATTTGTTCAGGCGAGTATAATCATTCCCTTCATGCTTTTTGCAGTAAACAATGTCTTTTCAGAGTAAATGCAGTGTTTACCTTACAGCCTAGCGATAACTCTAGTGGCCACTCCTCAGATGGCTGCTAGAGGTGCTTTCTGGGGCAGTGCTGCAGCACTGACATTCAGTGTCTCCAGACACTGAACATACCTCATAAAGATGCATTAATTCAATTCATCAATGAGGAGATGCTTATTGGCAGGGTTGTGTTTGACTTGTGCTGGCTCTGCCCATGATCTGCCTCATTGACAGTCTCAACCAATCATATGGGGAAGCATTGTGATTGGCTCTGACCACCACTTCTGATGATGTCAGCAGATAACAGGCAGTTTCAGAGGCAGACAGGGGGCAGAGCCAGTATCTGCAGACTTTAATACAAGTAAGATTGTGCTATATTTGGGGAAGCAAAAGGGACCATGGGGGCTAGATGGTGGTTTTAACACTATAGGGTCTGGAATACATGTTTGTGTTCCTGACCATATAGTGTTACTTTAACCCCTTACATTATCCTACTATATGTGCTTTGACAACTGCAGTTCCAATTGTTTCTATGACATACAAGATTTTACTATCCACTTTCCAGACCATATCATTTTAAAGAATATACTGATATGGTCATTTCGACATGGAGATTCAACCTTGGAGGGATAGTTTGTCCTTCATACTTTGCCTTAGTCCAAATGATCTTTGCTTCTCCAATGTATGCGCCTTTCTTTAAGATTATAGCTATGACAGTCAACCTTGGCATTCCATATATTGGATTACTACTTTCTTATGATGTAAGCCTCAAACATGGCTAATGAATAATAGTTTTAAATCATCTGGGAATACCACACCATTTTTCTATAAGAATTTTAGAAACTACATTCTTTAATGCTCATCCACGGTGACTCTCCCCTATATATATATTTTTTTGGACAGTTATATTTAAAAATACAATAGGTTAATTCTTTACCTTAGAACATTAACAAAATAAGCCTAGCTCTTTTCATTACAATCCTTAATGGAGACTATATTTCCAAGTTGTTTTTTTTAAAGTCTTTCTGTACAATATACATTTTTTTAATAATGTTCTTGTATATACTGTATGCGTTCTTGACCAAAATAAGCATGTTTCTTAGTGTGAACAGAAGCTTATTCTTGAAGTTGTGTATGGATTGAGTTTCTTAACTACAGTGCAGGAGTGTTTATAGTGACATTGATTGATGGTATCCATTAAAAAGAGAAGTGTGGCAGCCTTCACATGTCTTGTTATTTTAAATTGGATTTATTGTGAAAGATTAACTTTGAAAAGATGTTTTTTTTTCTTCTGTAAGAATTCTCTAGAATACATAAAAATATTATAGTAAATAAAAAAGGCACAAATTCAACAGAGTCAAATCAAACACAGCTCTAATGTGAATTAACACACACACACACACACACCCACCCACACACACACACACTGTAAGCTTGTTGGGGTATGGTTATCATCAACCTATTGTTTCTGTAACATTTTGAAATTGTCTCATTTATTGTTAAATTTCCCCTTTTTATAACATTGGAAAGCCCTGAGGAATAAATTGGCACTATAAAAATGGCAAAAATAATAAAAAATATATATATATATGAGCAAAAATAAAAGCACTCCAAGGACTTTTGTATGAAGTAGGAGTGTGTAAATGTATATGTATAATGAGGATATTTGCACGCAGGGGAGTTTTTATAAAAAAAGAAAATAAAGAAAACATATTTATTTTATTTAGCTTAAGATAAGATTACTAGTGATGTCGCGAACACAAAATGTTCGGTTCGCGAAAGGCGAACGCGAACTTCCGCAAATGTTCACGAACCGGGCGAACCGCCATAGACTTCAATGGGCAGGCGAATTTTAAAACCCACAGGGACTCTTTCTGGCCACAATAGGGATGGAAAAGTTGTTTCAAGGGGACTAACACCTGGACTGTGGCATGCCGGAGGGGGATCCATGGCAAAACTCCCATGGAATATTACACAGTTGATGCAGAGTCTGGTTTTAATCCATAAAGGGCATAAATCACCTAACATTTCAAAATCACAATGGATATGTATTGACACCTGACATATGACATATTGACACCTTGACATATGGATTGACACCTGTCCTCAGGGACCCTGATACACACTGACACAGAGCAGAATAGGGACTGTTCCCCCTACATAGGCTAACTTGGCAGATATGGATTGACACCTATCCTAAGGATCCCTGATACACACTGACACAGAGCAGAATAGGGACTGTTCCCCCTACATAGGGTCACTTGGCAGATATGGATTGACACCTATCCTAAGGATCCCTGATACACACTGACACAGAGCAGAATAGGCACTGTTCCCCCTACATAGGGTCAGTTGGCAGATATGGATTGACACCTGTCCTCAGGGACCCTGATACACACTGGGGGGGACCTACTGTCCTCCCCCCACCCCCACCCCTGCGTGGTGGGTGGGGGCCATAAAATTAATGAGGGGGGGCACCTACTGTCCTCCCCCCGGCCCCCACCCCTGCGCGGTGGGTGGGGGCCATAAATCACAATGGGGGAGGACCTACTGTCCTCCCCCCGCCCCCACCTTTGCGCGGTGGGTGGGGGCCATAAAAATAATGAGGGGGGACCTACTGTCCTCCCCCCGGCCCCCACCCCTGCGCAGTGGGTGGAGGCCATAAATCACAATGGGGGGAGGACCTACTGTCCTCCCCCCGCCTCCACCCCTGCACGGTGGGTGGGGCCCCTAAATAAAAATTCCCCCCCAATCAAAGGTGACTAGAGGTCCCCAAGCCCCTAGTCACCCACCCACCCAACCCCACAAAAAGTTACCCCCTACCTACCCCCCTCACCCTAAGAAATAGTGAAGGGGGATAAAATAACTAACCTATAAAGAAAAATTCAACTTACCATTTGACGTTGTCTTTTTTCTAAAATCTTCTTTTTTCAGCCCCAAAAAAGGCCAAATAAAAAGCCATAAGAACCGACGCAATTAAAAAAAAAAAATCCATCTTCACCCATGGGGGGCTCCGCGCAGTCTGAGCTCTGCAGGGCGGGGGAAGGCTTATAAAGCCTTGCCACGCCCTGCAATTAGGCTAAGAACACTCTGATTGGCTGGTTCCAAAGAACTTTCCCACGGTGTGTAAAACGACACAGAGCACTCTGATTGGTTAGATTCCAAGCCCACCAATCACAGTGCTCTGAGTCATTTTACACAGCGTGGGAAAGTTCTTTGGAATTTTCCCACACTGTGTAAAATGACAAAGAGAACTCTGATTGTTGGGCTTGGAATCTAACCAGAGTGTTCTGTGTCATTTTATACAGCGTGGGAAAGTTCTTTGGAATTTTCCCACGCTGTGTAAAATGACAAAGAGCCCTCTGATTGTTGGGCTTGGAATCTAACCAATCAGAGTGTTCTGTGTCATTTTACACAGCGTGGGAAAGTTCTTTGGAATTTTCCCATGCTGTGTAAAAATGACAAAGAGCACTCTGATTGGTGGGCTTGGAATCTAACCAATCAGAGTGCTCTGTGTCATTTTACACAGCGTGGGAAAGTTCTTTAGAATTTTCCCACGCTGTGTAAAATGACAAAGAGCACTCTGATTGGCTTAAACCAGCCAATCAGTGTTCTTAGCCTAATTGCAGGGCGTGGCAAGGCTTTATAAGCCTTCCCCGCCCTGCAGAGCTCAGTCTGCGCGGAGCCCTCCATGCGTGAAGATGGCTAATTTTTTTTTGCGCTGTTTTTTTTTTTTGGTTTGTTTTTTAAATTGCGTTGGTTCTTATGGCTTTTTATTTAGCCTTTTTGGGGCTGAAAAAAGAAGATTTTAGAAAAAAGAAGACGTCAAATGGTAAGTAGATTTTTTTCTTTACAGGTTAGTTATTTTATTCCCCCCTTCACTATTTTTTAGGGTGAGGGGGATAGGTAGGGGGTAACTTCTCTTGGGGTGGGGGGGTGGGTGACTAGGGGCTTGGGGACCCCTAGTCACCTTTGATTGGGGGGATTTTTATTTAGGGCCCCTACCCACCACTCAGGTGTGGGAGCTGGGGAGGGACAGTAGGTCCTCCCCTCATTGTGATTTATGGCCCCCACCCACTGCGCAGGGTGGGGGCCGGGGGGAGGACAGTAGGCCCCCCTCATTATTTTTATGGCCCCCAGCCACACCGCAGGGGTGGGGGCGGGGGGAGGACAGTAGGTCCTCCCCCATTGTGATTTATGGCCCCCACCCACCGCGCAGGGGTGGGGGCGGGGGGGAGGACAGTAGGTCTCCCCCCTCATTATTTTTATGGCCCCCTTCCACCGCGCAGGGGTGGGGGCGGGGGGAGGACAGTAGGTCCCCCCATTTTGATTCATGGCCCCCACCCACCGTGCACAGGTGGGGGTGGGGGGGAGGACAGTAGGTGCCCCCCTCAGTGTGTATCAGGGTCCCTGAGTACAGGTGTCAATCCATATCTGCCAAGTGACCCTATGTAGGGGGAACAGTCCCTATTCTGCTCTGTGTCAGTGTGTATCAGGGATCCTTAGGATAGGTGTCAATCCATATCTGCCAAGTGACCCTATGTAGGGGGAACATTCCCTATTCTGCTCTGTGTCAGTGTCTGGAGGGAGTATCTGCAGTAACACAGGGTGTCTGGAGGGAGTATCTGCAGTAACACAGGGTGTCTGGAGGGAGTATCTGCAGTAACACAGTGTGTTTGGGGGGTTATCTGCAGTAACACAGAGTGTCTGGAAGGAGTATCTGCAGTAACACAGAGTGTCTGGAGGGAGTATCTGCAGTAACACAGGGTGTCTGGAGGGAGTATCTGCAGTCACACAGAGTGTCTGGAGGGAGTATCTGCAGTAACACAGAGTGTCTGGAGGGAGTATCTGCAGTAACACAGGGTGTCTGGAGGGAGTATCTGCAGTAACACAGGTTGTCTGGAGGGAGTATCTGCAGTAACACAGAGTGTCTGGAGGGAGTATCTGCAGTAACACGGGGTGTCTGGAGGGAGTATCTGCAGTAACACAGAGTGTCTGGAGTGAGTATCTGCCGTAACACAGAGTGTCTGGAGGGAGTATCTGCAGTAACACAGAGTGTCTGCAGGGAGTATCTTCAGTAGCACACAGTGTCTGGAGGGAGTATCTGCAGTAACACAGAGTGTCTGGAGGGAGTATCTGCAGTAACACAGGGTGTCTGGAGGGAGTATCTGCAGTAACACAGGGTGTCTGGAGGGAGTATCTGCAGTAACACAGAGTGCCTGGAGGGAGTATCTGCAGTAACACAGAGTGTTTGGAGGGAGTATCTGCAGTAACACAGAGTGTCTGCAGGGAGTATCTGCAGTAACACAGAGTGTCTGGAGGGAGTAGCTGCAGTAACACAGAGTGTCTGGAGGGAGTATCTGCAGTAACACAGAGTGTCTGGAGGGAGTATCTGCAGTAACACAGTGTCTGGAGGGAGTATCTGCAGTAACACAGGGTGTCTGGATGGAGTATCTGCAGTAACACAGGGTGTCTGGAGGGAGCATCTGCAGTAACACAGGGTGTCTGAAGGGAGTACCTGCAGTAACACAGGGTGTCTGGAGGGAGTATGTGCAGTAACACAGAGTGTCTGGGGGGAGTATCTGCAGTAACACAGAGTGTCTGGAGGGAGTATCTGCAGTAACATAGAGTGTCTGGAGGGAGTATCTGCAGTAACACAGAGTGTCTGGGGGGAGTATCTGCAGTAATACAGAGTGTCTGGAGGGAGTATCTGCAGTAACACAGAGTGTCTGGAGGGAGTATCTGCAGTAACACAGAGTGTCTGGGGGGTGTATCTGCAGTAACACAGAGTGTCTGGAGGGAGTATCTGCAGTAACACAGAGTGTCTGGAGGGAGTATCTGCAGTAACACAGAGTGTCTGGAGGGAGTATCTGCAGTAACACAGAGTGTCTGGGGGGAGTATCTGCAGTAACACAGAGTGTCTGAAGGGAGTATCTGCAGTAACACAGAGTGTCTGGAGGGAGTATCTGCAGTAACACAGAGTGTCTGGGGGGAGTATCTGCAGTAACACAGAGTGTCTGGAGGGAGTATCTGCAGTAACACAGAGTGTCTGGAGGGAGTATCTGCAGTATCACAGAGTGCCTGGAGGGAGTATCTGCAGTAACACAGAGTGTCTGGGGGGAGTATCTGCAGTAACACAGAGTGTCTGGAGGGAGTATCTGCAGTAACACAGAGTGTCTGGAGGGAGTATCTGCAGTAACACATAGTGTCTGGGGGGAGTATCTGCAGTAATACAGAGTGTCTCGGGAGAGTATCTGCTTGTAACATTCATATTCACTAAAAAAAAAAAATTGAAAAAAATAAATAAAATGGTTGCAGCTTCCGAATTAATCTAAAATGGATGCTGTCCAGTAGGTGGGAGGGTCTGCTAGGGAGGGTGTGCTGCTGATTGGCTTTAATGTGTCTGCTGACTGTGAGGTACAGGGTCAAAGTTTACTCAATGATAAAGAATAGGGGGCGGACCGAACATCGCATGTGTTCGCCCGCGGTGGCGAACGCGAACATGCTATGTTCGCCAGGAACTATTAGCCAGTTAACCATTCGGGACATCACTAAAGATTACGTGTTATGAATAACTGCTAACATTGCCGTTATCTATCGTCCCCCTCGTTCCCCTCTCCTCTTCCTTGACCACTTTCCTGCCTGGCTACCCTATTTCCTCTCTTCTAATATTCCATTCCTAATCCTTGAGGACTTCAATATTCCCATTAACCCACCTTTGACCTCAGCAGCCTCCAAACTACTTTTAATTACTTCCTCCCTCAGACTATAACAGTGGGCTATTTATCCCACCCATGTAGCTGGCAATACCCTTGACCTCATTTTCTATTATGCATGTACAGTATCTAATATCTGCAACACTCCATTTCCTCTCTCTGATCACCACCTCTTATCGTTTGCTCTCGACTACCCCTTTACTCAACAACCTCAGCCTAACCCCCCTCAACTCAGGAGGGACCATAATTCTCTTGACCTCTAGCAGCTGATATTGATTCACAACTGCCATCTATCCCTTCCCTCTCCTATCCCTCACTGACCATCTCCACATATAACACTACCCTCACCTCTGCCTTGAACACTGCAGCCCGCTCCACATATGCACCTCAAGAAGGACACACCCCCAACCTTGGCATACTAAATCCACACGCTACCTGCAAAGATGCTCCCGTTGTGCTGAACACTCCTGGAGGAAGTTTCGCACTCAGGCAGACTTTCTCAATTATTGATTCATATTGTGTTCATACAGCGCAGCCCTTACCCTCGCCAGGCAGTCATACTTTTCCTCTCTCATTAGTTCATGCTCCCACAATCCCAGGCTTCTCTTTCATACCTTTAATTTTCTTCTTCGCCCTGCTGTGGCCACCCCCCAAACTAACCTTACTGATGATAGCTTTGCATGCTCTTTTAACCGACAAGATTGAACAGATAAGGATCTTCTCCCCACCCTGCCATTCTCTTTCTCAACCACATGTAGATCATGCCTTTCCTACCCTTCAGACTTTCTCCCCAGCTACTGAACAAGAGGTGGCTGCGCTTCTCCTTTCCTCTCACCCCACCACTTGCCCGCTCGATCCTGTCCCGTCTCACCTCATCAGATCTCTCTCCCCTTGTCTTGTGCCTTCCTTAACACACAACCTAAACTACTCTTTCTCTTCTGGCTTTGTCCCTGCTGACCTTAAACATGCCACTGTAGTACCAATCCTGAAAAAAAACATCTCTTGACCCCATCCTCCCCTTTTAACTATTCTCCTATATCCCTGCTCCCTTTTCCCTCAAAGCTTCTAGAAAGACTTGTCTTTACCCATGTGTCTCGCTTCCTAAATTCCAACTCTCTCCTTGACTCTTTAGTTTGGCTTCCGCCCTCTCCACTCTACTGAGACTGCTCTTATCAAAGTTACTAATGACTTAATCACAGCTAAATCCATAGGCCACTACTCCATATTAATTCTTGTTGACCTCTCTGCTGCCTTTGACACCATTGATCATGCTCTCCTCCTTCAAACTCTTCAATCGCTCAGTCTCTGTGACTTTGTTCTCTCATGGTTTTCCTCTTATCTCTCCCAACGCTCATTCAGTGTCTCTTTTTCCAAGGATTTTTTTTCCTTGTCTTTCCTCCTTTTCATACTGAGCCTCCTCTCTCACTCTCCCTTCAAGTCAGTGGTATCCACATAGGTCCATCCTTGCAAGAACACTGTCTTGGTGTCATACTTGACTCTAGCCTCACTTTTGAGTCTCATATCCAGTTTGTTGCCAAACCCTATAGATTCCAACTAAAAAACATAGCCCGCACCCGCCTCTTTATTACAAAAGATGCTACCAAGGAGCTTGTCCTTGCTCTAATAATTTCCCGCATGGATTATTGTAACCCTCTCCCGATTGGTCTTCCCAAAAGCCGCATCGCCCAGCTACAGTCTCTAGTTAATGCCGCCGCCAGACTGATTTTCCTCTCTAGTCATTCCTTTCACACCTCACCCCTCTGTCAGTTCTTACATTGGCTTCCTGTAGTTAATTCAAAGAGCTAACTCATACTGCACTGAACAATTCTAGTCCCTCGTATATCTCTTCACAGATCCATAGGTATGCCCCTCCTCGTTCCCTCCGCTCTGCCTGTGACCACCTCCTGACCGCTGCTAGCACCCATACGGCCAACTCGCACTTGCAGGACTTCTCATGGGCAGCCCCTTCCTAGGGAATAGCCTGCCTACCCCAATCAGACTCTCCTCTAGTCTTCAATCATTTAAGAAATGCCTTAAAACCGATCTCTTTAGGAAAGCTTATTGCCTCTCAGAGTAACCTCTACCATACACACCTGTCTCTTGCTCTCTCCTATAGGGCAGCACTTTGCTCTCTCCTCCAGCTCTGCTTCACTCCCCCCTTATTTTATTAATATTTCCTGTCCTAATGTTTTTTATACCCCACCTCCTATAGACTGTAAGCTCGTTTGAGCAGGGTCCTCTTCAACCTATTGTTCCTGTAAGTTTTCTTGTAATTGTCCTATTTATAGTTAAATCCCCCCCTCATAATATTGTAAAGCACTACGTTTTCTGTTGGCGCTATATAAATGGCAATAATAATATTAATAATAATAACTGTATGTGTTTATATGTATTCTACTACAGTAACCTATGGCAGGTCAAAGGGCACATTTTCCTTTCTTAAGACAACTATTACAAGAAGGGAACAATAGGGCCAAACATACAGGTGTATGCAGCTGGCCTCTTTACAAGCAGCTATGTTACCAATTTTTAACTTTTCACACCACAACTTACAATAATTGTTCCCAAGTACATTTCATTTAATGGTATCCCTAACTCAACCCTGTTTATTGTTTGAACAAGGTACATTGTTCAACATTTTGGCCTTATTGGTTTTATTGTCCAAAGTATGTAACCAAAAATCTTTACATCTCATAAACTCCTTGACATGGACTCCTTCACATCTGGGCTTTTCAGTGTACTCTTGTGCAATAATATTCAGCATGGGCAGTTAAAGCCCTGCTTTTAAGTAAAGTCGAAGCACTGGTTGATCAGATTGTGTTTTACTTCTCTTTTTTTATTTTTCATTTCTTATTCAATTCTCTCTGTTTCTCTCTTCAAATAAAAAAGTAATTTGTAGATTATTAAAAATAGATCTCCCCAGGAACAATAATTTACTTCAATCTATTACATTCTTAGAACCCAACATTTAAGCTAGTACAGATTTAACAGCATTAGATTCTTTATTTATGATAATAGTTATTAATATCTCATCAATCGCTCATTAATTCCTTATTAATTGTGGGCAAAAGCAAAGCAAATGAATTCAGCACAGCATTCTTGCTATGCATTAGCATTATTTAATATAGAAATATTATTTAAATGTAAATTAGTTATCAAATATTTAATACACTATCATTAAAATAATCTTTCAGTTTGAAATAAAACATAATATGTTTTTTGTTTTTTTTCCAAGTTGCAATTAAGTATCTCAGTACTTAATGGGGCAGTTGGTAATTTAAAAAAATATATATCAAGTTTGCATAATCAAGTACTTCTAAAATACACTTCGTAGTTCAATTTAAAGTTCTCATATAATATAACTTTTGCTAATTTCAACACATGTATAGGTATGGTCATTTCATGCTAGAAATGTTATATAATCTATTTTCTTGATATAATTTGTTAAAATACATAGTCCATATACACTGCTCAAAATAATAAAGGGAACCCAAAAATAACACATCCTAGTTCTGAATGAATTAAATATTTTTCTGAAATACTTTGTTCTTTACATAGTTGAATGTGCTGACAACAAAATCACACAAAAATTAAAAAATGGAAATCAAATTTTTCAACCCATGGAGTTCTGGATTTTGAGTCACACTCAAAATTAAAGTGGAAAAACACACTACAGGCTGATCCAACTTTGATGTAATATCCTTAAAACAAGTCAAAATGAGGCTCAGTAGTGTGTGTGGCCTCCACGTGCCTGTATGACCTCCCTACATGGTCCTGATGAGGTGGAGGATGGTCTCCTGAAGGATCTCCTCCCAGACCTGGACTAAAGCATCTGCCAACTCCTGAACAGTCTGTGATGCAACGTGACGTTGGTGGATGGAACGAGACATGATTTGCTCAATTGGATTCAGGTCTGGGGAACGGGTCAGTCCATATCATCAAAGCCTTTGTCTTGCAGAAACTGCTGACACACTGCAGCCACATGAGGTCTAGCATTGTCTTGCATTAGGAGGAACCCAGGGCCAACCTCACCAGCATATGGTCTCACAAGGGGTCTGAGGATCTCATCTCGGTACCTAATGGCAGTCAGGCTACCTCTGGCGAGCACATGGAGGGCTGTGCGCCCCCCCCCCAAAGAAATGCCACCCGACACCATTACTGACCCACTGCCAAACCGGTCATGCTGGAGTATGTTGCAGGCAGCAGAACGTTCTCCACGGCATTTCCAGACTCTGTCATGTCTGTCACATGTGCTCAGTGTGAACCTGCTTTCATCTGTGAAGAGCACAGGGCACCAGTGGCAAATTTTCCAATCTTGGTGTTCTCTGGCAAATGCCAAACGTCCTGCACGGTGTTGGGCTGCAAGCCCATCCCCCACCTGTGGATGTAAGGCCCTCATACCACCCTCATGGAGTCTGTTTCTGACAGTTTGAGCAGACACATGCACATTTGTGGTCTGCTGGAGGTTATTTTGCAGGGCTCTGGCAGTGCTCCTCCTGTTCCTCTGTGCACAAAGGCAGAGATAGCGGTCCTGCAGCTGGGTTGTTACCCTCCTATGGCCTCATCCAAGTCTCCTGATGTACTGGCCTGTCTCCTGGTAGCACCTCCATGCTCTGGACACTATGCGTACATCTGCAAGATTGGTTTGAAATTATTTGGATTAAGGAACCTACAGTAACACTCCTGCATTCATTTGGCCACAGTTCCAGGACACTGCATAAAATAGAAGACACCACTCCAAAAATGACACAACTGCACCAATTCCATTTATCTTTGGGTCTAACTTTATTGCTGAAACCAAGAGTGCTGCACTCACCTGAACATGCAAACAGGTTGCTGCTGGTGCCAATTTATACAACATTCAAAATCCAGCGAACTCGCTTGCTTATGTCATATATGACAATATAATGTAACTAAACCCCCATTCTTTTTTGCCTACGTGAGGTGTTTTTAAATAAAACTATTGCATTCTGTGAAAATTGAAATCGATGTTTAGTGAATGAGGGAGTTCGCTGGATTTTGTATGTTCTAACTTTATTGCTAACTCATTTAATCAAAGGAGAAGCTTCAGATCACAAAATTATTCTGCTGTGTCAGTTTGAAACACTCGGCCACACCACTCTGGATGTAACATAATATGTACAGTTAGGGGAAAAAGTATTTGATTCCCCTTCACACTGACAAAGAAATGATCATTCTATAATTTTATTGATAGGTGTATTTTAACAGTGAGAGACAGAATAACAACAACAACAAAAAAACAGAAAAACACATGTCAAAAAAGTTATAAATCGGTTTGCATGTCAATGAGTGAAATAAGTATTTGGCCCCTTCGACTTAGTACTTTTTTTTGTTATTTTGTCTTTCACTGTTAAAATACACCTATCATTAAGTTCAAGTATGAAAGGATGAAGGATGATATAATGCCACATGATGTCCATATATGTGCCATTGCGGGATCAGGATGGAACAGGCATCATAACAAAGAGTATTTTTTTTTTTTGTTATTCTGTCATTCACTGTTAAAATACAACTACCATTAAAATTATAAACTGGTCATTTCTTTGTCAGTAGAGGATCAAATACTTTTCCCCCTCACTGTACCAGGTCCCACTTGCATCATTTTGAAACTACCTAAGCCTACATGGGCCCCTCTGGTGCATGCATCAATGATGCTAAATTGGTGCAAGAGTCTGGGCCAATATATGCACTAAAAACCTAAAAAGTATTCAGAAGAAAAAGAGAGAAGAGATATGGGGCAAATTAACTAAGTAATGCTCTAAAACTGGACTTAAGATATACCATACAATATCTAAAAAAAAACCATAACACTAAAGAAGAACAGAAAAACTATTCATAGAGCAGGGGCATCAACTTAAAGGACACTCTAGTGCAAGGAAAACAATCCGGTTTCTGCTCGCCGCCGCTCCTTCTCTTCCTTACGTCAGCCGGTGGGCGAGACTGATCCCGCCCGCCGGCTGAGGAGACCTAAAGCGCATGCACAGAAATGCCGCGCACGCGCATTAGAGCTCTCCATATGAAAGCATTGAAAATGCTTTTCAATGCTTTCCTATGGGGAATTGAGCAACGCTGGAGGTCCTCACACAGCGTGAGGACGTCCAGCGATGCTCTAGCACAGAAAACCTGTGCTACAGACACGGAAGTGCTCTCTAGTGGCTGTCTAGTAGACAACCACTAGAGGAAGAGTTAACCCTGCAAGGTAATTATTGCAGTTTATAAAAAAACTGCAATAATTACACTTGCAAGGTTAAGGGTAGTGGGAGTTGGCACCCAGACCACTCTAATGGGCAGAAGTGGTCTGGGTGCCTGGAGTGTCCCTTTAAAGCAATAAAATAAAGACCAAATGTAAATATAAAAATATAAAACCAAATAAAATTACCTAATCAGTTAGGTTTAATGAAAAATAAAAATATATAGAACAGTAGCAAAACAAAAATAAAACCCAGAAGCAAGAAAAATGAATGCCAGTGATGTTCGAATAGGATAAGATAAATGAACTTGCAACAAGAATCTCACATTGAGTGCTGATAGTTTAGTACCCAGCCACTGAAAATATAAATACATCAGATATCATCAGTGATGAAATCACTGTAAACCATAAAAAGAAGTAATGAATAGCCAGGGAATTAAGTTATTCCTCAGTTAGCATCTGCAAAATAAAAAGCAGAAGAAAACAGTGTTTTCAAAAAATAGAAAACATTTATTGTAATTTATTAAAACACTCACACTTTAACAAAGATAGAGGTGCCTATCAGGGAACACCATCCTTACATTCCTTTTACAAGCAGGCTGAGAGAATGAAGGAGGAGGCAAGCTAGAAATGGTGACTGGCATGCTTTCCAGCGACAGTCTGTGATGAAGTAACCCAGCTGAGTCACGAAACGCACAAGATGAGAAGTTCCCTCTTGTGCAGTTGGGGACTTGCTGTGTAGCCTTCAGTACCTTGACTCCACCCCCTCACTCGATCGAGATTCCAACATCTAGACCAAGTGCTGGAATTCACTCTGGTCACGGATCAATTTCTATTTGTTTATTTATCATGCTTTTTATTTGTCATTAGATCTAATTGATTAGGTCATTTTATTTGGTGTTATATTTTTTATTTATATGTGGTCCTTATTTTATTGCCCTATTTTATCTAAGTTGATGCTCCTGGTTTATGAATAGTCTTTCTGTTCATTTTACTATATATACACACTAGTCTTCCTATAAACCAGTGCCCTTTTGTGTTTTCAGAACTTGTAAGGATGTGCATTTGTTCCTAATTTAGATTTTCTGTGTTTTACCCGGCTACGAAGTGGACCATGTTACTTTCTATCCTGAATTTTGTGTACTGACCTGGCTTTGACACGTTGTTTTTGCCTTACACCGCTTTTCAGTCCTGACTTGTTCCTGATTCTGCATTTCTCCACTGATCTTGAACTAGTACTTTTTTGGCTTATACTAGCTTTGTTTGTTTATTTAAACTTGCTGGATCAATATTGTCAGATACTCTCTGGCCTACATATAAATATGCCCCCACTCACTGCAACAAGGTTAATTTTCGACATTAGATACCTTTTTATTAAAAGCCCTGCTACATTTTCATGACATTCTTTTAGAATTGGAGCTGCTTCAGCAGCCTCTAGTAAAAATGTCCTGGTAAATAACATCAAATGTCTGGGTCATTGGACATCAGCAGCTTTTTCCAGATACATTCCTCAACCAGAAATGGAATTGAGACAGGCATTTAAAGATGTAGCTTTGTCAACACGTATTAAAGTATTGATGTTAAACCGTTTGCCCTTACATCAGTTTCGGCACACCACAATCAAATAATTTCCAGCTCTAAGAGGTCTGTGTTTGCCCCGACCACAAATAGTAAGACACAGTCTGTATTTGTGGAAGGGGTTACCTGGCATATAAAACCATGGGTCACCCCTACCACTGGGCCAAGGCCGTCTGGTTCATACCACCTACCGCTCACTTCTGTTTTTGTCCTTGACCACAAATATATATATATATATATATATATATATATATATATATATTTATATTCAAGATAAAAGAAACAAGAGGCCCACAATTGCATAGTAAGTATTTGTAGTTGATAGAAGAATAAAGAAAAGCACTTACAATTTTCTGGAGCTTCTACATAGCTCCAATGATATTGATGGGCGGTATGATCCCTGCCTGTCTATATACATGTAGTCCTGGTCTGGTCAGATCTTGGGCTAGTAGCCAGCAGCAGGTGTGTGATAGTAGTGTTCCAAATGATGTGGGGAGAAGTTTTTACTTGTAAGTGCGGAGCATCAGGTCACCGATATGTAATATGCAGAGAATAAAACAAAACATAGTGTAGTCTGATAAAAGAAGAGGTACTCACAAAGACAGATCAAATATTGACTTTGCTCAATCCTTCTGGCATAGGTGGTATGCAGGGCCGCCACCAGAAATTTTGGGGCCCCTAACTCAGCTCAGGGTCTGGGCCCCTTGGGGCCCGCCTCCAAATTATGCCCACTGGGTCAGTGGCGGATCCAGAGTCTGATCTCGGGAGGGGCACTTGTAGATTATTTAACTAAATAATCCAGACACAATAACCACTACAGCTCAGTGTAGTGGTTATGGTGCCAATAGGGCTGGGACTCCCTCCCAGAGTAAGTAGTCAAACCGTTTAAGAACAGTTTGACAACTTACCTGAGGTCTGCTGGGAAATGGGGCTGTCATAGGGCATAGGAGCAGCGGTGTGTGTGAATGGTGCAATGTGTGAGGGGTGCAGTGTGTATGTGTGAGGGGGACAGTGTGTGAAGGTTGCAGTGTGTGAGTGAGGGTGGCAGTGTATGTCAGGGGTGCAGTGTGTGTGTGTGTGTCAGTATGTGTGTGTGACAGTTGCAGTGTATGTGTGTATGGGGGGCAATGTGTGTATGGGGGGCAGTGTGTGTGGGCAGTGTATGTGTGTATGGGGAGCAGTGTGTGTGTATGGGGGGCAGTATGTGTATAGAGGCAGTGTGTGTATGGGGGGAAGTGTGTGTGTATGGGGGGCAGTGTGTATGTATGGAGGGCAGTATGTGTGTATAGGGGGCAGTGTGTGTGTATAGGGGGCAGTGTGTGTGTGTATGGGGGCAGTGTGTGTGTATGGGGGGCAGTGTGTGTGTGTATGGGGGGCAGTGTGATCTCCCCTCCAGTCCGAAGGCACATTGCAGGGCTAGCACCTGCATGTGCTGGCAGGGGAGAGGGAGACCGTCGGTTTTCTCGGGGGGGAATTGCCCCGTTGCCCCCCCCCCCCCCCTGAATCCGCCACTGCACTGGGTCCGCCTCCAAATACCGCCCACAGGAATACACACACAGACACAAAGACACACACTGATACATACTAACAGACACACATACTGAAACAGACATACACGCATACAGGCATACATACTGACACACATACTGGGACATACACACAGGCATACATAGTGACAGACAGACACATACTAACATACATACAGACACACATGCACGAGGACATAAAGACTCATACATACAGACACCGACATACATACATACACACACACACATACATTCATACATGCAGACATACTGACAGACATACAGACACTGACATCCATACACACATACATTCATAATGGCATACAGACATACATTCGTAATGGCATACAGACATACATACATACATACATACATTCAGACTGACATACATGCATATATACAGACATACTGACAGACATGCATACAGACATACGTTGATAATAATATGCAGACATACATTCATACTGACTTACAGACATACATATATACATATATAATGACATACATACATAGACATACCTACAGACAGACATACATCCATAGACATACATACATACACACACACACACACATACATACATAGACATACATGCATGCATACAGTCAGACAGACATACACACATACACACAGCCATGCATGCATACAGACATACAGACAGACAGACAGACATACAGACATACATGCATACAGACAGACAGACAGACAGACAAAGTCTGCATGCATGTCAGACAGACAGACATAGACATACATATATACAGACAGACATACATGCATACATACATACACAGACATACATGCATACATACATATACAGACAGACAGACAGGGCTCGTTTTCCAGCCACCCTCCTGTCTCTTACTTTTTCTTTGCAGGAGGGTGGCTGGGGATGATGGGAGTCGGCGCGGCTGCCTCTTCACTGCCTGGCTCTCCCTCTTCACTGGCGCGCGTTCCTCCCACGCAGAGTGTGCTTGGAGGAAGTGACCACAGCAGCACTTGCGGCTGCTTTTTTTATTTTTATTTTAAAGGGGCCCGGTCGCGCTATACAACGGCCACAGCGCTGACCGTTATGGTTGTCACCCCCTGATGGCGGCCCTGGTGGTATGTTCCCCACCAAGAAATTAGAAGAAAGCATCTGGATAAAATCTTCTAAAAACCAACTGGCAGTAGGCTTTTTCATGGGATTCAAACCTGGGGTTCCCTGTTCTAAGGCAGTGACATTACAACTTTGCTAACCACTAACTCTGTGAATTTATACTGATAATTGAGTTTGTTTAGTTGACCTTGTAGTCAATCCAGGCCATGCACAGATTGGTCTGTCTGGTCTTATAGCTATGCTCTCTCGGTGTTCAAAAGTGCCTAACCCAGATTTGTTTTCATTATCGTGTTGGTTTAAGTACTTTAAAAAATTGTTGCATTCTAGAAAGATTATATATATATATATATATATATATATATATATCTTTCTATGTAAGGTTATGTAACACTTTTATAGCACGCAGGTGGACTCCATTTAACTATTTATGTGAATTATGCAGATACATGGTTGCATTAAGAGGTTTTATATCAACAGAGATGAAAACATTTCTAAAAATTATTTGGCACTTTTGATATGTTATGTGAATTAAATGGTAAACATCTGAATAATAATAAAAGTAATAATAATAAAATAGTAATGAAAAAAATATATTTAAAATAAATGTGTAAATGTATATTTGTATAAATTATGTTGTATTATTTTAATATCTATATTAGCATCTTTCTTATCACTTCTAAAATAACATCATCTTTCCTTTCAATAAGAAAAATCATGTCAGCCTCATTTTACCCAGTCACAAATTTCACAGGACATGTTTTTTCACAATTGCTTTACTTAAAAAAATCTACATTGTGAAATGATGTCTACTAGATTAGTGTTTTATTCAGCCATTCAGGCTACATCCTAATGACTCTTTTGATTCATGTTACCCTCCAACGTTGGTTTGGATCTTGACATTTTTGTGTTCTTTGTTAACCTTGCCTTTAATTTGGTTACTTGCAATGTTGACCTTCTGCACTCTGTCATGATGCCTGTTCCATTCTGATGCCGCAATGGCACACATGTGGACACCATGTGGCATTATATCATCCTTTCATACTTGAACTTAATGATAGGTGTATTTTAACAGTGAAAGACAGAATAACAAAAACAAAATCCAGAAAAACAAATGTCAAAAAAGTTATAAATTGATTTGCATGTCAATAAGTGAAATAAGCATTTGATTCCCTATCAATCAGCAAGATTTCTGGTTTCCAGGTGTCTTTTATACAGGTAATGAGCTGAGATT
Source organism: Pelobates fuscus (assembly GCF_036172605.1). Classification (NCBI taxonomy): domain Eukaryota; kingdom Metazoa; phylum Chordata; class Amphibia; order Anura; family Pelobatidae; genus Pelobates; species Pelobates fuscus. Next base: position 42,287,351 of record NC_086328.1, read on the forward strand.
CAAAGCACTTTAATCGTCTAATCTCAGCTCGTTACCTGTATAAAACACACCTGCCCACAAAGCAATCAATCAGATTCCAAACTCTCCACCATGTCCAAGACCAAAGAGTTGTCCAAGGATGTCAGGGACAAGATTGTAGACCTACACAAGGCTGGAATGAGATACAAGACCATCATCAAGCAGCTTGGTGAGAAGGTGACAACAGTTGGTGTGATTATTCGCAAATGGAAGAAACACAAAATAACTGTCAGTCTCCCTCGGTCTGCTGCTCCACACAAGTTCTAACCTCATGGAGTTTCAATGATCATGAGAATGGTGAGGAATCAGCCCAGAACTACATGGGAGGATCTTGTTAATGATCTCAAGGCAGCTGGGACCATAGTCACCAAGAAAACAATTGGCAACCCACTACTCAGCGAAGGAATGAAATTCCTGCTCAAGAAAGCACATGTACAGGCCCGTTTGAAGTTTGCCAATGAACATCTGAATGATTCAGAGGAGAACTGGGTGAAAGTGTTGTGGTCAGATGAGAAAAAATAATCGAGCTCTTTGGCATCGACTCAACTCGCCGTGTTTGGAGGAGGAGGAATGCTGCCTATGACCCCAAGATCACCATCACCAATATAAAACATGGAGGTGGAAACATTATGCTTCTTCTAAGGGGACAGGACAACTGCACCGTGCCATGTACTGTCAAATCTTGAGAACCTCCTTCCCTCAGCCAGGGCATTGAAAATGGGTCGTGGATGGGTAATTCAGCATGACAATGCCCAAAACACACAACCAAGACAACAAAGGAGTGGTTCAAGAAGAAGCACATTAAGGTCCTGGAGAGGTCTTCAGACCTTAATCCCATAGGAAATCTGTGGAGGAAGCTAATAGTTCCAGTTGCCATCAACCTCGAAACCTTAATGACTTGAAGAGGATCTGCAAAGACGAGTTGGACAAAATCACTCCTGAGGTCTGTGCAAACCTGGTGGCCAACTACAAGAAACGTCTGACCTCTGTGATTACCAACAAGGGTTTTGCCACCAAGTACTAAGTATATGGATATACCTCACTTAGAATATTGACATTTATTCAAGTGAATATAGCTTATGCCTGTACTTACTTGTACTGACAATTATTTTTTTTATTTTTAGTTTGATTAACTAAAGGTGATTTTAAAGCTCACTTTCTCTTCTTCTAGTGTTCAGTATTTTAACACAGTATGTTTCCTAGCTTATTTCAACACAGGCATCTGATTCATCAACCTATGCTCACCTCTGCTGTTATTCCTTGTGTGTGTGTACATCAGTTCCTCATAGATTGTAAGCTCATTTGAGCAGGGCCTTCAATTCATAATTTGTGTATTTATAACATTGTGTAAAACCTGAATTTTCCGTAGTTAAGCACTTTAAATATAAGTGTCTCATATCTTTGGATTGTATAGTTGACTCATTTGGGCTATATGTGTGTCTACTGTTTATTAATTACAATTATAGAGAAACATCTGTTATAGTCAGCAAGATACATGAGACTTGGCGAAAGGTTCATCTTCCTACAGAATAATGTTTTAAGCACACAGCCAAGGCTATCCTGAAATGGTTAAGTAACCAAGAACATGAAGATATGTATGCTTCATTATTTAAATTTTGTTATATACATAATAACACAAATAGATTTTTTATTTTTTTTTATCTCTTTATTAGAAAAAAAATCTTGTTTTTAACAATACAAAGCATATATAAAATGCATACATACATTGTGACAATAATAAGTACAATTATTACCGGATATCTAAAAGTCAATACTAAGACACAATCCTTTCATACTACAGTCATACATGGCGGCCAGCCAATAGTCATATTTAACCATAACCAATCTTTCAGTTGAAGGTTTAACTAGAATCCATATTTACATCCATACTGGATATCTTAACATATATATTTTAGTTTGTTAAGATTATCATATACTAAATATATAGTTTTCTTTATTTATATTGAAGTGCACAGTTTTCTCCATTTCAAATTGGTATTGTATTTCAGATCTAAAGAGACAACCTTGAGGGGACATAGTAGATTTCCAATTTCTTGCCAAGACAATTTTAGCTGCCATCAGACAATGTGTAGTCACAATTCTACCCTTCAAATGTATATCCCCCAAGTTCAAATGCAAGAGGGAAACCTCGGGACAGATAACCAATTTAACATTATTCAAATAACATATAGTGTTATACACTTCCTCCCAGTATTGAGTAAGGGCAGCTCAGTCAGATGTGTACCATGCTCCTTCTTATTGTCTACACCTCCAACACAAATGACAGTTTATAGATGAAATTTTAAATAGTCTTGTTGGGACCATATACCATCTTTGGAGTATCTTTATATGTGTAACAAGGATATTTAAGCAATTAATTATTTTATTGATATTATATGAAGAGGCACACCACTCTTTATATGCTATTGATATATTTAGTTCCTTCTCCCATTTTATTAATGCCGGTGGTGACTCAAGATTGAATCTAGGGTTTAAGAGTTTCATACTAGTTGAGCATATCTTCTTCACATTCCTGCCACCATTTTTTTTTTTAAACAGGCCTTCATCATATTGCATTAATATGTAATCTTTTGAACAATTTAATTCATAAGTAGTTGAATATTCCCTGGCTTGGTACATTAAACTTAGTTGCCTAATCATTATATGGAAGAATAATATAATTGTTGTAAATATCATCTATACTTGTATCTTTTGGAAGTTTCCAATTAGAAAGAGCTAGGTCTGGCATAACCTTATCTAAAATCATTATATTAGTGCCCCCATAAATTTCATCTATAAGATGTAACTCTTTCTTGATTAATTCCCATTGGTTTATAGTGAAAATCAAAAGGGTGGTGATAGCACTCAATAAATAAAATGTAAATATTACCAATATTGGCATAGACATCCTAAAAATAGAAATAAAAGACCATAGGGTAATGTAGTTTACATAAATACATACACATATATAGTTGGTCCCACTCACATGGTTCTGAGTCAATTAAAAAGCTGACTCAGACTAAAGGTGTAAAGCAGAGACAGATCCTTGGTATACTGGACTCCTGTGTAGTCAGATTAGATCTTATCCATATCAACAGAGGTTTTCTCCCCGAAAAATTCAGGATGCAGGAACAGGGTAAAAACACTTATTTGAACATAAAACAAATAAATAATAAGTACAGGCTCAATTCATATAACTTGCCACTCGACGTGTTTCGGCTCAATGCCTTCTTCAGAAGTGGTGATCTTGTGTCTCTCTACGATCGTTTATAAATGAAGACGTGAAACAGAAATGAGATGGATCTTCAATATGGATACATTACTACCTCACGGCCTGAATGCCGACTTTGAAGTTAACTCATATATTTAATAACACTGGGTTAAGTTTTATGTGTTTCCTTTTTATTGCTTTCCTTTTTAGGACTCACAGCACACAACCCTGCAGGACTTGCCATAAGCAGAGCCTGGGCCTCATAAAATTGCAGAACCAGCTACACCCAGGACTCACAGCACACAACCCTGCAGGACTTGCCATAAGCAGAGCCTGGGCCTCATAAAATTGCAGAACCAGCTACACCCAGGACTCACAGCACACAACCCTGCAGGACTTGCCATAAGCAGAGGTAGCATTTCTGGATGATCATCTTGAATACCTGGACTTCTTATTTCTCCTACTTTTGTTTCAAATTATATTTATTTCTATCCCCATCCCCCACAGTATTACTGCTTAATTGATGACTATTGCACCCTCCACCCCAAACTCTTGTTTAGTTAAATGTTTGTTTTGCCAGTGTTGGTTATTGCACTCTATGCCTCATTAATTTATGATGTTCCCTATTTATGACTTTTTCCTATCTTATCTCTCACTTTCCCTCATATATCCTTAAATTCAAATTCCCTTTCATTTGCTTTTCCTTGATTTTTGTTTTTAACAGCCCAATGATTCTCCACCCACAATCTGCTGTATCTAACCCCAGATTCTCTCCTTTATAGCCTGGGCCTCATAAAATTGCAGAACCAGCTACACCCAGGACTCACAGCACACAACCCTGCAGGACTTGCCATAAGCAGAGGTAGCATTTCTGGATGATCACTTCCCACCCACCCTACCCCACACCCCAAACCCCCCATGGTAATCATTACATTTATAGATAGCTCAAATTACCTAGCTTTCCTGTTAAACCAATTATGTCCACCAAGCCCCCCACACCCAAAATAGCTATACTCACACAATACCTCTTTAACCCTTAACCCTCCTAACCACAGCTCTTAAAAACACAGCACCTACTCTCCTACTAATGTTCTCACTTCTATTTTTCACTTTCTCTCTCACTTCCCTCATCATTAAAATCTCTCTATCATTTCACTTACCTGTTCCTGCTAACACCATCTTCATTGCTCCCTCTCTGCTCCCCTCATCTCTGTATTCATCACATGCACTTTACTCATATTTATCCAGCCTTTCTCCACACACCCCTCCTAAATCCCTTAAATACAAGCTCTCATCCCCAACATTTAAATCTTACTCGCACCTTCTCTTCCTTTCCATCCTACTACTCCTAGCAGCAGGTGATGTCTCTCCAAACCCTGGTCCCTCCACTACTCAGCCACCTGGTTCAAACACCAGAAACCACTACAACCTAATACCCATTCCATGTAATTCTCACTATAATTCCTCTTTTAAAGCTGCCCTCTGGAATGCACGCTCTGTGTGCAGCACCTTTAAATCTACTTCCATCCATGACCTATTTATCTCACACTCCCTAAACCTACTTGCACTAACAGAAACATGGCTCTCTCCCTCGGATACTGCTACCCCTGCCTCACTGTCCTTTGGTGGTCTTCACTTTACCCACAATCCAAGACAAGCGGAGATTAAAGGTGGCGGTGTAGGTTTTCTTCTCTCACCCCACTGCTCCTTTAAAACCCTGCCCACCCCCCCTTCCCTCTCTTTCCCATCATTCGAAATTCATTCAATTCGCCTTTTCAAACCCTTCTCTGCTAACATTGCCGTCATCTATCGTCCCCCTGGTTCCCCTCTCCTCTTCCTTGACCACTTTGCTGCCTGGCTACCCTACTTCCTCTCTTCCAACATTCCATCCCTAATTCTTGGAGACTTCAATATTCCCATTAACCCACCTTTAACCCCAGCAGCCTCTAAACTACTTTCAATTACTTCCTCCCTTGGACTATTGCAGTGGGCTAATTCTCCCACTCATGTAGCTGGCAATACCCTCGACCTTATTTTCTCCTATTCATGTACATTATCTAATATCTGCAATACTCCATTTCCTCTCTCTGATCACCACCTCTTATCGTTTGCTCTCAATTACCCCCTCACCCAACAACCTCAGCCTAACCCCCCTCAGCTCAGGAGGAACCTTAACTCTATTGACCTCCAGCAGCTGTCGGCTGACATTGATTCACAACTGCTATCCATCCCTTCCCTCTCCTGTCCCTCACTGGCCATCTCCACATATAACACTACCCTCACATCTGCCTTGAACACTGCAGCCCCACTCCAAACATGCACCACGAGGAGAACACGACCCCAACCTTGGCATAATAAATCAACACGCTATCTGCAGAGTTGCTCCCGCTGTGCTGAACGCTCCTGGAGGAAGTCCCGCACCCAGGCAGACTATCTTCATTATAGATTCATGTTGCTTTCGTACAGCGCAGCCCTTGCCCTCGCCAAACAGTCCTACTTTTCCTCTCTCATTAGTTCATGCTCCCGCAATCCCAGACGTCTCTTTGACACTTTTAATTCCCTTCTCCGCCCTGCTGTGGCCACCCCCCAAACTAACCTTACAGCTGATAGCTTTGCATATTACTTTACTGACAAGATTGAACAGCTAAGGAAACAATTCTCCCCTCCTTGCCGTTCTCTTTCTCAACCACACATAAATCATGCTTTCCCTACCCTTCAGACTTTCTCCCCAGCTACTGAACAAGAGGTGGCTGCACTTCTCCATTCCTCTCGCCCCACCACTTGCCCACTTGATCCTGTCCCATCTCACCTCATCAGATCTCTCTCCCCTTGTCTTGTGCCTATCCTAACACACATCTTTAACTGCTCTCTCTCTTCTGGCACTGTTCCTGCTGACCTTAAACATGCCACTGTAATACCTATCCTGAAAAAACCATCTCTTGACCCGTCCTCCCCCTCGAACTATCGTCCCATATCCCTGCTCCCTTACTCATCAAAGCTTTTGGAAAGACTTGTCTTTACCCGTGTGTCTCACTTCCTTAATTCCAACGCTCTCCTTGACCCTCTTCAGTCTGGCTTCCGCCCTCTCCACTCTACTGAGACCGCTCTTATCAAAGTGACTAATGACCTAATCTCCGCTAAATCCAAAGGTCACTACTCCATATTAATTCTCCTTGACCTCTCTGCTGCCTTTGACACAGTTGATCATTCTCTCCTCCTTCAAACTCTTCAATCACTCGGTCTCTGTGACTCTGTCCTCTCTTGGTTTTCCTCCTATCTCTCCCAACGCTCATTTAGTGTCTCCTTTTCCAAGGATACCTCCTCCCCTCGCCCTGTCTCGGTTGGAGTTCCCCAAGGCTCTGTCCTTGGTCCCCTTCTATTTTCTCTTTATACTGCCTCTCTTGGAAAACTTATTGCCTCTTTTGGATTCAACTACCACCTGTACGCTGATGACACTCAGATATACCTCTCCTCACCGGACCTCTCCCCGGCCGTCCTGCAACGTGTCACTGCTTGCCTCTCTTCCATCTCTGACTGGATGTCGTCACGCTTTCTCAAACTTAACCTCTCTAAAACTGAACTCCTTGTCTTTCCTCCTCCTAATACTGATCCTCCTCTCTCACTCTCCCTTCAAGTCAGTGATATCCACATAAGTCCATCCCTACAAGCGCGCTGTCTTGGCGTCATACTTGACTCTGGTCTCACCTTTGAGTCTCACATCCAGTTTATTGCCAAGTCCTGTAGGTTCCAACTCAAAAACATAGCCCGCATCCGCCCCTTTCTTACGCAAGATGCTACCAAGGAGCTTGTCCATGCTCTAGTAATTTCCCGCATGGATTACTGTAACCCTCTCCTGATTGGTCTCCCCAAAAGCCGTACTGCCCCGCTACAGTCTGTAATGAATGCTGCAGCTAGACTGATTTTCCTATCCAGTCGGTCCTCTCACACCTCGCCCCTCTGCCAGTCCTTACATTGGCTCCCTGTATCCTATAGGAGTCAATTCAAAGTGCTAACCCATACATTTAAAGCACTGAACAATTCCAGCCCCTCTTATATCTCTTCACTGATCCAGAGGTATGCCCCTCCTCGTACCCTCCGCTCTGCCCGCGACCACCTCCTGACCGCTGCTCGCACCCGTACGGCCAACTCACGCTTGCAGGACTTCTCACGGGCGGCTCCTCTCCTATGGAATAACTTGCCTACTGCCATCAGACTCTCCCCTAGTCTTCAATCATTTAAGAAGGGCCTTAAATCCCATCTCTTCAGGAAAGCGTATGGCCTCCCAGAGTAATCTCTCCCTTACATACCTGTCCCTATGGGATAGTGCTTTGCTCTCTCCTCCAGCTCTGCTTCACTCCTACTTGATATTTCCTATCCTAATGTTTCTAATACCCCACCTCCTATAGACTGTAAGCTCATTTGAGCAGGGTCCTCTTCAACCTATTATTCCTGTAAGTTTTCTTGTAATTGTCTTATTTATTGTTACATCCCCCCCCTCTCAAAATATTGTAAAGCGCTACGGAATCTGTTGGCGCTATATAAATGGCAATAATAATAATAATAATTGCTTTTCATGTTGATTTTTCGCCTTTCTTTTATTGCCTGCATTTTATCCTATGTGAATAAGGGAGTTTGCCTTTTTTTCCACCTCCCCTGTACAGGGATGATATATATTTATTGTTTTATTTCAATCCCTTTGATTTGAGGAAGCTTTTTTATCTATTAGATATTTTTTATATTATGTCCGTTTTTATAAAGTATACTAATGTGTTTTATTACACTCATCCATCTCTTTTTCCTCCCTTACATATGCTTTGCCTAAGTAAATATCTTCTTTTCTATTATATGGTAGTGTAAATATAAGAGATTAAAGACTTTACAAGAGATGGGCATTTGCCCTATCAAATGGACTTCATAAAGATGGCGTTTTAGGAACTTCCAGTTCTGCACTACCGCAATAGCGTCACAACGTAATGATGCCGCAAATGGTTGTCGGACGCAACATGATGACGAAAGCGGAAGGAGAGACGGCAAATTACCGGAGATGGCGCCAAAAGTCTTCATTTATAAACGATCCTAGAGAGACACAAGATCACCACTTCTGAAGAAGGCATTGAGCCGAAACGCGTTGAGTGGCAAGTTATATGGACTGAGCCTGTACTTATTATTTATTTATGTTCAAATAAGAGTGTTTTTACCCTGTTCCTGCATCCTGGATTTTTGGGGAAGAAAACCTCTATTGATATGGATAAGATCCTATCTGACTACACAGGTGTCCAGTATACCAAGGATCTGTCTCTGCTTTACACCTTTAGTCTGAGTCAACTTTTTAAATGACTCAGAACCATATGAGTGGGACCAACTATATATGTTTATGTATTTATATAAACTATATAACCCTATGGTCTTTTATTTTTAATTTTAGGATGTGTCTATGCCAATATTGGTAATATTTACATTTTATTTATTGAGTGCTCTCACCACCCTTTTGATTTTCACTGTATTGCCTATATGTGTGTTGAGTGATCCACACAGGTGATAATAGCACCAACTTTTCACAAATTCCAACTTTTGTTATTTATATCCCATTGGTTTATAGCTTGTTGTAACGTAATTGCTGAGCCATTCGGGATGGTAAATCCTCGGTCATTGATATCTTGACAAAATACTAGGTGTGTTTCCCCCACTGAATCTGCTTCCAATTTATACCAGGCTTCCAACTTTGCATCAGTTCGCTGTAATTTATGAATATGAGCCATCAGATTAGCTAGATATACTTCTCTTATTACAGGGTAGCCTACCCCACCTTGATATCCTTTCTTCGCTAGAGTGTTAAAATTTTTCTAGGTTTTTTACCTCGCCATATGAAATTAGAGAAACTTATCTGTATCAATTGTAGCCAGCTATTATGTATTTTCAGTGGTATCATGCTAAAAAGATATGCCCATTTGGGAACTATATAGGATTTGATAGTGTTTATCCTACCCCACCAGGAAATCTCAACCGTAAGCCATTCATTTAATTCTCTATTCATAGCTCTTAATAATTTACCAAAGTTTACCTCCAATATATTTTTGGTGTTATTTGTTATCGTAATAAAAAAATAGTGAAAATGTTTGGTCCATTGAAAACAAAAAAATGATTTGTTTTTTCAGATCCTCTAATTTTATATTTTTATACATTACTGTAGTTTTTTTCTATATTTAATTTATAATTAGAAACATTACTATATTCATTAAATGTATGTCCTTCACATAGGTCTGAAATCTTACTTATCCCTAATTGGAACCAGGGTTTAATATCTAAATCTGTCAATATATATCGTAATACTTCTAATGGGGTATCATAGAATATTCTATCCTTCAATTTTAGTTTCTTCATAAGTATTTTTGAAGTTATGACCATATCATTTAAAATATTATTAGAAAAAAGATTTTTCTCCAGTGCAACTAAGTTTAATAGGCCTATCCATACAAGAATGGGCAGTTTATGCCTGGGACTGTTTTCTTGTTCTATACTAAACCATGGTAAAATATTTTGATCCAAATTCATCCACAATAATAGCTGGGATGCTTTACAGGTTTCATGAATCCTAGATACATCCGGGAAGGCTATACCCCCTTTTGAGTAGCTTCTACGCAGTACATCACATGCAATCCTAGGGCGTTTATTAGCCCATATGTAGTTGGAAAATAAACTTTGAAACCGGTTAAGCGTTTCTATCCTAATTCTAAATGGAATTGCCCTGAAAAGATATAAAAGTTTTGGTATCAAGAATGCTTTAACCATATTTATTCTTCCAATCCAGGAGGGTTCTAATCGTTTCATAGAAACATAGAAACATAGAATGTGACGGCAGATAAGAACCATTCGGCCCATCTAGTCTGCCCAGTTTTCTAAATACTTTCATTAGTCCCTGGCATTATCTTATAGTTAGGATAGCCTTATGCCTATCCCACGCATGCTTAAACTCCTTTACTGTGTTAACCTCTACCACTTCAGCTGGAAGGCTATTCCATGCATCCACTACCCTCTCAGTAAAGTAATACTTCCTGATATTATTTTTAAACCTTTGTCCCTCTAATTTAAGACTATGTCCTCTTGTTGGGGTAGTTTTTCTTCTTTTAAATATAGTCTCCTCCTTTACTGTGTTGATTCCCTTTATGTATTTAAATGTTTCTATCATATCCCCCCTGTCTCGTCTTTCCTCCAAGCTATACATGTTAAGATCCTTTCCTGGTAAGTTTTATCCTGCAATCCATGAACCAGTTTAGTAGCCCTTCTTTGAACTCTCTCTAAGGTATCAATATCCTTCTGAAAATATGGTCTCCAGTACTGTGTACAGTACTCCAAGTGAGGTCTCATCAGTGTTCTGTACAATGGCATGAGCACTTCCCTCTTTCTACTGCTAATACCTCTCCCTATACAACCAAGCATTCTGCTAGCATTTCCTGCTGCTCTATTACATTGTCTAGCTACCTTTAAGTCCTCAGAAATAATCACCCCTAAATCCCTTTCCTCAGATGTTGAGGTTAGGACTCTATCAAATATTCTGTACTCTGCCCTTGGGTTTTTACGTCCAAGATGCATTATCTTGCACTTATCCACATTAAATGTCAGTTGCCACAACTCTGACCATTTTTCTAGTTTACCTAAATCATTAGCCATTTGGATTATCCCTCCTGGAACATCACCCCTGTTACATATCTTAGTATCATCAGCAAAAAGACATACCTTACCATCAAGACCTTCTGCAATATCACTAATAAAAATATTAAAGAGAATGGGTCCAAGTACAGATCCCTGAGGTACCCCACTGGTGACAAGCCCAAGCTTCGAATATACTCCATTGACTACAACCCTCTGTTGCCTGTCACTCAGCCACTGCCTTACCCATTCAACAATATTGGAATCCAAACTCAAAGATTGCAGTTTATTGATAAGCCTTCTATGTGCAACAGTGTCAAAAGCCTTACTGAAATCTAGGTAAGCAATGTCTACTGCACCACCCTGATCTATAATTTTAGTTACCCAATCAAAAAAATCAATAAGATTAGTTTGGCATGATCTCCCTGAAGAAAACCCATGTTGTCTCTGATCTTGAAATCCATGTGTTTTTAGATGTTCAACAATCCTATCCTTTAACATGGTTTCCATCACTTTCCCCACTACTGAAGTAAGGCTTACTGGCCTATAGTTGCCCGACTCCTCCCTATTACCTTTCTTGTGAATGGGCACAACATTAGCTAATTTCCAATCTTCTGGGACTACTCCTGTTAACAATGATTGGTTAAATAAATCTGTTAATGGTTTTGCTAGTACACCACTAAGCTCTTTTAATAGCTTTGGGTGTATTCCATCAGGTCCCATTGACTTATTTGTCTTTACTTTTGACAGTTGAAATAGAACCTCTTCCTCTGTAAACTCACGTGTAATAAATGACTCATTTATCCCTTTTTTTAACAGAGGTCCCTTTCCTTCATTTTCAGCTGTAAATACCGAACAAAAATATTCATTGAGGCAGTCAGCTAGACCTTTATCCTCATCTACATACCTTCCTTCTTTTGTTTTTAATCTAACTAATCCTTGTTTTACTTTTCTTTTCTCATTTATGTATCTAAAAAAGGTTTTGTCCCCCTTTTTTACTGACTGTGCTATTTTCTCTTCTGTGTGTGATTTGGAAGCTCTTATAACTTGCTTAGCCTCTTTCTGCCTAATCTTATAGGTCTTCCTCACTCTGGGTTTTTTTATAATTACTAAATGCTAACTTTTTGTTTACTATTTTGGCCACATCTGCGGAGTACCACAGTGGTTTCTTGAATTTTTTGCTTTTACTGACAAGCCTAATGCAATTTTCTGTTGCCTTCAGTAGTGCAGCTTTTAAATAATCCCATTTATTTTGGACTCCATTTAAATTGCTCCAGTCTGATAATGACTCCTTTACACATATTCTAATTTTAGAAAAGTCTGTTTTTCTAAAGTCTAAAACTTTTGTTTTTGTGTGGTGTGACTCAGTCACTGTTCTTATATTAAACCACACTGACTGGTGATCACTGGATCCTAAACTTTCACCTACAGTAATATCTGATACCAAATCTCCATTTGTTAACACTAAATCTAGTATGGCCTCTTTTTCCATTTTATAATTTGATGTTGTAAATTTCTAAATAAGTTCTCATAATTTGATTGTATTGCACTAGTAGTATCAAGAGAAATCTTTATCCCCAAGTAATCAATCTCATCCTTAACCCAAACTAAGTGAAACGGTTTAGATATGTATTTTTCAGCATCACCTAACATAAAAGATAGAATTTGAGATTTTTTCATATTAATTTTATAATTAGAAAAATAACTATATGTGGCTATATCTCCCAACAGATATGCAATTGATACCTGTGGGTCAACTAAAGTGAGGATAATATCATCTGCAAACAAAGTTATTATCACATATCTCACATTTCTACTCCTTTTATATTAATGTTTTGTCTAATCAAGGCAGCCAGAGGTTCAATTGACAATATATATAATAGGGGGGCCAGGACAGCCTTGCCTAGTACCATTATTAATTTCGAAGATATCTGAGACAAAAAAAATATTACTAATTTTTGCTGAAAAGTTCTTGTATAATGTAATAGTCTTACTCCTAAATTGGCCCACCATGCCGAATTGACTCATGACAGAGTCAAGGAATCTCCAATTAAGCCTGTCAAAGGCCTTTTCGGCATCGAGGACCATAACCACTGAATCCAATCTATTTTCATTTATTCTATGTATTAAGTTAAAAATCCTACGAGTATTGTCAGTAGTACTTCTTCCTTTTACAAAACCCGTCTGGTCCACTCCAATCAATTCATTTATAGTATCTTTAAATAACTTACAGTGGTGATGGTGCGCAAAAAAAAAAAATATATATAAATTCGTATTCACTATGGACCTCTTATAGAGTGAAAGTAACCCTGTGTACATAAAATGAGGTGTTTACAGAGTGGAAATATTATAAATAATTGAAAAACAAACAGTGGTTGTGGTGAAACAAAGCACAATCTGTAGGTATACTTGCAAACTTGGAAATCACTCTGACACCTATTAAGGAGACAAAAACAGAAAAAGAGCTCCTAGTGCAGCATAGTAATTAACTTATAAATATATAGAATAAAGCAAACAGAGGTGCCTTTTAGGTGTTACACTCACAAGATTGGAGTGGTAAAAGCACCACTCGTTGCTATAGCACTCAGGGAGGATCAGCCCCTAGAGTGCGTGGGATCCGTGGAAAGGAAGCTTGCAATCCGGATCTCAGGTAAGTATACTTTATTAATTAAAATTTAAAAACCGCAAAACTTGTTGTGGAGGTAGTTAGTCCGCTCACCAGCCTCAGGAAACCGCAAAGAAAGTTCCATATACTCATGTAATGTAAAAAAATCTTCCGGCTGCTATCCTGGCTGCTGTTGCTGACTGTCTCCAAATCACTTCCTGGTTCCGGGTCCGTAATGCATTTCGCCCCACCCACAGGGCTTTGTCAAACGGCTGATGCTTCCTCCCACTGTCCTGTGTCTTATATACACCAGTCCATGTTACCCACCATTTTAAAAATCAATACAACCTTTCTCATCAACATTTCAAAGTCCAAAATAAGTCTCTTATTAGTAGCACTGCTGATCCCAGTGCCAACTGATAGAAATGGGGTCTCAGATATTAAAAAGAGAAAAAAAAAATATATATATAGTTTTTTTTTTTTTTTTTTTATAAACTTGGAACAAAAATGGGTTATATTGCCTAAACCGAGTTTTTCACATATTTCTGTGGGCAATAAGAAACTCTACAAAAACTTATTTTATTCAATTAGCATTATGAATTTAAGTAGATATATACACATTTAAAATTCTAAATAAAAAAAGACAATTTCTTTTCTTAAAATGGCAGCACACATTCTCATAATACCACTAAAAATCCATCAAAAAACATATACACCCTTACATAAATGGGGGTATTTACCACTTTGAAACTTTTCATGGCAGCTCATTTGTTTAGAAAAAAAAAAAAAAAAAAGAAACAACTACTTTTGAAAATACTTAAAACTTGATAAAATGGGGTATATTGCCTAAACCAAATTTTGCACATATTTATATATGTGATAAGAAATTCCAAAAAACTATTTTAGCTTAATTAGCATCGTGAATATAAATACATATGTTCACGATGTAACAATCAGTAAAAAATATATACTACAAAAAAAAAAAAAAGTATGTTTTTATATTTTTGATCTTACTTTTTTTTTTTTTTTTCTTACATTTTTTTTTGTAGTATATTTTTTACTGATTGTTACATCGTGAACATATGTATTTATATTCACGATGCTAATTAAGCTAAAATAGTTTTTTGGAATTTCTTATCACATATATAAATATGTGCAAAATTTGGTTTAGGCAATATACCCCATTTTATCAAGTTTTAAGTATTTTCAAAAGTAGTTTATTTTTTTTTTTTTTTTCTAAACAAATGAGCTGCCATGAAAAGTTTCAAAGTGGTAAATACCCCCATTTATGTAGGGGTGTATATGTTTTTTGATGGATTTTTAGTGGTATTATGAGAATGTGTGCTGCCATTTTAAGAAAAGAAATTCTTTTTTATTTAGAATTTTAAATGTATATATCTACTTAAATTCATAATGCTAATTGAATAAAATAAGTTTTTGTAGAGTTTCTTATTGCCCACAGAAATATGTGAAAAACTCGGTTTAGGCAATATAACCCATTTTTGTTCCAAGTTTATAAAAAAAAAAAAAAAAAAACTATATATATATATTTTTTTTTTCTCTTTTTAATATCTGAGACCCCATTTCTATCAGTTAGCACTGGGATCAGCAGTGCTACTAATAAGAGACTTATTTTGGACTTTGAAATGTTGATGAGAAAGGTTGTATTGATTTTAAAATGGTGGGTAACATGGACTGGTGTATATAAGACACAGGACAGTGGGAGGAAGCATCAGCCGTTTGACAAAGCCCTGTGGGTGGGGCGAAATGCATTACGGACCCGGAACCAGGAAGTGATTTGGAGACAGTCAGCAACAGCAGCCAGGATAGCAGCCGGAAGATTTTTTTACATTACATGAGTATATGGAACTTTCTTTGCGGTTTCCTGAGGCTGGTGAGCGGACCAACTACCTCCACAACAAGTTTTGCGGTTTTTAAATTTTAATTAATAAAGTATACTTACCTGAGATCCGGATTGCAAGCTTCCTTTCCACGGATCCCACGCACTCTAGGGGCTGATCCTCCCTGAGTGCTATAGCAACGAGTGGTGCTTTTACCACTCCAATCTTGTGAGTGTAACACCTAAAAGGCACCTCTGTTTGCTTTATTCTATATATTTATAAGTTAATTACTATGCTGCACTAGGAGCTCTTTTTCTGTTTTTGTCTCCTTAATAGGTGTCAGAGTGATTTCCAAGTTTGCAAGTATACCTACAGATTGTGCTTTGTTTCACCACAACCACTGTTTGTTTTTCAATTATTTATATTTCCACTCTGTAAACACCTCATTTTATGTACACAGGGTTACTTTCACTCTCTATAAGAGGTCCATAGTGAATACGAATTTTTATATATATTTTTTTTTTTTTTGCGCACCATCACCACTGTAAGTTATTTTATGTTCAAATCGTTTTACCAGGATTTGTTTTTGTTGGTTGCTGCATGTACTAAGATCCTTCTCTCATTTGCGCCATCCTATTTATAATAGTTTTTTCTATAGTATCTTTAAGTCGATTAGACAGTACACTAGAGAAGATTTTTATATCCGTATTAATCAACGAGATCGGTCTATAATTTGTAATTAGAGTATGGTCCTTGTCGGGCTTTGGAATAGGTATAATTGATGCTATCATCATCATCTCTTTCGGGAAGGGAGAGTCTATGGATACTTTTGTAAACATTTCCAACAAAATAGAAGAAATAGAATTAAGGAAAGTTTTATAGAATATTGCCGGAAACCCATCCGGTCCAGGCGCTTTATTAGGTTTTAAGTTGTTCATTGCCTCAATAATTTCCGCTAAAAGAAATGGAGCATTAAGTTTTTCTAGATTTGAAGTTTTTATTCTAGGGAGCTTAAGACTACTTAAAAAGCTGTCTATTTCTAAATCAGTAGCTTTTACTTTATCCAAATTATACAAAGAACTTAGCAAGATCATTTGGTGAAATTAGGTGGGAATCTCCTTAAATTTTTTTTTTTATAGATTTCTTTATTATAATTTTTAAGTTTATATGAAAGGTCTCTATTTATTTTGTTACTATTGTGATACCATCTTTGTTTAAGGATAGTAAGGTTCTTATTTGCCAATTCATATATTTTATCTTTGATAGATAATTTACATTTATTTATTTCTTCAATTAGTTCTTTAGTTGTTGATTTTTTATTTAAATATTCTTTCTCAGCCAATTTAATTCTTAATTCTTGAAGAGTATCTCCCTTCTTTTGTTTGAGTTCAGAACCATATTCAATTAGTAGACCTCTAAAAAAACTTTTCAGAGTACACCACACCATAGGAGCCGAGACTTCTCCATTGTTAATTTTTAGAAAGTTCTCGATTCCCATTGAGAGATTCCCTAATATGATCGACTTTAAATAAACTTTCAAAAACACAATGTGTGCTGGCACTCAATTACACAAGGTGCAGGTATTCGAGGCCTAACCCCACAATAACCTCCTAATCACAATCATAAACAAATATGAATACCGCACTCAAAGAGATTTTTGCCAATGAAACTTATTGCTAATCATGCTTTTTATTTTCAAAATATTTGTGTTGCTTTTAGATAAATTCATAAAGATAATAGTATATCCTCATAGTGACACTCATTTCAAACTATTTACACACACACACAGAATCCTCCCTCGTCTGTGATAAAGTTCATAATATATACACATCAATATACAATAGGTAATGATGCAAAAAAGAGAAAAAATATGAAAAGTAGAAAAAAGTAGAAAAAATAATAATAATACAATGAAAATGAAAGTAAAAGAGAAAAAAATAGTAATAATAATGCAGTCCTGGCTAGGTAGCAGTCCAAAATATAGTGCACTATATGTTTCACTTTTTTATGGATGGATCTCACCAATGTATCAGTAGCTGTTTGATGTCCATAGTAGGGGGATGCTGAAGATTACAGATGGTAATGTAGTAGAAGGGGATGAAAAGAGATGATAAAAGATTCCTGTTCAATGCAAAAACGATCACTTCATCATCAGTGTGCTGTATGATCAGGTCAGACTGGCAGGTCGCTGGGCAATCCTTCAAATGGGCTGCGCGCTCGGGACGTACGTGTCCCTTTGATGGCCCCTGTTCTCTCCGTCCTATTGAAATGCAGATGTAAGGGTTTATATGTTTTAAAATTGGCGGCTAATTTCCGCCGCGTCCATTCCGTGGACCTACTTCCGCATTCTGACGTCAGCGTGCGTCGCTGCGTCATGCGTTTTTCAAAACAAACTTTATTGTCCATAACCATATTACTCATATAAACACCTTAATACATTTAACCACCAAGGTAATTGCTTTTTAATGGATAACTCCACAGTATAATTTACATGGAATAAAGAAAGCATCTAAAGTGGACCTTAATAGTAAATATACATCACATTAATAAGTGTCAAGTCAAATAGTTTATATACCATAGTGGTAATCTATAAAGAGGACATAATAACTAATAAGGGAAAAGGAGAGAAAAGACTGCCAACACGTTTTACTAAACAGCATATCCTGATTACACCATTATGAATGTATGTCAGTTTTAACAACAACCAAATGATTTAAAGTGGACTCAAAATAATAAAGAAAGGGTGGGGAGAAAAATTCTTGGAATCTTTCCAAGAGGTCTATCTAACTGATAAACATTAATTATAAAGCTCACCTGCAACAGATGATCAAGGGGAAGAAACTGCAAACAATCTGTAGATATAAGCCAGTTAAACAACCAGCTATATAGAAAAGAAAAAAAGAAAACAATTGTCTTTATCTTGTATAAAAGAAAAAAGGGAAAGAAAACGAAAACAGTACAAAAACCACGAGAGAAAAAAAAACAGAAAAAATATTTTTAGAAAAAAAAAATATATATACACTAATCTGAGTATGCAACTCACCTGTCTCACAGTGCCCCACAGTGCCCCCGGGCCATGTGTGTGAGGGACCCTGTACTGCTGGCAGGTAGCGGACCCTTTTGGGGTCAAAGTGTTGGCAGGAAAGAGCACCGGACCATGACTGGTCAAGGAGAGCCTCTGTAAGGAGCACAAAATCATAGAGCAGACAAAAGTGAAAACCTTATAAGAAATGTTTAAGATCATAATCTTAATTAAGTCCTAATGGTGACAAGGTCTCCAAGGTACTTATCCATTTGGTTTCTCTCTGGAGTAAGAGCTTCTGTCTGTCTCCCCCCTACTATTTTTTCTCTTTTTTACTTTCATTTTCATTTTATTATTATTATTTCTTCTACTTTTCATATTTTTTCTATTTTTTCTTATTTTTTTAAATAAACTTTCATTAAGTCTCCACCTTGTCCTAGGTCTATAATTATCTTTAGATTTAATTTTCAAAAATATAGGGGCATGATCCGATATTATAGAACCAATATTTGCTTTAACAATTGAATCAAGGAAACCTGCTTTTACAAAAAACATGTCAATACGTGAATATGTCTGGTGGACATGGGAAAAAAAAAGTGTAATCCCTCTCTCTTGGATTAAATATCCTCCAACAGTCGTAAAGAGATTATTTTTTTGCTATAAAATCTGCTAAATTATATGGATAACTATTTAATAAATTGGAGTTTCCTGTTTGTTTGTGGGTTCTATATTTTCTTGGATCTATAACACTATTGAAATCTCATACCATTAATATGTTACCACTAGCTGTCTCATCTAATGTTTCCATAATTTGATCAAGTAATATTTCCGGATTACGATTTGGGGCATAGATATTTACCAAGGTAAAAATTGTACCATCTATTTTAACCACTAGAAGAACATATCTACCCATTGGATCAGGAGAGAAATGTATAGTTTCAACTACAAGTCTATTAGAAATAATAATAGCAGTGCCTCTTTTCTTTTTTTCCCCCTCTAAATTTAAGGCAAATACCCAAGGATATTTCTTAAAATTTCCACAACCTATCTGAAGGATTGATCCAATGAGTCTCCTGGATGAACACAGTATCCATTTGATTCTCATTTAAAAATTTATATACAGCCCCCCTCTTTTGAGGGGAGTTCAGCCCCTGAACATTCCATGAAGCAACATTAAGTGCCATCATGAGACAAGATAGTCTCTATTGTTCTCTGCTCTCTTCTTGTCAGGGATCTTACCTGGAGTGGGAGTCCGGCAGGCAGAGTTAAGGCACCCTTTGCAATTCGGCACAGACCGAGGGGACTCAGGACAGAAATCCCCAAGGCTGTGACACAGTGCACTGGGGCTGAAATAACCAGTGCTTCCTGGAACGCAGTACAGACAAGGGATATCCAGAAGAGTAGTCAGTAACAGAATCAGAAGTCAGGGCTGGCGGCAATCAGGCGAAAACAGTAGACGAGCAGGGGATCAAAACCAGGAGTCAGATGAACAGCAGTGAAACCAAACAGAACAGGAAACACGATCTGACAACGAGAACCAGACTTGCGGGGTTTAAATAGGGAGTCTCAACCAATGATCATGGAACCAGGAACAGGTGTGCAAATCCCAGGCAAACAGGCTCAGACTACAGGATACCAAGAACATCTAGAAACAGTCAAAGATGCATGGAGCCCAATGTAAGGATCCTGACTGGGATGCAGGAAACGCAGGTTCGATCCCAGCCAGACCCAAATACACAATATTGTGCAAAGCACAATGATGAACCTGACATTACCCCCCCTTCAAAGACGCCGTAGGCGAGAAGAGGAAGGCAAGTACGACCCAGGAGGTTACTTTTTTGTTTTCTTGGTTTTAGTAGTACTTGTAGGAGTGGAGGTCATAGCTATTAGAGCCTTCTCAAAATCTTGCAAGTCCTCCTTCTGGACTAGAATCCCATTAGAGGCATAGGTACAGCCAGCAGGAGGGACTTCCTTGACAGGACTTGTAGTGGTTGTGGTGCTTGCCTTCCTAGAAGCAGACTCTTTAGTGGAAATAGAGATCTCAGGTTCTTTAGTAACAGATTCCAGCACAACCTCAGGGGCAACAACTGTAGAAGGCTGAGGATTGGTCAACGTGGTCAAGCAAGGACAGGCAGCATGTTGGCAGACAGGTCTCATAGGATATGCCGGAGTAGTACCCAGACGGAGAACCCGAGGCCTAGAAGGACGAATGGGACAAAGAATTAAATGCCCCATCTCCACACAATAATAACACAGTCCATGCGCCACCCTTCTTGCCCTTTCTTGAGATGACTGACAGAACCTAACCAGTCCAATCTCCATGGGTTCCTCCGCCTCCCTGCCAGATGTATAGGATGTTTCAGGCGTTTCAGGAGACTTGGGAGTGGTAGGGTTAGCTGTAACATCAGTCCGAGTAAAGGGAGTAGTGTAATCCATTTCCAGTCCGGGTTGCACTATATGTGAAGCAACAGTCGGTGATCTATGTACATAGGACTTTTGTGTCTTGTTGCATTGTAACCCCAGGGACCGAATAAAGGACTCCCAGGAATCCAGGACTGGGCTTTGGGTGAGTAACAATTGGTGGGCCCAAATCTTAAGGTGCCCCGACAATAAGGTAATTGCTGTCCTCACTTTAATGACATCTATGGCATAGGTAAGTGGTCTCAAGGAGAACAGGACCTCGCAGTCAACTTTGAAGGTATCAAACTTAGACCGGATCCCAGAAAATTTCTCAGGTAGAGCAACCAGCGGTTCAGATAGTCCAGAGTCATAGGTTACTCTCCCTTTAAGGGAAGCCAGCTCCTGCTGTAAGCCCTGCAAAGCCTGGGTGAGCTGGGAAACTTGCTGGGTCAAGGCTGCAACGGTAATCCTCAACTCTGCAGACTCCATTTGGTCAGATCGTACTGTCAGGGATCTTACCTGGAGTGGGAGTCCGGCAGGCAGAGTTAAGGCACCCTTTGCAATTCGGCACAGACCGAGGGGACTCAGGACAGAAATCCCCAAGGCTGTGACACAGTGCACTGGGGCTGAAATAACCAGTGCTTCCTGGAACGCAGTACAGACAAGGGATATCCAGAAGAGTAGTCAGTAACAGAATCAGAAGTCAGGGCTGGCGGCAATCAGGCGAAAACAGTAGACGAGCAGGGGATCAAAACCAGGAGTCAGATGAACAGCAGTGAAACCAAACGGAACAGGAAACACGATCTGACAACAAGAACCAGACTTGAGGGGTTTAAATAGGGAGTCTCAACCAATGATCATGGAACCAGGAACAGGTGTGCAAATCCCAGGCAAACAGGCTCAGACTACAGGATACCAAGAACATCTAGAAACAGTCAAAGATGCGTGGAGCCCAATGTAAGGATCCTGACTGGGATGCAGGAAACTCAGGTTCAATCCCAGCCAGACTCAAATACACAATATTGTGCAAAGCACAATGATGAACCTGACACTTCTCCATCGGCCAGAAAACAAACACACACAAAAAAAAATCTATACCAATAAGGGAAACATTTTCCCTATTGATACTCCCATAGAGTGACATAATAGTAACCCTTTGGATAAGCCTGCCTGTATTTGCAGGAATGAGGTCACAAGGGTGACAGTATAATATATAAATCCAACCTAGTTTTAAACTAAATCGTTAATATATATATTTCAATTAATACAATAAATCAAATCTAAGATATATATAATAATACCAAATATTGTTTTAAAAAAAGAAAAAAAAGAAAACCACAAACATATATTATTATGATTCATATCCTACTATTGACACCATATAACTCATCTATAGTCCCCTCTTCTCATTTGCTACTATAAAGTGTTTTACCTTTTTTTACCTTTTTTTTCCTTCCTTCCCCTTTTTTTCCCTTTATCCTGCTTCCAATAATAGAAGTTAACTCCAATCAATTTTAGTGTCAAACAAACTAACAAAAAACTAAATATAGACCACTCTAATTAGAATATGAATTACAGATTCCCCTTATGGCAATTCTTAGAATTAATCTTGCAATTTAATTATGTAAGAGTTAAGGCCTTTCCCTAAACTAAAATTAAGCCAATGTGTATTAACCAATAACTCCTGTCAAATTCGTTCAAAAGTAAATTATGTGAACTATGTGCATCTCATTATAGTTAAGTATGGATAATATCCAAGATTTCAATATATATCATGTATTAAATTTGCCTCAAAAAAAAAAAAAAAGAAATAGAACATTAAAACACCACCACCAGATCTATACATAAATATCAAATAACCCTCTAATTCTAGGAAGGAGAAGAGAGGACATAAACATATATTATCCAACTGTCCGCAACCATTAATCATAACAGTCATAACAATGTCTCGTCTATGAGTTCCCAATCTCGTTTACTAAAGCAGATTGATTAATTATCCTAACCCCAGATTAGGAATTAACTCCAATTGATTCTAATGTCTAATGTTGGCCTGACACACCCGCTTGAAGACAACTAACAGCTTTTCAATCTATAACCGTGAAAAAAGTTTTTCCTTTTTAAAGGCACGCTATAGTCACACCAGATATGAGTGGCAAAGTGCACTTGCAGAGGTTGGCAGAGTACACGCTGAAGGCCTGACACCCGCTTGAAGACAACTAACTGCTATTAGCTTATAGTGAAAAACTTTTTTGTATTTTTAAAGGCATGCTATAGTCACACCAAATATGAGTGGCAAAGTGCACTTGCTGAGGTTGGCAGAGTACACGCTGAAGGCCTGACACCCGCTTGAAGACAACTAACTGCTATTCAATCTATAACAGTGAAAAACTTTTTTTGTTTTTAAAGGCACGCTATAGTCACACCAGATATGAGTGGCAAAGTGCACTTGCAGAGGTTGGCAGAGTACACGCTGAAGGCCTGACACCCAGACGCTTGCAGACAACTAACTGCTATTAGCTTACAGTGAAAAACCTTTTTTGATTTTAAAGGCACGCTATAGTCACACCAGATATGAGTGGCAATGTGCACTTGCTGAGGTTGGCAGAGTACACGCTGAAGGCCTGACACCCAGACGCTTGCAGACAACTAACTGCTATTAGCTTACAGTGAAAAACTTTTTTTTTTTTTTTTAATTCTTTATTTTTGTTGTGCTTAAATTTATCACAGGCAGGTAAGAGGTGCCCCAAAAGCAGTCCTCCAACTTTTCCCACGCGCAACATGCGGGGCACAGAAAAAACATTTTTATATAATAACAAGTAGTAACAGTAGTTTGTGTCGATAGCTTGGTTACATTAGGTTAGGTCCATGTATTGACTATGCTTTCGGTATCTAGATAGTGTTAGCTTCTAACATACAAGATGAGAACAATCCCAAGCATTGTGCTTAATCGTGCTAAGAATATGCATGCTTGGCAAACCAAAAATCTAAAATTAATGGAAAGAAAAACACTTAACAAGAAAACAGTAGGGTTGTTTGAGTCATACCATATGGATTGACATTAGAGCCTTGCCTTTAAATTAGTGGGATGTTTTGGACTAGAGGTTGGACGTGAGGGATGGCCCCGGGAAAACACACATTTAGGTTATGTTTAGAGACATTGGCTTTTACATCATAAAACTCAGGCCTGTAACTGGAAAGATTATGTTGCTGGATGGAGGCACAGGGTGGTCGGTGCGTGCAGGAGTGAGCTGCACTTATCAAGCCCACAGCACACATAGTAAAGGCAGATATTGCTATTAGACCTCTGCCACCATAATTATATTGATAGGCCCTTTGTTTGAACCTGAGGTTTCACATGGGGTTCGCTAGGGGAAGTGAAAGTTGCTTTTATGGTGGGCCTTGGAGGGTTGGGTGTACTAAGGGCTCGTAGCGAGTGCATATGTTAGGGTCCCAGGAGGGATCCCGTGAGGCCCCCTTCTCCTTGTGTGAATAGTTCCAGCTGTGTACCCTTGAAGGACCCGGCTAAATACATGGGGACTGAGTAAGGCATAATATTGGCTATGAGCCGATACAAAAATGCAAGAATAGGACAGTACAGTCTCTGAAACCTGCTGGGTTATCTTCATCCACTCATTGCCGGGCGTCAGCCAACGCCCTGTCGGGGTGTCACAGAGTCTCACAGGTGCGTCTGTAGAGTGCCCGGTACTTGTGTGTCCATTTGCGAATTTCATCTAAGCAAGGTAAATGGAGTAGCCTCAAAGAGTGTTGCCTGCATGTCTTCGGCCCTGCACCGGCCCATCGCTGAAATGGGAGCTGAAAGAAATAGTGTTCTCGGTAGCCCATGTGGGTGTGCGACGGCTGAGTGGGTTAAGGTAACTGGTGTCCCTCTGAGGCTAGGTGTGAACTTAGATCCCGGGTAGCCAGTCCATTTGAGCCAATCCGTGATTAGACAAGGTTGGAGGGGTATGCATATGCAGTTTCTCACGAGTCGACCCCGCTTACAGACGCTCCAGCTGGTTGTCTGGGCACAAATTCCGCTGCCCTGGCTGGGTCCCATGACGGTGGGTTCTTGGGTCTCCCTGCCGGCGTTGGTAGTGGGTCTGTGGGTAGGTCCAGTTGTCTCAGGATTGCTGGCGCCTCTGTCATACAGCGCACTGAGAGTGTGGTATCCCCCTTAGTGATCAGCAGGGTGTGTGCTGGGCCCCAGCGGTATCTTACGCGGTGGGCTCGCAGAATGGAGGTTAGTTGTTGGAGAGACCTTCTCCATGCTAAGGTCGCCCCCGAGAGGTCGGCATAGAAGGTAAGATGCATGTCCTCGAAGGGGTAGGACGGGTGGTTGCGGACGGCCGCCTGGACTGTGGCCCTGTCCCTGTAGGTCTGAAATTGCATCACAACGTCTCTCGTGGCAGCTGTCGGCGCTTTGGCGGGTTTTGGGACACGGAAGATGTCGTTGATTGTTACAGCTTTGACCATCTTTGGTTGTAGTAGGGCCGTGAGGAGCCCCGTGCGACATGAGGCAGCTCAGCCTCGGGTATGTTGTCATTGATGCCTCTGACCTTTAGATGCTTTTGTCTTCGTTTATCTTCAAGTTCTGCAAATCTCAGGTCATTTAGGGCGAATTGTTACCTTAGCTCCTGTACTTCCTGCTGGAGCTGACGGATTTGACCGGTGTGGGTGTTTGAGATGTCTTCCACAGCTCCCAGTCTTCCAGTGAGGCCCCGCAGAGTGTCCCGAATCGATGCAACATCCGCAGAGATTTTGGCGTGGTGGTCCGCCATGAGGTCTCTGATGGCCTCCATGCTAACTGGTGTGGGTTGCCGAGTTCGGCAACTGTTGTGTCTTCGCCGGTGGAGAGGACCGGCTCGTTGGGATGTGTTCCCCCCCATCCTCATCCGACGTCTCGGTATAAAAATCCGAGCATCCGCCATATTTGAGACCATGGCTCCTCGGGCCTGCCGCCACATCTCGTCGATATTCATGCCCGACACAGGCTTTTCAGGTTTGAGCTTCTTATTTTTCTTCCCCATTGGGAGCGTTTATACCTTGTGGTCGTTTTGGGGTGATTCACAACTTTTTTTTTTTTTAAAGGCACGCTATAGTCACACCAGATATGAGTGGCAAAATGCACTTGCTGAGGTTGGCAGAGTACACGCTGAAGGCCTGACACCCGCTTGAAGACAACTAACTGCTATTCAATCTATAACAGTGAAAAACGTTTTTTCTATTTAAATGTCAAGCTTAAGCTATTGTGACACCAGATACGAGTGCTGGCACTGGGCAACTGGGCACGGTATCCACTGTGAGCCTTACACAGAAGCTGGCAGACAACTAACTGCTATTTAATCTATTACAGTGTAAAAAAACATTTCTTTTTAAAAGCACGCTATTGTCACACCTGATATGAGTGGCAAAGTGGACTGGCAGAGGTTGGCAGAGTACACGCTGAAGGCCTGACACCCAGACGCTTGCAGACAACTAACTTCTATTAGCTTACAGTGAAAAACTTGTTTTGTTTTTAAAGGCACGCTATAGTCACACCAGATATGAGTGGCAAATGCACTTGCTGAGGTTGGCAGAGTACACGCTGAAGGCCTGACACCCAGACGCTTGCAGACAACTAACTGCTATTAGCTTACAGTGAAAAACGTTTTTGTTTTTAAAGGCACGCTATAGTCACACCAGATATGAGTGGAAAAATGCACTTGCTGAGGTTGGCAGAGTACACACTGAAGGCCTGACACCCGCTTGAAGACAACTAACTGCTATTCAATCTATAACAGTGAAAAAAGTTTTTGGTTTTTAAATGTCAAGCTTAAGCTATTGTGACACCAGATATGAGTGGTGGCACTGGGCAAGTGGGCACAGTATACACTGTGAGCCTGACACAGAAGCTGGCAGACAACTAACTGCTATTCAATCTATTAGAGTGAAAAGAAAAATGTTCTTTTTAAATGTCAAGCTTAAGCTATTGTGACACCATATATGAGTGGTGGCACTGGGCAAGTGGGCACAGTATCCACTGTGAGCCTGACACAGAAGCTGGCAGGCAGGCAACTGCAATTACATTACACAGAAAAAAAAAGCAAAAAAAAAAAAGCAGACTGATGTTCTAGCCCTAAATAGGGCTTTTTGGGGTGCTGTTCTTACAGCAGAGATCAGATGAGTCCTTCAGGACTGTAGTGGACACTGAATACCCTAGCCTAGCTATCAATTTCCCTATCTAATGAGCAGCAGCTACACTTTCCCTCCTCTATCTAAGAATGCAGCTTCAGAATGAATCTAAAATGGATGCTGTACAGGAGGTGGGAGGGTCTGGAAGGGAGGGTCTGCTGCTAATTTGCTGGAATGTGTCTGCTGACCGTGAGGCACAGGGTCAAAGTTTGCTCAATGACGACGAATAGGGGGCGGATCCAGTGGCGGATCCGGGGGGGGGCAACGGGGCAATTGCCCCCCCCGAGATTCTCCCCCGCCGGCTAGTGCAGGGCTGGCATTGCCCAAGTGCCAGCCCTGCAATGTGCCTGCGGACCGGGGAGATCAGAGATCTCCCTCCCCAGTCCGCAGGCAACGTGCTGACAGCCGGCAGGGGAGGGAGAGAGGATCCGGGAGCTCAGCCAGCAGCTCCTCCGGGTCCTCCTCTCGCGAGATTTGGAACGTTGCCGCGGTTACCACGGCAACGCTCCAAATCTCGCGAGAGTGAACTCTAGCCCTGGAGCGCGGGCTAGAGTTCACTCCTACCACTGGGACCACCAATGAATCCCCACTGGGACCACCAGGGAAAGAAAGATGCCCCCCTCCTCACAGTAAAGGTAAGAAGGGAGGGGGGACATAAATATATTTATTTTAGTTAAATAAAAAAAACACATATCATAAGCCCCCCATCCTTCTTATCATACACACACATTGCCCCTGCCCCCCATACACACACACACACACACACACATTGCCCCTGCCCCCATACACACACATTGCCCCTGCCCCCCCATACACACACACACATTGCCCCTGCCCCCCCATAAACACACACACATTGCCCCTGCCCCCCATAAACACACACATTGCCCCTGCCCCACATACACACACACATTGCCCCTGTCCCCCATACACACACTGCCCCAGATACATACTGCCCCCATACACACAGCCCCCACACACATACACTGCCCCCACATACACAAACATTGCCCCCACATACACACACTGCCCCCCATAAACACATTGCCCCCACACACATACATTGCCCCCACACATACACTGCCCCCACACATACACTGTCCCCCATACACACATACACTGCAATACACACACACACTGTAACTGTCACACACACATACTGACCCACACACACACTGCACCCCTGACATATACTGCCGCCCTCACTTACACACTGCAACCTTCACACACACACTGCTAACACACTGTCCCCCTCACGCACACACACACTGCACCCCTCACACATTGCACCACTCACCCATACCACTGCTCCTCTGCCCTACTACAGCCCCATTTCTGGGAGGCGGTCTCGGCACTATTGGCACAATAACCACTACACTGAGCTGTAGTGGTTATTGTGTCTGGATTATTTATTTAAATAATCTACAAGTGCCCCTCCCGAGATCAGGCTCTGGATCCGCCAGTGGGCGGATCGAGCCACGCATTTGTTCGCCCGCTGTGGCGAACGCGAACACGCTATGTTCGCCAGGAACTATTCGCCAGCGAACAGTTCGGTACATCACTAGCAGTCAGTGTCCTTAAAGCGTGTGTCAGGCCTTCAGCGTGTACTCTGCCAACCTCTGTAAGTGCACTTTGCCACTCATATCTGGTGTCACAATAGCGTGCCTTTAAAAAGAAAAAAGTGTTTCACTGTAAGCTAATAGCAGTCAGTGTCCTTCAAGCGGGTGTGTCAGGCCTTCAGCGTGTACTCTGCCAACCTCTGCCAGTGTACTTTGCCACTCATATCTGGTGTCACAATAGCGTGCCTTTAAAAAGAAAAAAGTTTTTCACTGTAAGCTAATAGCAGTCAGTGTCCTTCAAGCGGGTGTCAGGCCTTCAGTGTGTACTCTACCAACCTCTGCAAGTGCACACTCATATCTGGTGTCACAATAGCGTGCATTTAAAACCAAAAAACTTTTTCCACTGTTATAGATTGAATAGCAGTTAGTTGTCTTCAAGCGGGTGTCAGGCCTACAGCGTGTACTCTGCCAACCTCTGCCAGTGCACATTGCCACTCATATCTGGTCTCACAGTAGCTTGCACACATAGTACCACTAATCCAAAAAAAAAATGACAGGCAGAGGCAGGCCACCCCGCAGGGGCCATCCTGGTCGTGGTGCTGTGATTCCCTTTTGCCCTAGAATAATGCCCAGTTTTCAGAGGCCACGCACCCTGAACTTGAAAAGTTCTGAGGACACAGTTGACTGGCTAACACAGGGCACCCAATCTTCTACAGCTTCCGCTCGGAACCTTGATGCACCATCCTCCTCCAGCTTAGCTTCGGGCACCTCTCAAGATACCACTCACCCGCCTGCCGCCACCACCAATACTAGCACCACAGCCGCTTCACGTGATCTGTCAGAGGAGTTATTTACACATCAGTTGGAAGAAATGAGTGATGCGCAACCATTATTTCCAGAGGATGTAGATAACAGGGATGTGTCTCAGTCAGGCAGCATTACACACATGGACATACAGTGTAATGATGATGATGTTGTACCCACTGCTGCTTCCTTTGCTGAGTTGTCAGATACAAGTGAAGCGGTTGATTATGATGATGCATCCATGGATGTCACGTGGGTGCACACTCGGCAAAAAGAAGAACAGGGCGAAAGTTCAGATGGGGAGACAGAGAGGAGGAGGAGGAGGAGACAAGTTGGATGCAGGGCGAGGTCATCGCAAGGAGCTAGTGGCACAGTCAGACAGCATGCATCGGCACCCGGGGTCAGCCCGACAGCACGCCAATCAACGCATGATGTGTCCACCACCAGAATGCGTCATTGCAGAGCTCAGCAGTGTGGCATTTTTTTAGTGTGTCTGCCTCTGACAACAGCGATGCCATTTGCAACCTGTGCCAAAAGAAACTGAGTCGTGGGAAGTCCAACACCCACCTAGGTACAACTGCTTTGCGTAGGCACATGATCGCACATCACAAACGCCTATGGGATCAACACATGAGTACAAGCAGCACACAAACTCAAAGCCGCCATCCTCCTCCTGGTCCAGCATCTTCAATCCACGTCAACCACTGCTGTCCTCCTTGCCCCCTCTCAACCATCCGCCACTCCGCCTCTCGCCTTGAGCAGTTCCCTCTCATCTGCCCACAGTCAGATGTCTGTCAAGAACATGTTTGAGCGTAAGAAGCCAATGTCAGAAAGTCACCCCCTTGCCCAGCATCTGACAGCTGGCTTGTCTGAACTATTAGCCCGCCAGCTTTTACCATACAAGCTGGTGGAGTCTGAGGCGTTCAAAAAATTTGTGGCTATTGGGATACCGCAGTAGAAGGTACCCGGCCGAAATTTCTTTGCACAAAAGGCAATCCCCAACCTGTACTCGATTGTGCAAAAGGAAGTAATGGCATGTCTGGCACACAGTGTTGGGGCAAGGGTCCATCTGACCACTGATACCTGGTCTGCAAAGCATGGTCAGGGCAGGTATATCACCTACACTGCGCATTGGGTAAACCTGCTGACGGCTGCCAAGCATGGAATGCGTGGCTCTGCAGAGGAGTTGGTGACACCGCCACGACTTGCAGGCAGGCCTGCTGCCACCTCCTCTACTCCTCCTACTCCATCCTCTTCCATAACCTCCTCGGCTGAGTCCTCTTCTGCTGCTGCGTCTTGCTCCACATCAACAGCACCCCCCCAGCTCCCCAGGTACTATTCCACATCCCAGATACGGCTGTGTCACGCCGTCTTGGAGTTGACTTGCCTGAAAGCAGAGAGTCACACCGGACCAGCACTCCTGTCCGCCCTGAACGCACAGGTGGAAAAATGGCTGACTCCGCACCAACTGGAAATCGGCAAAGTGGTTTGTGACAACGGAATACATTTGTTGGTGGCATTGAATTTGGGCAAGTTGACACATGTGCCGTGCATGGCACCTGTGTGTAATCTGATCGTACAACGCTTTGTGCATAAGTACCCAGGCTTACAGGACATCCTGAACCAGGCCAGGATCGGCTTGGGGATGTCCGTAGGAGTACTCACAGATCACTGTTCAAGGTCTGTTTGTCTGGATAACCCGTCAGCATTGCCATTTTGCTTCCCAGGGTGATAGTGAATTGTAAAGTAAAAAGGCTGTAGCGCCAAACTCCAGCGCAACAGCCTGGCATTGTCTCCTGACACCCTGTTCAGCCACACCAACAGGTTGTGATCTGTAAGGTAAACGGTTGTCCATACAAGTACGGTTTCAGCTTTTTGAGGGCACACACCACCGCCAGGCACTCCTTCTCAATGGCAGTGTATCTACTTCCCTGGGTAAAAGTTTCCGGCTTAGATAAGCCCCGGGTTGCTCGCCGCCATCTGCTCTGACTTGGCTCAGTACTGCTCCCAATCCAAACATAGAAGCATCTGTATGGACGAGAAAGTGTTTAGTTGGATCAGGAGCATAAAGTACAGGTGATTTAATGAGCGCCGTCTTGAGCTGTTGGAAGGTCTGTTCACACTCTGGGGCCCATACTACTATCTTGGGGAGGTTTTTATGTGTTACATCCGTGAGAGGTTTAGCTAGGGTGCTGTTATTAGCTATGAATTTCCTGTAGTACCCTGCGGTACCCAGGAATGTGAGGACCTGGGTTTTAGTGCGGGGGGTTGGCCACTTGGCGACTGCCTCTATTTTAGCGGGTTCTGGTTTCTGTAGCAGGCTCCCGACTCTGTGCCCTAAGTATTGAACTTCTGCCATTCCTATATGGCACTTACTGTGCTTTAGGGTCAGTCCGGCCTCCCTAATCCGGTCTAGTCCTGCTCCTATGTGGGTCAGGTGTTCGGCCCAGCAGCAGCTAAAAATGGGTATATCATCCAAGTAGGCGCAGGCATACTCCTGAAACCCATCCAGTAGCCGATCTACCATCCTCTGAAAGTTAGCCGGGGCATTCTTCATCCTGAATGGCATGAACTTAAACTGATACAGGCCAAACAGGGTGACAAATGCCGACTTGGGGATGGCGTCCTCGGCTAATGGAATTTGCCAGTACCACTTGCACAGATCTATTGTGGTGAGGTACTGGCCTCTGGCCATTTTGTCTAGGATCTCGTCTATCCGGGGCATAGGGTAGGCATCTGAGGTTGTTTTATCGTTTAGCCTCCGGTAGTCCACACAGAAACGGGTCGTGCCGTCCCGTTTCGGTACTAGTACTACCGGGGAGGCCCAGGGGCCGTCAGAGTGTTCTATCACCCCGAACTGCAGCATTTCCTCAATTTATTTCAGCATATTTTCTTTAACTGCTTCGGGTATGCGATAGGCGGTTCAGCGAAGGGGGGTCTGGTCTAGGGTTTCAACTTTGTGAGTGGTTAACGGAGTGTACCCAGGTAGGTTGGAAAACGTGGCCCCCTTGTCCTGGATTAGTCTTGATGTCATCTTTCGGGGACCCTTGGTGTTGTATGTGGCTGGGTGGAGGAAGAGACCTTCAATGACATCAGTGAGGACAAGGAACGGGACATGGCTAGCTTGGTATCCAACCTTGTGCAAATGGACTGTTTGCGGTTGTTCGCGGTGCGTTAAACGGGGAGTTTGGTCTGTCACTGTGAAGCGGGCGTAACCCTTACACTACCTGATCGATACAACATCATACAGTAGGTCCCCCCTCATTATTTTTATGGCCCCCACCCATCGCTCTCGGGTGGGGGCGGGGGGGAGGACAGTAGGTCCCCCCATTGTGATTTATGCCCCCCAGCCACCGCGCAGGGGTGGGGGCTGGGGGGGAGGACAGTAGGTCCTTATCCTTATTTACTGAATATTCCCCTGTATAAGAATGTTTGGCATTTAGTGAATATTCCCCATTCTGCTCTGTGTCAGTGTGTATCAGGGTCTCTGAGGACAGGTGTCAATCCATATCTGCCAAGTGACCCTATGTAGGGGGAACAGTCTCTATTCTGCTCTGTGTCAGTGTGTATCATGGTCTCTGAGGACAGGTGTCAATCCATACCTGCCAAGTGACCCTATGTAGGGGGAACAGTCTCTATCCTGCTCTGTGTCAGTGTGTTTCAGGGATCCTTAGGATAGGTGTCAATCCATATCTGCCAAGTGACCCTATGTAGGGGGAACAGTCTCTATTCTGCTCTGTGTCAGTGTGTATCATGGTCTCTGAGGAAAGGTGTCAATCCATACCTGCCAAGTGATCTATGTAGGGGGGAGAGTCTCTATCCTGCTCTGTTTCAGTGTGTATCATGGTCTCTGAGGACAGGTGTCAATCCATATCTGCCAAGTGACCCTATGTAGGGGGAACAGTCTCTATTCTGCTCTGTGTCAGTGTGTATCAGGGATCCTTAGGATAGGTGTCAATCCATACCTGCCAAGTGACCCTATGTAGGGGGAACAGTCTCTATTCTGCTCTGTGTCAGTATGTATCAGGGATCCTTAGGATAGGTGTCAATCCATATTTGCCAAGTGACCCTATGTAGGGGGAATAGTCCCTATTCTGCTCTGTGTCAGTGTGTATCAGGGTCTCTGAGGACAGGTGTCAATCCATATGTCAAGGTGTCAATATGTCATATGTCAGGTGTCAATCCATATCCATTGTGATTTAGGAATATTAGGTGATTTATGCCCTTTATGGATTAAAACCAGACTCTGCATCAACTGTGTAATTTTCCATGGGAGTTTTGCCATGGATCCCCCTCCGGCATGCCACAGTCCAGGTGTTAGTCCCCTTGAAACAACTTTTCCATCACTTTTGTGGCCAGAAAGAGTCCCTGTGGGTTTTAAAATTCGCCTGCCCATTGAAGTCAATGGCGGTTCGCCCGGTTTGCCGGTTCGCGAACGTTTGCGGAAGTTCACGTTCGCCGTTCGCGAACCGAAAATTTCGTGTTCGCGACATCACTATTCTTGAGTTGTGTCCAAGAGAGTTTGAGTGTTAGTCCGAGAGTTACTATCTGTCCTGGATCTCTCTGAATGTCCGAATCTGAATGCCCAAACTAACCTCTCTTCCCTTTGTCCTAACTTTTAAAGGGCCAGACTCTCTGTACGTCATAAGTTGATAAGGCCAATAGGAAACTGAAGGTGTGGTCAACCTGCAGATTGCAATTTAGGTATTTGGTCCATAGAGGGCACTCTCGCCTCACTAAACTTTCCTATCCAGGAAAGAGTTAACTTTTCCTGATGACGATTTTGACGTCATTTGGTTTATCTAAAATGACTACCATAACTTAAATTTTGTGTCCCAAGCAATCAATTTACTCTGGAACATGATGCATTGAGCATATACTTTTTGGATGTGGTGCTAAGTAACACTGAAGATGCTTTAACATTTGATTTGTTTAGGAAACCTGCTGATAAGGTTGCATTCTTACAGGCCAACTCTTTCCACCTGGCTAACATGATTCAAAGTCTACCATTCAGCCAGTTTTTACGGGTTCGTCGGATTGTATCCCAGGAGGAGAACTTTGATACACAGGCATTCAAGATGATGGAAAATTTCCGCTCCAGAGATTATAACGACACCTCCTTACACCAAGCCCTTGAAAAGGTCAAAACCATTAAAAGGACAACCCTATTGCAATCACAGGGTAAGAAAAAAACCACCAATAGAATCCCTTGTGTCACCACTTACTCAACTAAATCTAGGTTTGTGAGACATGCTATTCTAAAGAATTGGCACATCTTATATCCAACCATTTGTGATCTCTTCACTGATAGACCAATT
The DNA here is from genome assembly GCF_036172605.1 of Pelobates fuscus. Taxonomy (NCBI): domain Eukaryota; kingdom Metazoa; phylum Chordata; class Amphibia; order Anura; family Pelobatidae; genus Pelobates; species Pelobates fuscus. The sequence continues at coordinate 42,321,947 of NC_086328.1, forward strand.
ATGGCATATAAAAGGTCTAGAAATATCAAAGCATTAATATCTCCTCCTAGATCTACCACTTCTTCCACTACAACTACCTGGCTGGCTCCAATCATCGGGATGCACCGATGTGGAAGTTTCGCATCCTAAAACAGGAAGGAAATTTTCCATTCAGGATTTTTTGAATTGCCAGTAGGATCGTGTCATCTATCTGATCAAATGCCCATGTGGACTTAGTTGTGTGGGTCAAACATCCAGAGCACTCACCACACGTATTGGTGAACATAAAAGTACTATACGTACGAAGAAGCAACATATATCATTGGCAAAACATTTTATCGATTCTGGGCATTCTGTGGCCCAACTTAGATTCCAGGCAATACAGCGCATCAAAAAAACATTCTCTGGATGCTCTCTTTCAGAATCACTAAAAAGGGAAGAACTCAGGTGGATCTATCAGATGGATACATTATTTCCTCATGGATTGAATGAGGAAATGCGATTTCAATCCCTTTAGATAAATGGTAATTTTTTTTTATTCTTGGATTATCTTTCATTTTCTAATGTACTATTGCTGACAACTTTTTAATTTAAATTTGTATCTTTAATTTTCTATTTCACAGTTTGTTTTTTCTTATGGATGTGGCCCTCTGATGTTTGGATTTCTTTATACTTAAGGATATGGAATTGGATTGATACCGGACCCTTATGGCATAGTGTGACGGGTCCTGGATATCTACTAGAGCTACTCGTTTTTTCTTGCATTTCTGTTGTTAACATATGTCTTTTATGGATTAGAGATATGGTATAATTTGATTGACGTCACACGAATGGATTACCACGTATATTTATGTTGTTTCTTTATACGACTATATTGCCATCTTTTAGTACTATGACTGAGTATGATCATGGTGACTGTGACAGAACCATCTGTCTGTGGATTGTGTTTATTCTCCCTCGGTTCGTCTGTTTGTTCGGTTATTTCCTTGCCCGTACGTCCCCGTGTGTTCCCTTGTTATTTCCCGAAAGACCACCAGGAAGCTGGCGTGTGCCGCCAATTGACCTCCCCGTAGCTAGCATGTGCCGGCAATTGACCACCAAGTAGCTGCGTTAACCCCAGCTTAATTGACTGTTACTGGGTGGTCGTGGTTACACATGGCGGCCGCACGGTGGCGGCATTCTACAGCTCCCGGACAGCCAGCGGTGTTCAGCCCAGCCTCAGTGAACTAAAAGCGGACACTTTTACTCGCGAACACCGCTGAGCTTCCATCCTTCCCTGCTTCTAACTCCGGTCGTATTGCCGAACGCTGGACTTTGTATTTAGTGACTGTTGTGCCAAGATAGCTATGCCATGGAGCCTATTCGTGTAATAAAAGACTTTGGCTCCATGGCAATTGAACTGTATGTGTGTGTTGTCTGAGCGCCATTCAGTAATAATGTGTGCTCAGCTAAGCTATCTGGGGATGTTTTACATGTAGATGTTTTATGTATCATTCGTGACATTGTGTATTTTATTGCATTTCCCTCTCCTGTTGTCACCTCGTGAGTAATGGCGATTTGCCTCTGTCCTGGGAGATAATTTAATTACTTCCGAATTATCCCCAGGACAGAGAGGCGGGAACACAGTGTATCCTGGGAATGTTTTACCCCTTGTATGTCTGTCATTGATACGTGTCTGTCCCTTGTCACAGTCTCCCAACTGGTCCCCTAGGGGAGTGTCCACCAGGTGGGAGACCTGCAGAAATACTGTGCAGGTAGCCCTTAATAAATCAGAATCCTGTTTTACCCTCAATACAGAGCTTGGTCTCGTGATTGGGGGATTCCAACTGTGGAGTATTCTTTAGCCTGTTCCAGGAGAGAAGGATTTTGTATGTTTCCCGTTCGGTGGGTATGAGTGTTTGTGAGCTGTTGTTCCCTTGTAAAGGTGAATCCCTTAATCGGTATTAACCCTCACTACACCGGGTTATACTGTAACAGTGACCATCCTTACAATTTGTATATTCTCTTTCTTGTAGTCTAAACATTTATATCTCATGTCAATTTTCTTGCTGCATACCATTTAGCTTTTTGCAGGCTAAAATATATATATATTTTTTATAATTTTTCTGTATGCATATTATTGCATTTCTGTTGTTTTAAAACATAGATATTTTTGGTAACTTTTCTTTATGCGTATAATTCCTAGAATGGGTAGAGGGAGTCCCTGTATGAGTACTAGAGCTTAGAAACATAGAAACATAGAAACATAGAATATGACGGCAGATAAGAACCATTCGGCCCATCTAGTCTGCCCAGTTTTCTAAATACTTTCATTAGTCCCTGGCCTTATCTTATAGTTAGGATAGCCTTATGCCTATCCCACGCATGCTTAAACTCCTTTACTGTGTTAACCTCCACCATTTCAGCTGGAAGGCTATTCCATGCATCCACTACCCTCTCAGTAAAGTAATACTTCCTGATATTATTTTTAAACCTTTGTCCCTCTAATTTAAGACTATGTCCTCTGGTTGTGGTAGTTTTTCTTCTTTTAAATATAGTCTCCTCCTTTACTGTGTTGATTCCCTTTATGTATTTAAATGTTTCTTTCATATCCCCCCTGTCTCGTCTTTCCTCCAAGCTATACATGTTAAGATCCTTTAACCTTTCCTGGTAAGTTTTATCCTGCAATCCATGAACCAGTTTAGTAGCCCTTCTTTGAACTCTCTCTAAGGTATCAATATCCTTCTGAAGATATGGTCTCCAGTACTGTGTACAGTACTCCAAGTGAGGTCTCACCAGTGTTCTGTACAATGGCATGAGCACTTCCCTCTTTCTACTGCTAATACCTCTCCCTATACAACCAAGCATTCTGCTAGCATTTCCTGCTGCTATATTACATTGTCTGCCTACCTTTAAGTCCTCAGAAATAATCACCCCTAAATCCCTTTCCTCAGATGTTGAGGTTAGGACTCTATCAAATATTCTGTACTCTGCCCTTGGGTTTTTACGTCCAAGATGCATTATCTTGCACTTATCCACATTAAATGTCAGTTGCCACAACTCTGACCATTTTTCTAGTTTACCTAAATCATTTGCCATTTGGCTTATCCCTCCTGGAACATCAACCCTGTTACATATCTTAGTATCATCCGCAAAAAGACACACCTTACCATCAAGACCTTCTGCAATATCACTAATAAAAATATTAAAGAGAATGGGTCCAAGTACAGATCCCTGAGGTACCCCACTGGTACCATGAACAATATTGGAATCCAAACTCAAAGATTGCAGTTTATTGATAAGCCTTCTATGTGCAACAGTGTCAAAAGCCTTACTGAAATCTAGGTAAGCAATGTCTACTGCACCACCCTGATCTATAATTTTAGTTACCCAATCAAAAAAATCAATAGGATTAGTTTGGCATGATCTCCCTGAAGTAAACCCATGTTGTCTCTGATCTTGAAATCCATGTGTTTTTAGATGTTCAACAATCCTATCCTTTAACATGGTTTCCATCACTTTCCCCACTACTGAAGTAAGGCTTACTGGCCTATAGTTGCCCGACTCCTCCTTATTACCTTTCTTGTGAATGGGCACAACATTCGCTAACTTCCAATCTTCTGGGACTACTCCTGTTAACAATGATTGGTTAAATAAATCTGTTAATGGTTTTGCTAGTACACCACTAAGCTCTTTTAATAGCTTTGGGTGTATTCCATCAGGTCCCATTGACTTATTTGTCTTTACTTTTGACAGTTGAAATAGAACCTCTTCCTCTGTAAACTCACATGTAATAAATGGCTCATTTATCCTTTTTTTTTTAACAGAGGTCCCTTTCCTTCATTTTCAGCTGTAAATACCGAACAAAATATTCATTGAGGCAGTCAGCTAGACCTTTATCCTCATCTACATACCTTCCTTCTTTTGTTTTTAATCTAACTAATCCTTGTTTTACTTTTCTTTTCTCATTTATGTATCTAAAAAAAGTTTTGTCCCCCTTTTTTACTGACTGTGCTATTTTCTCTTCTGTGTGTGATTTGGAAGCTCTTATAACTTGCTTAGCCTCTTTCTGCCTAATCTTATAGGTCTTCCTCACTCTGGGTTTTTTTATAATTACTAAATGCTGACTTTTTGTTTTTTACTATTTTGGCCACATCTGCGGAGTACCACAGTGGTTTCTTGAATTTTTTGCTTTTACTGACAAGCCTAATGCAATTTTCTGTTGCCTTCAGTAGTGCAGCTTTTAAATAATCCCATTTATTTTGGACTCCATTTAAGTTGCTCCAGTCTGATAATGACTCCTTTACACATATTCTAATTTTAGAAAAGTCTGTTTTTCTAAAGTCTAAAACTTTTGTTTTTGTGTGGTGTGACGCAGTCACTGTTCTTATATTAAACCCTTAAGGACACATGACAGAAATATCCCATCATAATTCCCTTTCATTCCAGAAGTTGTGTCCTTAAGGGGTTAAACCACACTGACGGATGATCACTGGATCCTAAACTTTCACCTACAGTAATATCTGATACCAAATCTCCATTTGTTAACACTAAATCTAGTATGGCCTCTTTACGAGTTGGCTCCTCAACGACTTGTTTTAGAGACAATCCCAGTAGGGAGTTTAGAATATGTGTGCTTCTGGCACAAGTAGCTCTTTTTGTTTTCCAATTCACATCAGGAAGATTAAAGTCACCCATGGTGATAACTTCCCCCTTCATTGTCATTTTAGCTATTTCTTCAACTAATAGATTATCTAACTCTTCAATTTGTCCTGGGGGCCTATAAATCACACCTACACGAACTACTGTGTGATTACCAAATTCTAATGTAACCCAAATGGACTCTATGTTCGTCTCACTAACCTTTATTAGGCTAGATTTTATGCTATCCTTCACATACAGGGCCACCCCTCCCCCTTTCTTGCCTTCCCTGTCTTTTCTATATAAAGAGTACCCTGGTATTGCTATGTCCCAGTCATTTTTTTCATTATACCATGCCTCAGTAACAGCGACTAAATCTACACTATCAGTTGCCATTATTTCCACAAGTTCATGGATCTTATTCCCTAAACTGCGAGCATTTGTAGACATGACTCTAAGCTTATCATTTTTTAACACACTTGCTACAGGCACCTTCTGTCCTTGTTTTGGGGACAATTGGATTGATGTTTTATCACCCTTTTGCCCCCCCCCTCCTAGTTTAAATACATCTTAGCAAAACCTCTGAACTGCTCACTGAGAACATTTGTTCCCTTTTGAGAAAGATGCAAACCATCTTTTTTGTACAGTTTATTTCCATTCCAAACAGAGCTACCATGAGCAATAAAGCCAAATCCTTGCTCCCGACACCATTCACCAAGCCACAAGTTAAAGTCCCTAATACGCATCCGCCTGTCATTCTGAGTGTTATGCACAGGCAGAACTTCAGAGAATGACAGTGTGGAAGCAACCTGCCGTATATCATTGGCAAAAACACTAAAAACTTCCTTAACCTCTGAAACCTCATTGCAAGCCAAGTCATTTGTCCCTAAATGGACAAGTACGCCAATTCCCCTTCCTGCTTTGCTTGCTTAACAATATTACAGATACGTCTCCTGTCTCTGTGAGCAGTAGCTCCGGGAAGACACCTCACAAGACCGCCATTGTCCATCTCCACACCTCTTATGATGGAATCCCCCAACAACAACTGCTTTCTATTAGGCCTCATCATAGTCTTCAAGCCTCTCTGCACAACACCACTGGCCTCAATGCCTCTCTCCACAACAGCACTAGCCTCAGTGCCTCTCTCCACAACACCTCTAGCCTCAGTGCCTTTCTCCACAACACCTCTAGCCTCAGTGCCTCTCTCCACAACACCTCTAGCCTCAGTGCCTCTCTGCACAACACCACTAGCCTCAGTGCCTCTCTGCACAACACCACTAGCCTCAGTGCCTCTCTGCACAACACCACTAGCCTCAGTGCCTCTCTGCACAACACCACTAGCCTCAGTGCCTCTCTGCACAACACCACTAGCCTCAGTGCCTCTCTGCACAACACCACTAGCCTCAGTGCCTCTCTGCACAACACCACTAGCCTCAGTGCCTGTCTCCATGACACCATTACACTCTGAAAGTGCAGAAAATGAATTATGTAGAACAACAGACTGTGCAATATGCCTTTTATCCACAACTCTAAGTCTACCAGATCCTACAGTAATCCATCTGCCATTCCTAGTATGTCTCTGTGGCAGTGGCTTTGCAGCAGTTCCAGCATGAGTTTGTTTACCAGATAATTTACAAATCTCAGACTTCAAAAATACAATCTCCTGCCGCAAGATAGAGAACTGTCTACAGATTAGACAACAACTAAACCTCCAAAAAGTGGAACGCGAAACAAATGCATAGCAACTATTACACTGAACTAAGTTTGCCATTCCAATGAGATCAATTATTTAAATCAAACGAATCTTAACTTTTTATTTATCCTCCTGAATACCTCAGATTACCTCCAGTTTATCTCCAGAATATCTCCAACCACAGACACTTAGAAGCAACACTCTCCAGAATATCTCCAACCACAGACACTTAGAAGCAACACTTAGAAGAAGCAAACAAGCTCTATTGGCCAAGCTAATGACAACAGCCCTTATATACTCCTAAAATCACCTCCCACTAGGAATGTTTAACACCTGGGTAGGCCTCTGCTTATTAGCAAACAATAGCTAATTTACACAGCAATCAATAGCAAGCAGCTACCTAATCCAATCAAATGTCTTATAATTACCAACATGAAATCAAACCTTGTGCAATCAGTAACCTTTTCCTACAGATGAATCTTAACTGTAACAGTTAAAAAAAGAAAACTCTTAGCACAACTCTTAGACAGTTGAAGCTTCTGTAAAACTCTCCAGAATATCTCCAACCACAGACACTTAGAAGCAACACTTAGAAGAAGCAACCAAGCTCTATTAGCCAAGCTAATGACAACAGCCCTTATATACTCCTAAAATCACCTCCCACTAGGAATGTTTAACACCTGGGTAGGCCTCTGCTTATTAGCAAACAATAGCTAATTTACACAGCAATCAATAGCAAGCAGCTACCTAATCCAATCAAATGCCTTATAATTGACATACATTCTCATTGATGAAAATGAGTATGACTATTAGATGAGTTGATATGACAGTGGTATGTTTCATTACCAATTATTTAGATTTTTTTTCATTTCTTTTTATTTCTTTTATTTTTATTTATACTGGGGACTGTGAGTTCCACACTGCCTAGGTTTATATTCATTTTTGTCTTGTAGGCTCTTTTTATTCATATCCATATGGAGTATTTTTATATTTTCATCTTCCACTCTCATCCACTTTACACAGGTTTGCTATATACCATTCTATTGCTGCTAAGTGTATTGACACTGACATGGAGTACTCCCAATCTACACTGTGGCCAAAGAGACTGTAAACGGCGTTATTAGCGCATGCGCATTCTGATACCTTTAATGGGACGATCGCGGCTGCTTTTGGAATGCAGGATGCTTGTCATATGCAGTTTCAGTGAGTGGACGCAAATGTTCTCTGCGTTCCCACTTCACTTTCGGCAGATGCATGCCAGAGGGTGGATTTCGTCTGGGGATGGTGGAGCGCATGTGCATTCCACCTCTCCATCATGGTGCTGTGCTGATATTTGTATGCCTAATAGGCAATGGCTGACTCTCCTTTACCTCTACCTCCTGTTGAGATATCACCCATTGTAGAGGGTAGTATACAAGGCTTCCATATGAGAACAGGATGTTCTCTGTTAAACATATATATATATATATATATTTTTTTTTTTTTATTATATTTATGTATACTCAAGGGGACAATGCTTGTTTTAGGTCTACACCTATACTATACCTTGATTATATTCAGTACTACTGTATGTGATCCTATGAAGTAGATTTAATGTACATTATAATATGATGAGTGCATTTTTATTTTATTGGTTACCTTGTCAACCAAAGTCATGTGACTATGGTTGTGAGAGTTCCAATTATTTGTGGGTGGCCACCCATTTCACTCAGGTGTCTTTTATTGTGCTATTACGTTTTGGTGTATAAAGGTGACATTTTCTTTTTTACTATATGCTCCCTTGATAAAATCGGATAGCGCCGAAACTTTGAGTGCTATTATTTTTTTTACGTCTTCACCTTCTTCTCATGTGCTTTAACAGGTTCTATTTTCGGTATGTACTTTTTGGTTCACACTCTGATACAGGTATCACAAGAATTGTTTTTCTATAGTTGTGGTTACGCCACTCAGTTTGTATATTTCGGATTGATTTTTCTCTGTTCTTTCTCTGTTCTTAGCCAGTGCTTGCATATTCTCTGTATATGTTTGACTATATTGATACTTTAATTTGACAGTGTTGATACCGGTTATGTGTGTTCCTGTACAATAAAGTGTTTCGTATTTTAGTTGGTTGTGATCCTCTTTTCAGTATCAAATTGTTGCTGAAGTATCATGAGCACTTGCCTTGTGAGTAAAGTCAAGTTCATTAGGATGCATAAACCGCCAACAATCATAAATATCCTTTCTCTTTATCAATCTGTTTAAAAGAGCAGCTTGTTTGGTTAAAGTATTATCCACTGCTTGATTCAAAGGCAACAATTTATCCACTTTTGAGTCTATTATACAATTAAAGTTGCCTGCAATCAGCAAGATACCTTTACGTATAGGATTTACTATGTTTAAAATTTTTGAGAAAGGTTATTTGTTCGGTAGATAGACGTTTACTAGGGTAAAAAGTTTATCATTTATTTGACATACCAAACTTATAAACCTCCCTTATACGTCAATATATTGAAAAATACATTTACAATGTATTGAATTAGATATAAGTATTGCTACTCCACATTTCTTTTTGTCCTTAAGGGAGGCACTGAAGAGGAAACTTCCTACATTTCCAGTATCGAACACCCTCTGGTCTCCAGTGTGTCTCCTGGACAAAACCAATAAGAGCCTTCTCTCTTATCAACGTAATATAAAGAAAGCCTCCTTTAAATGGTGTATTTAATCCCTGTACGTTAACTGATATAAGTTTAATCATTAAACGCTAAATCTATAATCTAAACACACAGATAATTTGGCTGGCCGTCACACACACACATTCATACTAAAGCAAAAAAAAATAACTCCCTTACATAGAAACATAGAAACATAGAATGCGACGGTAGATAAGAACCATTCGGCCCATCTAGTCTGCCCAATTTTCTAAATACTTTCAATAGTCCCTAGCCTTATCTTATAGTTAGGATAGCCTTATACAAAGAAACTAGTCCTGCGCTCAAACTCCCATTACTCCTGGGCAGCAGCAATGACTATAGTACACATCAGCTAAAATACATATACTAAAAACCAAAGGAAAAAAGTTACCTGCGCTCTTTCCACATCCCTATGTATTCTTAAACAAATGGAGGTTTTTAGTTACCTCCAATGGCCATGAGAGGGTATGCCCACCTGCCAAGTCAAGGCAGACCTCTTAGGTGGGTCCTAACTAAGGATAGCCTTATGCCTATCCCACGCATGCTTAAACTCCTTTACTGTGTTAACCTCTACCACTTCAGCAGGAAGACTATTCCATGCATCCACTACCGTCTCAGTAAAGTAATACTTTCGGATCTATTATTTTAGTTACCCAATCAAAAAAATCAATAGGATTAGTTTGGCATGATCTCCCTGAAGTAAACCCATGTTGTCTCTGATCTTGAAAACCATGTGTTTTTAGATGTTCAACAATCCGATCCTTTAACATGGTTTCCATTACTTTCGCCACTACTGAAGTAAGGCTTACTGGCCTATAGTTGCCCAACTCCTCCCTACTACCTTTCTTGTTAATAGGCACAACATTCGCTAACTTCTAATCTTCTGGGACTACTCCTGTTAACAATGATTTGTCAAATAAATCTGTTAATGGTTTTGCTAGTACACCACTAAGCTCTTTTAAAGGACCACTCTAGGCACCCAGACCACTTCAGCTTAATGAGGTGGTCTGGGTGCCAGCTCTAGGATTACCCTTTTATTTTATAAACATAGCAGTTTCAGAGAAACTGCTATGTTTATACTGAGGGTTAATCCAGCCTCTAGAGCCTCTAGTGGCTGTCTCATTGACAACCGCTAGAGGCGCTTGCGTGCTTCTCACTGTGAAAATCACAGTGAGAAGACACCAGCATCCATAGGAAAGCATTGTAAATGCTTTCCTATGCGACCGGCTGAATGCGCATGCGGCTCCTGCCGCGCATGCACATTCAGCCGATGACGTCGCGAGGAAAGAGGAGAGGAGGAGGAAAGCTCCCCGCCCGGTGCTGGAGAAAGGTGAGTGTTTAACCCCTTCCTCTCTCCAGAGCCCGGCGGGAAGGGGACCCTGAGGGTGGGGGCACCCTCAGGGCACTATAGTGCCAGGAAAAAGAGTATGTTTTCCTGGCACTATAGTGGTCCTTTAATAATTTTGGGTGTATTCCATCAGGTCCCATTGACTTATTTGTCTTTACTTTTGACAGTTGAAATAGAACATCTTCCTCTGTAAACTCATATGTAATAAACAACTAATTTGTCCTTTTTCCTAACTGGTCCCTTTCCTTCATTTTCATCTGTAAATACTGAACAAAAATATTCATTGAGGCAGTCAGCTAGAACTTTATCCTCTTCTACATACCTCCCTTCTTTTGGTTTTAGTCTAACTAATCCTTGTTTTACTTTCCTTTTCTCATTTATGTATCTAAAAAATTTTTTGTCCCCTTTTTTACTGAGTGCTATTTTATCTTCTGTGTGTGATTTGGAAGCTCTTATAACTTGCTTAGCCTCTTTCTGCCTAATCTTATAGATCATTCTATCTTCCTCACTCTGGTTTTTTTTATAATTACTAAATGCTAACTTTTTGTTTTTTACTATTTTGGCCACATCTGCGGAGTACCACAGTGGTTTCTTACATTTTTTGCTTTTACTGACAAGCCTAATGCAATTTTCTGTTGCCTTCAGCAGTACAACTTTTAAATAATCCCATTTCTCTTGGACTCCATTTAAATTGCTCCAGTCTGATAATGACTCCTTTACACATTCTAATTTTAGAAAAGTGTGTTTTTCTAAAGTCTAAAACTTTTGTTTTTGTGTGGTGTGACGCAGTCACTGTTCTTATATTAAACCCTTAAGGACACATGACAGAAATATCCCATCATAATTCCCTTTCATTCCAGAAGTTGTGTCCTTAAGGGGTTAAACCACACTGACGGATGATCACTGGATCCTAAACTTTCACCTACAGTAATATCTGATACCAAATCTCCACTTGTTAACACTAAATCTAGTATGACCTCTTTACTAGTTGGCTCCTCAACGACTTGTTTTAGAGACAATCCCAGTAGGGAGTTTAGAATACGTGTGCTCCTGGCACAAGCAGCTATTTTTGTTTTCCAATTCACATCAGGAATATTAAAGTCACCCATGATGATAACTTCCCCCTTCATTGTCATTTTAGCTATTTCCTCAACTAGAAGATTATCTAACTCTTCTATTTGTCCAGGGGGCCTATGAATCACACCCACACGAGTTACTGTGTGATTACCAAATTCTAACGTAACCCAAACGGACTCTATGTTTGCCTCACTAACTTTTATTAGGCTAGATTTTATGCTTTCACATACAGGGCCACCCCCCCCCCCCCCTTTCTTGCCTTCCCTGTCTTTTCTATATAAAGAGTCCCCTGGTATTGCTATGTCCCAGTCATTTTTCTCATTATACCATGTCTCAGTAACAGTGACTAAATCTACATTATCAATTGCCATTATTGCCACAAGTTCATGGATCTTATTCCCTAATCTGCGAGCATTTGTAGACATGACTCTAAGCTTATCATTTTTTAACACCCTTGCTACAGGCACCTTCTGTCCTTGTTTTGGGGGACAATTGGATTGATGTTTTATCACCCTTTTGCCCCCCCTCCTAGTTTAAATACATCCTAGCAAAACCTCTGAACTTCTCACTGAGAACATTTGTTCCCTTTTGAGAAAGATGCAAACCATCTTTTTTATACAGTTTATTTCCATTCCAAACAGAGCTACCATGAGAAATAAAGCCAAATCCTTGCTCCCGGCACCATATACCAAGCCACAAGTTAAAGTCCCTAATACGCATCTGCCTGTCGTTCTGAGTGTTATGCACAGGCAGAGCTTCAGAGAATGACAGTGTGGAAGCAACCTGCCGTATATCATTGGCAAAAACACTAAAAACTCCCTTAACCTCTGAAACTTAATTGCAAGCCAAGTCATTTGTCCCTAGATGGACAAGTACATCCAATTCCCCTTCCTGCTTTGCTCACTTAACAATATTACAAATACGTACATCTTAGTGTAATGGGATTACCTAAAATGATGTACATTGATCTCACTATATCTCACTAGTATCTCACTAAAGCCCATGTCCATTAGGCACTGCTCTGTGCCCAATATCTGAACACCTATTAGGTGCTCAAAGGGAGGAGACTATCTAAGCCATCAATAAATTATATAGTTAACAACTTAAGGGGAAAGAAAAAAGAGAGAGGAAACAAAAAAAAACTTTAAAAGTCATCCTTAATACAGTAAGCTTAACATATATCATCAATATAATTTTCCTTATCTTTCGTGAATGTTAATTGGGAAAGTTTCTCCTTGATATTTATCTATTATTTCTGTCTCGTGTATTTATGTGTTTATATAAAGAAGAGGAGAAAAAAAATGAAAAAAAAAACCATCCATTAGTGGTGAATCTAAACATTCAACTTCTTATAAGTGTACATTTACTCAAATAACCATATGTATAAATGTAATATTAGTTTTTTTTTTATGAGTGAGCTTTCTATTCAATTTGTGTACCTATATATATATATTTGTAATAGTGACCCTCCACTTATGTATTAGTACATATTCTTGTATACATTATTTATTCCATTATTATGTGTGTGTATGTGCAACTAGGTATTAATCATAATCTCAATACTTTATCCCATTCAATTAGATAACACATTCTTCCCCTTGTTCCATCATCCTCCCAGTTTACCTCCCCCTTCCCGCTCCAACCCATATCTCCAATCCATAGTTTATAAAAAAAGAGAGAGAAGAGGTGAGAAGAGAGAGAAAGGGAGGATAATAAAAAAATCCATATGTCCTCTAATTCCGCCTTCCTTTCTCTCAATTTTTTTTTCTTTTCGTGCTGAATATCATATCGATTTTAGTCTTGTGTTTGCCTTTCAAGGTCTTTCTACTAGTTCACGTTTCTTTACTTTTCATTTCCATTCCCTATCTCTCAGATCATCTCCCTCCAGCTCTTTTCTTCATTGTCAATAATTCTTCATTCCTGTCTTCTCGATGGAGATCTTATATTTTTCCAGTAGATTTATATAGGTCTTAATTTTTCATCTATCCATATTTTCCTTTTTTCATGAGTGTCAAAGGTTGTCCATGCCTCTTTATATAATGCTTTTAGGGTAGTTGGGTAACCCCAGCGAAATTTTAGAGTATGTTGCTTCAATAATGGAAAGATTGGGGCAAATGCTTTTATTTTTCTAGAGTAGATTTGGAATTGCATCATCATTGTCACTTTAACATTTCCTCCAATTTGTACACTGACACTTTAAGAATGTGAATTTATAATATTCCTGCAAATGTTTTTTATTTTACTAAATGGTTATTAACCCCTTAAGGACCGGACTGTTTTTGCGATGTTGTACATTTGCGACCAGGCATCTTTTTGACACTTTTGTGGTGTTTGTGTTTAGCTGTAGTTTTCCGCTCTCTCATTTACTGTTCCCATACAAATTATATATTGTTTTTTTCAGGACAAAAGGGGCTTTATTTACATACCATTATTTATATAATCTCATGTAATTTAATTTAAAAAAAATGAAAAAATATGATGAAAAATTGAAAAAAATACATGCTTTTTGACTTTTATGTGAAAAGTCTTTTACTCATCTACAAAAGCGAATGAAAAAAACTGCTAAATAGATTCAAAATGTTGTCCTGAGTTTAAAAATACCCAGTGTTTACATGCTTTTTGCATGTTTTGGGCTATAAGTACAAGTAGGATATTGCGGTTTCAAAACATACATTTTTAAAATGTATCAATAGTGACATTGTGATACTATTATCTGTCATAAATCTCTGAATACCACCCCACATGTACATATTTTTTTTTAAAGTAGACAACCCAAGGTATTCAATATGGGGTATGTCCAGACTTTTTTAGAAGCCACTTAGTCGCAAACACTGGCCAAAGTTAGCGTTCATATTTCTTTGTGTGTGAAAAAAGTAAAAAACTAAATTGAACACTAATTTTGGCCAGTGTTTGTGACTAAGTGGCTACTAAAAAAGACTGGACATACACCATTTGCAATACATTGGGTTGTCTTCTTTTGCAAATGGTATGCCATCATGGGGGTAATTCTCATTCCTCGGCTACCATAAGCTCTCAAAGGCAACGTAACCAACCTGGCCATTTTCAATGTAAAAATATTTGACCCATATATTTGACCCTGTAACTTTCAAAAACGCTATAAAACCTGTACATGGGGGGTACTGTTATACTCATGAGACTTTGCTGAACACAAATATTAGTGTTTCAAAACTGGAAAATGTTTCACAACAATTATATCATCAGTAAAAGTGCTGTTTGTGTGTGAAAAATAAATTCACTTTCACTGACAATATCATCGCTGTGATATGATTTACTGTTTTGAATCACTAATATTTGTGTTCAGCGAAGTCTCCCGAGTAAAACAGTACCCCCCATGTACAGGTTTTAGGGTGTCGTAGAACGTTACAGGGTAAAATACAGTGCTAACAAATTAAATTCTCTGGACTTTCGACCTGGGTTGGCAGGCAGGTCCCTTAAATTGCAATCAATAAAATTACTTAACTATGTACAAATATTACATAAATACACATGTAGAATTTAAATATATATGCATATTTATATATTTGAAGTCTACGTGTATATTTATATAATTATTTATGTAATTTTGTATATGGACATATGCATATTTCGTATTCTTTTTAGTTATTTATATATACATAGATATATATACAATTTCATTCTAAGTGTATTTTGGCATAAATATATATATATATATATATATATTAATATCAAAATACAGTTAGAATAAAATTTCATATAGAATTGTTTTTTTTTATTATTATTTTTAAATTTTCTTATTTAATTTAAATTACTTATTATTTGTATTTTATAATAATATATATACAATATATATAGTTATTATATATATTATGTATATACACGTGTGTAATTTAATTATAAGTGTATTTTTATATTAATATATGTACAGATTAATATAAAAATACACTTAGTATGACATTATATATATCATATATAGACGTATATTATATATATATAATATACGTCTATATATCATATATATATACACATATATAATTATTATTTTTATTTATTAACTTTAACTTTAATTTTTTTTAGGATTTTACACATGCAGGGGAACTGCCTGTCAGCACAGACAGTCCCCCTGCAGGCAGACACATGGACACCTATTGTGACCATGTGGTCGCCCTGTTGGGCGATCACATGGCCACAGGGGTCCTAATCCGCCATGGGGAGACTGTCTGGGCTGCAGGCAGTCTCCCCACACCGGGACCAACGCCGATCGCCGGGGGAACGACGGCGATCGGGTAAGTACATTGGAACGTTAGGACGGCTCAGGACCGTCAGCGGTCAGCAAGGCAAAAATGCCGATGACGGTCCTGAACCGTCCTCGGTCCTTAAGGGGTTAATGCATATGTAGTTACTTTATATTTTATAGAACTCCAAAAAGATACTGTTTACATAAGTGTTTTTGAAATATAAATGATTTCAATTAAATAATCTTAATTTTTCTCTCAAATTCTAGCTATTTCTCCCCAAGAATGAGATAGTTCTAAAGGAGATTTCTTACTTATTAATTTTATATCGATGTGTGATTAAATAAATATTTCCTTGTCAAAATCATATGCACTTCTACTTTGTTACGAAAGACTAAACTAGCTATCGGAATACCAACAACTTTGTATGCAAATGAGGACTGATAGCAGAAGCTATTGGAAAAAGTGAATACACAACTGTGGGCTTTAAAAACCCTCATCCAAGATGGCCACCCGATGAGCATCAACGTCCTGAGGAAGCCGGGCATCCGAGCAAAACGCATAGACGTCACCAAAGGGGGCGGAGACAAATGTAGCACGAACCACCATGCTGAAATCCAGCTTTGTGAAGCCGAAATTCAGCTCCAATTTTACTCATCGAGGACAGCATCTCCAGCACCATATCTGAACAAGCCGGGCAGTGAGTAGCGGCGTATGCCATGCCTAACTCACCACTCTTTTTTGTAAGAGTCAGTTTGTCTATTTGCACAAGTGTTTGACATTTTTTTTTTATAAATTCTTTATTTATAAAGATTTGATTTTTAGGGGGTAGGGGTACAGAAGAAAAATAGGAAGTAGACAGTTACAATTTGGTTTTACATCATTTGCATTTGCTTTTCTTGTCGTACCATTTTCCAATACATTTGGTTACATCATTTGGTTACATCATTCTTTCTATGTATTATTTGTTTCTCTGTCCAGTGCTTCCTTTTTGTTCTGCATGGTAGTTCAGTAGTCTACTGATTGGGGTGGGGTATAGAAAGAAATGGGGAGGGGGAAAGTATATCCTGTTGTTTTGCCCCTTTGTCGTTGATCTGGTGTAGTATCCTTTTACTAGGTGTTGGGTCAGGTTTATCGTGTACCTTTCGGTTATGTGAGTATGCGGGTTGGTTGGTTTGGGTTGTTGGATTGCAGCACTTCTCTTTGGTGTCTGTGGGTATGAGGGGTGTGGGTTGGGGGCGTGTGTATGATGTTCGTTTGTCTCTTCATCGCTTGTGAGCTGGTGTAGCATTTTGGGTGGTGTGTGTGTGGTCGTCTATGGTGTTGTTTAGTCGCGTGTGTTGGTGATGGCTTGTATTGGGGTTTTGATCTGAAGTGTGTTGCGATTTCTTTGAGCGTCCCGTGGGATCGGCCGTGTTGCTCCGATCCCCCTTGGTTGGTGGGTGGCTGTTTGTTATGTTCATTGTGTGATCTTTTCTATGAGTTCAACTTCTCACCCATTTGTTTTTGTGGTCCTGAAATGAGTTTGCCCCTTGTTATTTACTGCGTGTTTTCGGGTGTCGGTTGTTATTGATTAGTCTCCCTCTGTGGGGGTGGTTTGTGTGCTGTATGTTTGATGGGTTAGATTGTTCTTTAAAGGGGTGTGTTGTGTGTTGGCCCATGTCTTGCGGTGAGTAGGTATGTTGCGCCAACGTGTGGGATTTGTTCCCATTGTATTATTTAAGGTAGGGTCGGGAATTCGTAGAACCAAGGGTCCCAAATCTTGTTGAAGTGTTTGGTTGTGTCATGAATTAGGGCGGACATTTCATCCATTTTTATTGTGTCTTTGATTTTCCGACTGGGCCAATATATGGGAAGCCACAGCTACCATCTCAATATGCGTTAACCATAAAGAACAAGCCTACAAGACGCTCATGAGGTGGTATCTCACCCCTCTAAAACTCAAACAGATGGGCAGGTCAGACAACGACGCATGCTGGAAGGGCTGTGGACAGAAGGGAACGTACCTCCACATGTGGTGGGAGTGTCCCCACACAGCGCAGCTATGGCACCAAATAGCATCCATGGTATCACAGGTCTTACATACAAACATCCCACTGGACCCATGGATATGGCTCTTTACCAAACCCCTGCCAGGTACTCCAAGGGCCCAAAACAAACTTATTGCCAAAATTGCTCTGGCCACAAGAAGAGCAATTGCAGAAAAATGGGGAAGCCCGGACATACCAGCAATGGACACAATCAAACGGAAAATCAAAGACATTTTTAATACCCGTTTGGTCACTGTAATAAATTCTTTATTTTAATCTATTTGAGCTAACTCACTTTGTTAGTGTATTTCCTTAGCCCTTTTTTGGGCATTCTCTCTGGGAATACACATTATATTACAAATATTGTACAATCTGCACCATCATGTGTTTCTTTTGTATTTTTCTCCTGTATGTGCTGAGGAATTCCTGTATGGAAGTCATCCTTTGAATCTTTTGAATATTAAGTATTACTTTTGATTTACCTTAACTTCCTCACATATGCATATATATTTAGGGTATATCACCTACATAGTTATTTTATGATACACTGCTCAACTCTCATTTACTCTTTTCTTTTATGTATATTAAGAGTGTTTGAGGACATCACATTTAGAGTGTGTTGTAGCAGCAACTTTAAATCATACCAACTCTAAATAGTTTTCTAAATTTCCTTTATTGGAAGGGCGCTCCAAAAACTACTGTCTTACTTATATAGTAACTTTTTAAAAATATTTTAATATATATTTTACATATATTTGAATTTAATATATTTATAAGACGTGAATAAGAATTAGCCATATCTAAACTTTAGTGCCCCTTTAAAACTGAAGCTAAGAGCAATACGTTTCCATTTG
Source organism: Pelobates fuscus (assembly GCF_036172605.1). Lineage (NCBI taxonomy): Eukaryota > Metazoa > Chordata > Amphibia > Anura > Pelobatidae > Pelobates > Pelobates fuscus. The sequence continues at coordinate 42,340,434 of NC_086328.1, forward strand.
TGTTTAGTTTTTGTATTGTAGACCAAAATCTGTTGACTTGAAAAGAAATGTCTTCATTGTTCAGTACATGTCCTTAGGCTGTATAGATCACCTGCACTCACAGCAGTCCGTAAGATGATGTTACATTCAAATAGGCAGAAAGAAAATCTTTTGTTAATCCACTGTTTTGAATAAAATGCAAACTGTTGGAAATCACCTTGGTCAATATAATCCAAACAAATAGCTTCATTTGTCAAATGCAAATACCTATTCGGAGTCATTATGAGGTCTCGTGGTTTGAGGTGCTCACACAAAGAAGATATTTATATTTCGGTAAAAAAAAAAAAAAAAAAAAAATGAACATTAATGACCTCTGTTATTGGCAGCTCGACTGAAAGGGAGCAATGGAACTCACTCCAGACGGTGCCTCTATGATTTCTTTAATTAATTAAGATTTTCAAAGTGACAGCATGATGCCTGAGTTAATAAGCTATAATAGTACAATTGTAATTTATCAGAGGCAATTAACTCTAATTAAGAATTTCTTGTTGTCCCTTAATGCCATCTCCATTATCCCATTAATTTAAAGGGTAATCAGAACAGAGACACACATTTTCTCAGTGACTGGGTCAAATTATATATTTTTTTTCTAGTAGTTGAGCCAATTTAGGGATGCTCGCCTTAGACGTATATATAAATACATAAAATAGCACAAAAAATATGATATGAATAATTGACTGGTGTACACAAAAAGGTTAAAACATTACTATAAGTATTATACTTGCTTATACTTGGACGAGTATCATGGTTATTCACTAAACTCCATATTGAACTAAAAAGTACCAAATTTGCTCATTTAGCCCCAGTTTTGAAATTTTGTTTAACGGAACTTTATACAATTCAGAATTTAGAGAATAATGCTTTAAGTCTTGTGTGTATATCTGTCTGTTTGTACATATATGTACCAGATTGCATACATTCTGTATTGTGTGTGACTATGTCTTGCATTCCACAGTAGCTGGAATGAAAGGGAAATAATTCCAGCATATCAACCATTGTGGGGGAAAAAAAAACAATACAATATTTGAAAACACAGGGTACATTGTCTAAAAGGTACAAATTTGTTTTCTTTTATTTTCTTAATGAGGCTTTTTTGCTTAATAGAAAAAAAGTAACAAGAAAAATAAATTTTGGTAACCCGTTAGTGACCAGACCGTTTTTCAATTTTCTTACCGTTAAGGACCAGGGCTGTTTTTACATTTCTGTGGTGTTTGTGTTTAGCTGTAATTTTCCTCTTACTCATTTACTGTACTTACACATATTATATAAATTGTTTCTCGCCATTAAATGGTCTTTCTAAAGATACCATTGTTTTCATCATATATAATTTACTCTAAAATATTACACACTTTTTCTAACTTTGACCCACCAAATCTGTTACGCATCTACAACCGCCAAAAAACACCCATGGTAAATAGTTTAAAAATTTGCAAGTTATAGGGCTATAAGTAGAAGTAGGACATTGCTGTTTTAAAATATATATTTAAAAAAAATATCAGTAATGATAAATTGGTAACACTGTTATCTGTAATAAATCTCTGAATCACACCTCACATGTACATATTTTTTTTAAAGTAGACAACCCACTCTATTCAATATGGGGTATTTCCAGTCTTATTTAGTAGCCACCTAGTCACAAACACTGGTCAGTTAGCGCCATATTTGTTTGTGTGTAAAAAATGCAAAAAAAACATTTGAACACTAATTTTGGCTACGTTTGTGGCAACTAAAAAAGACTGGACATACCCCATTTGCAATAACTCGTGCTGTCTTATTTTGCAAATGATATGCCATCATGGAGGTAATTCTCATTCCTGGGCTACCATATGGTCTCAAAGGCAAATTTCAATGTGAAAAAAAGGAAATGCAAGCCTTATATTTAACTTTTGAAAACACCATAAAACCTGTACATGGGGGTTCGGTTTTACTTGCGAGACTCCGTGGAACACTAATATTAGTGTTTTAAAACTGTAAAACGTATCACAACAATATCGTCAAAGTGCCGTTGCATGTGAAAAATGCATAAAAGAGCACTTTCACTGATATCATCATTGTGATATGTTTTACTGTTTTGAAACACTAATATTTGTGCCCTGCGAAGTCTCCTGAGTAAAACAGTAACCCCCATGTACAGGTTTTATGGTGTCTTGGAAAGTGACATGGTTAAATATAGGGTTGCCAACCAAATTCTCTGGACTTTCTGCCTGGGTTGTTAGGCAAGTCCCTCAATATGTAATTAATAAAATGACTTAATTATGTAATAATATTATATAAATCAAAAGTCATTCTAAATGTATTTTGATTTAAATATATATGTATTTTAATATCAAAATACAGTTAGAATAAATGTAATACCGGTATATCATGTTTTTTTATTCAAATTGTATTATTTCTTAACTATTTCTTTACTTAAACTTTATTTATTAAACTTTTTAATAACTTTATTTTAACTTTAAAAAACTTTTTTTGCAGGCATGAGGGGGACAGCCTCAAAGCTCAGGCACTCCCTTTGCAGGCACTGCACAAGCCGGCTATTCCGGCCATGTGATCGCAAGGTCCCCGTGATCACCTGGCTCAGGTAGGGCAGAACAGCTGCAGGGGGACTGCCTGGAATGCCAGGCAAGTCCCCACATTGTGATTGCCAGCGGGGGATTGCACGTACCAAGAACATTCGTGATCATTAACTAGCATTTTTTGTCGGACGTACCTGGTACATCCGAGGTCGGGAAGAGGTTAAAGGGTTACTTCAAGTCTTCTCTACAATTTTTTTCATTATAGTGCCCTATTGGTACTATATAATAGATCTCCCCCTTTTTTGCAATAAACCGTTAAACATAAGGTCACATTCACCACTAGGCAAGGGTCTTCCACACCCTGCCCCGATGTCACATTGCATCACTGATTTCCTTTTCTTGGTTCAATAAATGCATCTTATGGTGGAACATTTGTTTGCACCATCTACCAGGGGTGCAACTAGTCCCAGCACAATATCATGTGCAGTGTTTCAAGCAGTAATGGTGCACACATACTACCATGACCACGTATAAAAGCAGAAATGGTCATGGTGGTTGGAATAATCCTTTAAAAATGCTTTAGCTGTATATATTAGCATTGATTTCTGTTTAGATTTCTCTCCCTTGTGCACTGATTATCATTATAAATACATATATGTCCTGATATAAAGTGACCCTGTGATGCCAAGTTCAATTTAAGTTATAACAGCTTCTACAGCAGGAAATACATCATTTATCTTAAGATACATTATGCAAGGTGGTACAAAATTCAGTGTAGGATGTGACAGGTATATAACATATTTGTTAGTACAATTTTTTTGTTACCAGTACATATAACGGAATCTTGGAAGATTCATCATGGGTAATGTTACATAGGAACAATTAGTAAAAATAGTGGAATTTTATTTTCAAAGTGGCAGGTCTATTTTTTTGATGCAAAAAGAAAATTTTCCCAAAATATGGTTTCAAAAGGATGGGGCTACTGTCCATAAACATGAACATGGAGACGTTAGTGGTGAATATTTCTAGGAGGACTTTATCAGTAAGTGAGATCTCAGTACTGAATAAGGGTCTTGGTTTTATCCCCTCTTTTGAGGGTGATAAATTGAATTTGGATATAGAATTGTATGAATTTTTTCGTTCTTTACGCTTAAAAGTTTTTTTTGCAGGGGACGATTCATCCATGGAGATTCAAATGGATGAAGCTGAACTTGAAGTTGGATTTGGGGTCAATGCTGTGGATTTATCCAAATGTAAAAATAAAAGTAAGTTTACTCCACCTGCTACCAATTCCACAGTAGAAACCTTCATCAAATTGGAGATTTCCAAAAATAAGATTTCCAAAATAAATTGGTCTAGGAAATGCTCGTCCAATTTGACGTCAGATGAATGGAGGGCGGTTGGAGCCCTTGGGAGCGATGACTCCATCCTTGTCCGCGCGGTGGACAAAGGTGGGGCCATTGTTGTTATGGATACTGATAAGTACAATACTGAGGCTATGACACAGTTATCCAACCAGATTCACTACAGGAGACTTGTGGGGGATCCAACGAAAGATTTTCAGGACAGGATTGGGGTCATTACCCTTGAGGCTTTAAACCAGGGTGTCATTAATAAAAAAGATCTTTGAGTTTTTAAATACACTTACCCCTCGGGTACCCTATTTGTACTTGCTTCCTAAGATTCACGTGCAGGCCGATTGTGTCTTGCTGTGGCTTGTTGCTACAGCCCTTGGCCCAATATGTTGATGCTTATCTCCAAGTGTTGGTGGTACAGATGAGATCCTATATACGGGATACCAGTGACTTTCTTAGCAAACTGGATAGTGTGGGATCCTCTTGCAGAGACACGATTCTGTGCACGATGGATGTATGCAGTTTGTATACATCCATTCCTCACAGTGGTGGCATGGATGCTACGGCTCAGGCTTTGGATAGACTGGGGTTGGATTCCCACTTGTATATATTCATTTTGCAGCTACTTGATGTGGTACTGTCATGTAATTATTTCACCTTTGGAAATTATTTCTTTCTACAGATACAGGGCATGGCGATGGGGGCCAATATGGCTCCATCATACGCCAACCTGTATATGGCCAAATTTGAGGCACAGCTTCTATCATTTAAAATGGATCTGGATCAATGTGTGCCAAGCATTAAATTCACCATGGAACACGATACCAACACTATACATTTTTTGGATGTGCAGGTGAGTAAAATCAATGATGGTCTATGCTTTGATTTATTTCGTAAGCCTACTGATAAAGTTGTATTTTCACAGGCAAACTCGTTTCATCTTACCAGCATGATTCGAAGCCTTCCATTTAGTCAACTACTACGCGTGCGATGGATTGTTTCACAAGATGCTGATTTTGCTACCCAGGCAAGGAGAATGTTGGAAGACTTTCGTTCACGTGGTTATGAGGAAACCTCCTTACAAGAAGCATTGGCCAAAGTGAAAGACAGGGAGAGGGCCTCCTTGTTGAGAACTCAGGGTAAGAGCAAGAGAAAAAGGCCTAATCGCATTCCATGTGTCACTACATACTCTACTAAGTCAAGACATGTTAAACATGTTATTAATAAACATTGGCATGTTTTACAGAGTGATCCAGCGGTTGCTGGCCTTTTTAGAGAGAGACCATTGATGGCCTATAAGAGATCTAGAAATATTAAAAATTTGCTTTCATCATCAAGATGGTTTCTAAACCATCTATGACTTGGTTGGCACCCATCAAGGGAATGCACCGATGCGGACATTGTGCTAATTGCAACAATGTCACCACTGGTCCTGAGTTCACACACCCCAGAACAGGTAAAGGGTTTGCCATCAATGAGTTCTTCAATTGTCAAACTGACCGTGTAGTCTACTACATTAAATGCCCTTGTCGTCTTGGCTATGTGGGTCAAACGTCAAGACCCCTAACTGTGCGGATTGGTGAGCATAAAAGCACCATCCGTACCAAGAAACAGCATATATCGCTTGCTAAACATTTTATCGATTTAGGCCACTCTGTAGCACAATTAAGTTTCCAGGCCATTGAACGTATCAAGACACCTTTGTCTGGCTATTCCCTTGCAGACTCACTTAAACGTGCGGAATTACGTTGGATCTATCGCTTGAACACACTATTCCCTTATGGGCTAAATGAAGATTGTGATTTCAATCCATTCAGGTAAAATAGTCACTTGTTACTTGGGAATTTGTTATGCAAGTTGGATTGCATCTGGTGCGATATTTCTCTTTGGATTACAATGGGATGATTGGTATTACTTTCTCTAGTTTATTGCTTCTGCCTGTGACTTGCCAGATTTTTTATTTATTACTAATGAATTTATTTTATTTCTGTCTCCAGTTCAATTTTGCGCTGGGTTTTTCATGTCTGGGTGGCCCCTATTGATTGGATACCTCTTATGAAGATCTATGGACTTTGACTTCTTTGGTCTACTTCTCGTTTGAAGAATTCTATCGACATTATTAGCATACATATGTATATTTTTTTTATTGTGCCTGTCCCTAGGATTTGTATGTGTATTGATTTTTGCCTTCAAATACATGTGGTGAATATGCTATAATATCTTATATCTATTGCCTCTTATTCGATGTGATTATATAGTCGGGATTTCTCCATATTAATTGAGATGCATTGACTAGACATGCATGCATCCTTGTTCTTTCAATAATTTGGGTCATCTACTATTATACGGATATTGACACTTATTGTGTTTATTCTGGATCATTGGATATATTATTTGATGTCTTTATCATTATGATGGCATTCACATTGTTATCACATCTGGCGTTGGCTATTAGTTTTTTTAGTACTGACTTTCAGTACTCTTTGATGTATTTTGTTACTGTCTCTTTATTCTGTATTTATTATTTTATTTTATTTATTTATTTTTCTACTTATTATTTTTTTGCCTCATATAGGAGCTCTAGTAGTTTCCTTGGATATTTCTAGCTGCTCACAGTCTTATTTGTTTTCTTTGGTTATTCATACATGATATAGCCTCTTCAGGGCTTTAATTATGTTGCTCAACGCATGCGCAAGATAGAGACCGGCTTTTCTTGCCGGAACACATGCATATATTGGAACGCATGCGTTCCATTTCACTCAGCCTACTTCCGGGTTCGGCACTTTGAAACGCATGCTGCTGCTCACGCCACGTTTTTGCTCAGGACGGACTGATATTATATTCTGATCGGCTGGAGGTTAATCTGCGCGGTTTTCTTTATGTGTATGTAGTACGTGCCTTATTTATTATTATTTTTTTTATGTTAAGACCTTTTGGTCTGGTTAATGTAAGATGCTGGTATTCATAACATGATTTATTTCTAACATCATTATTTACGACCTGATAAGGTTCTGTTACATACTACATGTCCAGGATATTAGTCCTTAATGCATACATATATTGATGTTTTCAATTTGATTTGTATTATTATTTGCAATCCATTTGGATGTTATTTATGTATGATTGATGTGTATATATTACTAAGTTGGTATCCTTGGCAACCATAAACAGGTGTTTGATGGTTGTGAGGATTTCAATCATTATGGGTGGCCACCCATTACTTTCAGGTGTTTTTAATCTTGGTGTTTCTGGTGGGTATATAAGGGGAGAACTTAGTTTCTCACCATGCTCCCTTGACAAAGGCTTTTCAGCCGAAACTTTTTTTTTTTTTTATTGACTCTGTCCCTGCTTCTCACTTATTTTGGTATGGTTTTTTGCATTTTTTTATATGTCTGGGTTTTGTTTATACTTAATATTATAGTGGTCTGTTTGCATGATATCTCTTTCATTTATATACCACGCATTGCGTGTTCATATGTGTCTTTATACATATGCTTTTTTGGTAAATGCTCTATCATAGCATGACTTTGTATTTCTGTGGATAATATTTAAAGAGACAGACCTAGAGTATATACCCATGTAAATAAAGTTTTTTCATATATATTAAGATTTTTGGTGTGCTCCTTACTCTATTCGCATTGCTACTGTCCATAAAGCCAGGGCCACAGTGAACCTCATGAGACAACTATTCTTTGAGCGGATAATAAAAAAAAAATCCAGATTAATTGGCCGCCACATTGGCCCGACCTTTCAGCTCATGTTTACTTCCTGTAGTGACCTCTAAAGGAGCGGGTGTACATGTACAAACCGTAAACAGCTCAAGGAGAATAACTGTGCATAAATTTGAGTGCTACAGCCTTAAACATTAACTAATGTTATGAACAATGCAATGAAAAGAGCCTGACTTTGTGAGGCGGAAAATGGAGCTTATTTAAAAGATGTCATCTTCCGGACCTAGTCAAACAAATCGCTACATGTTAAAGTTATACTATAAGTGCCAGAAATACAAAGCTATGTTCCTGGCACTATAGCTTCCTCTACCTCCCCCCTCATATGCGCCCCTACCCCACTGTGGTAAATAAAGGTTAACAAATCTTTATTTATTTACCTTATCCTAGCTCCCATGTCCCTACGTGCTGGATGCGGCTTTGCCCTCTCTCCAATGTCCTGCGACAAGCCAGCGCTCCCGCCTGCGCATTAGACCTCCCCATAGGAAAGCATTAAATCAATGCATTCCTAAGGAGGAAAATCTGATGCTGGATGTCCTCATGCAGACTGTATCTGGAAGATGGCAACTGGAGGCAGACTTTGTGCTGCAATGTAAACATTGCAGTTTCTCTGGAACTGCAATGTTTAATATTGCAGCACTAAGTGTAATAGGGAAATTGCACCCAGACCACTTCAATGAGCTGAAGTGGTGTCCCTTTAAGAAATCACTATATGTAATACCATTGACATTGGTTTATTAATAAAATAAATAAAAATTATGGACCCTACTCTGAATTTCAGCCAACCCTGTATTGCTATTTGCTATAGAAGCTTTTATTTACATACCTCCTGCCCTGCGTTCCAGCACTGCCAACCAACATTGTGTCCCTCCTTGCTCCTACCACTCTAAAATTATTGACCCTATTTGGGACACTTTATAAGTGGCCAATCCTCCTTCATGAAACAGACATGCTGGCTTTAATGTGAAAAATACACTAGTTACATAACCAGTATGCAGTAGTGATAGTGTGTAGCGCTAAATAGTATTCACTTACTCCCCAGAATTCTTTAGGGGTATAGAAGATTTATGTAACTGTGGAAAAATAGAGAAATATATAGTGTACTCTGTATAGAAAGACGTGGTTGTACACCATATAATAGGAAGCACTCACGTGGTTCAGAGCCTATTGAGGATTGACTCTACAGGGAGTGCAGAATTATTAGGCAAGTTGTATTTTTGAGGATTAATTTTACTATTGAACAACAACCATTTTCTCAATGAACCCAAAAAACTCATTAATATCAAAGCTGAATATTTTTGGAAGTAGTTTTTAGTTTGTTTTTAGTTATAGCTATTTTAGGGGGATATCTGTGTGTGCAGGTGACTATTACTGTGCATAATTATTAGGCAACTTAACAAAAAACAAATATATACCCATTTCAATTATTTATTTTTACCAGTGAAACCAATATAACATCTCAACATTCACAAATATACATTTCTGACATTCAAAAACATAACAAAAACAAATCAGTGACCAATATAGCCACCTTTCTTTGCAAGGACACTCAAAAGCCTGCCATACATGGATTCTGTCAGTGTTTTGATCTGTTCACCATCAACATTGCGTGCAGCAGCAACCACAGCCTCCCAGACACTGTTCAGAGAGGTGTACTGTTTTCCCTCCTTGTAAATCTCACATTTGATGATGGACCACAGGTTCTCAATGGGGTTCAGATCAGGTGAACAAGGAGACCATGTCATTAGATTTTCTTCTTTTATACCCTTTCTTGCCAGCCACGCTGTGGAGTACTTGGACGCGTGTGATGGAGCATTGTCCTGCATGAAAATCATGTTTTTCTTGAAGGATGCAGACTTCTTCCTGTACCACTGCTTGAAGAAGGTGTCTTCCAGAAACTGGGAGTTGAGCTTGACTCCATCCTCAACCCGAAAAGTACCCACAAGCTCATCTTTGATGATACCAGCCCAAATCAGTACTCCACCTCCACCTTGCTGGCGTCTGAGACGGACTGGAGCTCTCTGCCCTTTACCAATCCATCCATCTGGCCCATCAAGACTCACTCTCATTTCATCAGTCCATAAAACCTTAGAAAAATCAGTCTTGAGATATTTCTTGGCCCAGTCTTGACGTTTCAGCTTGTGTGTCTTGTTCAGTGGTGGTCGTCTTTCAGCCTTTCTTACCTTGGCCATGTCTCTGAGTATTGCACACCTTGTGCTTTTGGGCACTCCAGTGATGTTGCAGCTCTGAAATATGGCCAAACTGGTGGCAAGTGGCATCTTGGCAGCTGCACGCTTGACTTTTCTCAGTTCATGGGCAGTTATTTTGCGCCTTGGTTTCTCCACACGCTTCTTGCGACCCTGTTGACTATTTTGAATGAAACGCTTGATTGTTCGATGATCACGCTTCAGAAGCTTTGCAATTTTAAGAGTGCTGCATCCCTCTGCAAGATATCTCACTATTTTTAACTTTTCTGAGCCTGTCAAGTCCTTCTTTTGACCCATTTTGCCAAAGGAAAGGAAGTTGCCTAATAATTATGCACACCTGATATAGGGTGTTGATGTCATTAGACCACACCCCTTCTCATTACAGAGATGCACATCACCTAATATGCTTAATTGGTAGTAGGCTTTCGAGCCTATACAGCTTGGAGTAAGACAACATGCATAAAGAGGATGATGTGGTCAAAATACTCATTTGCCTAATAATTCTGCACGCAGTGTAATCACTCTTGCCTTGTGTCCTTTAGGTGACACACACCTTTAAATCCAGATAGAATGTAATCCTCAAAAATAAAGAGAAAGAAAACAGGGAAAACTCGCCCTGGTGTTGAAATCCTTGGGATAACAATATACAAACATGCATCTAAAGGTGAAGATTGCTTCTCACCTGGGTAAGAGCCTGTAACCTGTAAATGAGCATATGCGTCCTTTTGGGATGACTCTTTAGCAGGATGGAAGATACACCAAATATATGTATATCAAATAAAAATAATATTTATTACATACACTTTTAAAATCAATATGATACATACAGTATAGTATAGTTGATTCCAAAACGTGTTTCGCCGATTCCGTTCCAATTGAGAAAGCCGAATGGAATCGGCGAAACGCGTTTAAAAGTGTATGTAATAAATATAGTTTTTATAGGCTCTTACCCAAGTGAGAAGCAATCTTCACCTTTATATGCATGTTTGTATATTGTTATCCCAAGGATTTCAACACCAGGGCGAGTTTTCCCTGTTTTCTTTCTCTTTATTTTTGAGGATTACATTCTATCTGGATTTAAAGGTGTGTGTCACCTAAAGGACACAAGGCAAGAGTGATTAGAGCCAATACTCAATAGGCTCTGAACCACGTGAGTGCTTCCTATTATATGGTGTACAACCACGTCTTTCTATACAGAGTACACTATATATTTCTCTATTTTTCCACAGTTACATAAATCTTCTATACCCCTAAAGAATTATGGGGAGTAAGTGAATACTATTTAGCACTACACACTATCACTACTGCATACTGGTTATGTAAATAGTGTATTTTGCACATTTGATCACGATAGGATTGGAGAGAACCTATTTTTTCTGTGAGAGCTGCTGCATTATAAGAGCACTTGTTGTAATTTGTTTTAAGCGCCTGTTAACACAGAATATTTTTGCTATATTTGATGCTGGCTTTAATATCTGTGCATCAGCATCTGTATATACTGACATCAGTAATTTAATTCTTATATTCCCCTAGTATACACTTGTCAAGGGAATGTCATTGTAGCCGGTTTTTGCATTAGGGTTCTCTTGCCCTCCCCTGTCAGTTCTCAGCAAAGAGTTATTTATCAAGAGTGATTGACAGGTTCATCTATTTAATTATATAAAAATCTGCATATTTGTTAGCATTTTTGCTAACAACACATAGATATATTATTTTAGTATGCACCTTTAATATTGCATATTTTAGTTAATACATGATGCGCTTTAAAGTATCAAATCAATATGTACAATGCATGATCTTTTTTTCCACCTAATTTTCCTAAAAAATAATATTTTGGATTTTTTTTAATTTATTTTTTTTAAATGATGCCTTCTGAATTTATTGATGGTATTGTTTTTACCTAATTCACACTTCACACTGTATACACTTCTAAAATAGCTTTGCAATTTATTACACATATTCCCAAATTCTAAATTGATATCTGTTTTGAATTCATAATTTTATAGTTTTCTTTTTGTAATACTTTTGAAAAAGAAAAAAGCCAACACATGAAATGAAGTGTGCATCCATTTTGAGTACATTAACATTTAAAGTATGTATAATTAAGTATAATGAGCTTTTCGATCTGCAGCATCTAGTTGGTGATAAACTAAGAAAGAATGCAGCCAAGAACAGAATAGCAATGCTCTAATCATGTTTTAATATGCATTTCCACCAAGATTTACCTAGCTTCTTACAAAGATATTTTGGATTATGTTTGAGAAACACAGAACAGTGTCTCTGGAAAGGATGAAGCTAAGAATTTCCCCTTCATACAGTACTGTAAAAGAACAGCTATTCTGTTCTTGGCTGCATTCTTTCTTAGTTTATCACCAATTAAATGCTGCAGATCGAAAAGCTCATTATACTTAATTATACATACTTTAAATGTTAATGTACTCAAAATGGATGCACACTTCATTTTATGTGTTGGCTCTTTTCTTTTTCAAAAGTATTACGAGTCACATGACACCGGGGAGGGAAGATGGCTAATTGCGCCCAATTTGGACATTTCCTCTTCGGGGTGTACTCCCTTTTGTTGCCAACGGTTTACACATTAATGGCTGTGGGTTGAGTTATTTTGAGGGGACAGCAAATTTACACTGTTATACAGGCTGTACACTTACTACTTTACATTGTAGCACAGTGTAATTTCTTCAGTGTTGTCACATGAAAATATATAATAAAATATTTACAAAAATGTGAGGGGTGTACTCACTTTTGTGAGATACTGTATGTTATTGTGCATTCATCTATTTGACTGTACCTGTGCGTGAGTGTGTCTATGTACATCTTCATGCTTACCACAAGTGTCCCTGAATTTTTTTTTTAAGCATTTGTTTTTTGGCAAATAAGCATAATTCAAAAAGGTCACATAAATGTCAACAATACGGTAGGCAGATCCACCAAGTATTCCAGGACACATTTGTTTGTCATGCTAGTGGACAACACATTGGAAATGTTCTCCTTTAGAATGTTCTACTATATAGTAAAAGGTGGGAAAGAAAATATATTTCCAAAGCAGTTATTCCGGTTTGGATTAATTGATTTACTTCTTTAAGCATAGAATTTGCACATTCTTCAGGGCAACATTTCCTATGTTCTTCCCATCAGCACATAGACATGGATCTGTGAAAATATTGAACTTTTTAACAAATGGGGAGATAGGGCACAATCATTTTTACAAATAAGAAAAAAAATGGAAGTAATACTAAAATTAAAAAAACAAAACTTTTTTTAAAATAAAAAAACTATTTTTGGAACCAACTTGTGAATTGTACAAGAAATAAAAGGTGGTCTAAAAAGTGCTAATGATTAACAGATCTGTTGTATGTTATTTGATCTAATAGTATAATTTGTTTATCAATGCTGAGTACACCATTACCAGCCGTCCCAACTGTCCTGAACTGTTCTCTGGTTACACAGTGAGAGGGCATCATTCTATGCAGTCATGCTCATTGTTGGGCACTATGGCCATGCATAAAGAGCTTCAGCAGCTCCCTCTGTATCGTCTTCTACACTGGGGGCCATCCAGAGAGACTGTCTGTTAGTCTGGCAATATTGATGGCAGCTTGACACACCCCTTCAGAGTGTGGACGCACCCCATTTTCTGGGTAGGCCCATCCATTGTGTGTGCCAACAGTGACACAAATTGTGTCACTGGGAATGTCCTCCGTGGTCCACTCACCCCTTTCCCAATCCCTCAGCTCTTAAGAAATATTGTGCTTCAATGGATAGAGAATTTGTTTTATCCCTACTGGTGCATGCCACAGATGAAGGAAAAAAGAAGCTAAAATGGGTTAACACTAAAACAAGACAGAGACACAATACAGCTATAGAGAAATCCACAAGGGGGACACCAAGGAATTGCCTAATTGCCAAGTAGATTAGGTAACCTGTATTGAAGTATTTTATTCTTGATCAGTCTTAATTAATATCACAAACAGTAAATACCTAAGCGAAAAGTACAAGTGAAATGTGGACTAAAGAAATGCAGCTGTATCTAACTTTAACCTTTCTAGTGATAACTTTAAAGTTGCAATAAACTAGCTAGAAATTTCCTTTATTAAAATGGGAGGAAACAGTTGCTAAATGTAACTATGCCAATTCACTTTCTAAGATAGTCATACGGGCATTCTATTTAGGTTCCTGACAAAGGTGTCTTGAGCAATGAAACGTGCGTTGGACCATTTTTTTATTTTAGGTTTGTTTTACTTATAATGTGAGCGGATGACTAGCTCACTTCAGTAATGTAAGCCTTTAAAGAGTAGGCTCTCAAATGCTGAGATGTTGGTAGTTTCTCAATATAATAGGGAGCTAAACAGAAATAAGTTATACTTGTAGTCATATGAGTTTCCTAACACTTAAATATAATTATATCTCCACATACTGCTTAGTGGCACTCTACATGAATACTCTCTTTTGCCTTCTGAACAGGGGATATCAATAGGGTGTTGCTCTTTTGAGCTTTTTGTCTGTGGTTTTCTTCGCTCTTATACTGAACATAGTGGAAACTAATACATTGAGCCTTCTAATGGGCATTCTGCAACTTTGTCATTGTATTTTAGTAAATGTAATTTCTAGCTAGTTTATGGTAACTTTATAGCTATAATTAGAACTGTTACAGGTAATAATATAGACAACAAACACAAATAAAAATAACAGGATGCACCTTTTTGAGGACAAACTCAAAATGTTTCTGTTTTAACCAGGTGGTCTTGCTTTTTGTGGTACTTGGATGATTCAGAGGTATATGTGGAAAGGCCGATAGAGGAACAAATAGTGTAGTATTTTCAGAATATTGGGAAAATGCAAAATAGGGCTTATATCAACTCCAGATATAAAAACATGCCACAATCCACACTTAAGGATATATTCTGTTTAAAGGTGAATTTCTCAATATTTAAATTTTGGTTTGCAGTGGTACATGAAAGAGAAGAAAAAAGAACAAAAGTGTGATATTGTAACAGAGTGAGTTGTAAATAATAGAAAGCTAATACACTCATAAGAGAGGAGCGTATGACACAAGCTCAGTAGGTCAGGCGTAAGATGGCATAATCCCCACCTAGTGGATCTCTCTAGCATCACAGTCTCTTCATCAGCAGTAACGTAAAATTTGAATACTCAAAAAAAACTAAACAAAATAGTGCTGTCTGGTAAGGTGGTTGGTGAATATTAAAATATTATAGAGCAGCTGAACTGCTCTGTATTTTCATCCATCATAGGTGGTATCCTCTCCACCAAGGATGACTTGCCAAGGAGTCTTCAGTCAGAATATTCTGCAGCAGGCCAGGAGCCAACAAAATAAAATACGTAGTGCAAAAAAAATAAATGAAAAGAGAAATAAAATCCATGGCTAAAATCCAAATATGTATAAGCCGAATATACTTTATTGCAAATAAAAACAGGCCTTTTCAAGTTAATTCTTGTGGTTCCAAACAAATTTGCAGTAAAATGACATAATTAGTCACATGACCACTATTGCTATCATGCGTAACATGTAACCTTTGTAAACTTTTCTCTAACATATTTACTTTGAAATAAAGCTGTAAAGCAGGACTAGATAGGGGGAAAAACACACCTAAAAACAGTGTAGTTTGGCAAAGCGAATTGGGCTACAATGGTCTAACTGAAAATAAGGCCTGTATAAATAATATATAAAGGGAGATTGTCAAATTCGTGTGTCATAGTATGCACTGTGGCGGCAATTTTGGTGTGTGGAAAGGAGGGAGAAATGATGGTAATTGTCGATATGACTACCTTAATTGAATGGTTAACCTTGGATATGTAGCTGGCAGTGGGGGTCAAGTAATATAGGAAGCCCCAAAGGAAACCACAGGCTTGTGACGAATCGGTCAGATAAATGGGCTAGCATCGTGAGTCACGTGGTACACAGTGGTGCCCATACTGGAAGAGGCCCTCAATTTATAAAATTAGGGTAAAAGGTATAGAGGTATGGTGCATTAGGGCTCATTTCCAATTTTTTAGTTTATAGTTGTCAAAAAATGTCACTAGTAACAACAGCTTGCAGTTAGTAACTGCTGTTAATTACTGACTAATTTCAACCTTGTCACTTTATTTCATTGAGCGACTGTAAAACCTGGGTTTGAAATTTGGTTTAATCACCTCATCAGTAAATGTGCTTGGGAAAGACACAATAAATATACCTATTTCAAATCCTCATAGATTGTAAGCTCGATTGATTATGACCCCTTTTTACTTCTTAATATCGACTTTCTTTTATTATTTTAAAGCGCTGCAGAATATGCTGGCTCTATATAAATGTTAAAAATAATATCTGTTTGCAAAGATACAAACCACTTGCAGATTAACCACTCATTGATAAAGCACAGAATCATACTCTGGGCAATATGTCACCATAGCAACGGCAATTTGCCAGTAAAAAAGGCTCACAATAAGCATGTGAACTTTATTGTGTGTTTGGCCTTAGCAGGATTTAACAGAAAACTCTCATAATGGTCTCACAATATTTCAGCTTTATAATCATATTTGATTACGTTTTAAGATGTTTAAATCTATGCATATAAATATTCATGATCAAGATGAGGAGTCCCTCCAGAATTTTTAATGATGTGTTTTAAGGTTTTTCTCATAATTAATTGGAATTGGAAAGGATCTATCTGGTTTATGTGAAGTGATGCGTCCTTCTTAAAAAAACATGGTAAGCAGAGCAAAACACGTTGATGGAACTTTACTGCAGTGTATCCTGGCATATAGCGTCATCTGTGTGCCTTTAAATCATGCCTGTCATCAAACGGTTATTGTGGGTGAGATAGCGACACCATACTGTATAAGAAAGTTACATAAAAAAACCAAAATTAATTATAAATTATAAAATCAATATTAATTATTAAATTATAAATTAATTCATCACTCTACCTCACCCTTAAAGGCTTTCCAGGCCAAAAAATTGGGTTGTGGAGGTATTTTGATTCTTGTCCCTAAGTATAGACAATCTATACAGACTGATTACTTATTATATTGGTTATATAGCTTTCATAGCTATTTTTTATGTTTGTATATAATGATTATGATAAAGTTTTGCCTTTTGATTACGGTACTATGATTAGCCCCTTAAGGACCGTCCGACAAAAAAAGGTCCTTACGGACTGCGGAGCGCTGGAAGTGATTGTGATCGCTTCCAGCCGCTCTAAGAGTATTGTAGCGCTGCCTCGATGTCAAGGCATCCTGCAATACCTCTCCTAACTGCTGGGCCACAGAGTGATCGTTCCTCAGGAGCAATTACTTTCGGTTTGCCCCACGTGGTGATGCTCTGCCTGTGTGCTGAGTGCCGCGAGGGGTCAAGGCACTCAGTGAAGACTTAGGTAAAATCAATAAAAAAAAAAATTAATACAATAAATGTATTAATCTCCCCCTGCCACCCACCACAAGCCATGTGGCTTCCAATATGGCGCTGCCTTTCTAAAGGCACTGCATCATGGGGCTTCTGGGGGTGTCCCATGCCTGCCTCATCATAGAGGCAGACTAGGGTCATCCAATCAGAGCTTGCTCCTATATTAATATTTATTATTTCTATTTGTCTGGTCAGGTCAAATTTAGTAAATATTGACTCTTATCAGTGTGGATCTCCCTCCCTCTCTTCACTTGTGTTTTAGTGATAGAAAGATATCTGCGTTTAGATAAAGAGATATAGGTAGTTTTAGGTAGGGATTTGTAAAATTGTGAGACCCAAAGGCTCTTTTCAGAGCTATTAACCCCTATCCTGCCAGTGATCACTGTACAGATCACTGGCTCTTGCACAGCAGCACTTATTTTGCTGCCTGTGCATTTGTTTTACGGGTTAATTTGTGTGTGTGATTTTTTTGTGACAGATCACTAAATAAAGTGATTGTAATCATGTCACAGAGGTCACAGAGGTTGTATAGCGCTGAGATGTATGCCATCCTTGCATTAGAGTCTGCAGTGTCTATGTCTGACTCTGACCCTGCTTTTGACCCTGCCAGGTGCTCAGATACAATACTAGATACAGTGTCTGCTGCTCGTGATGTATCTAGTGATGTATCTGTGGCTGCTAGGCCCCCTGCCATGCTGCTCCAGCTGGCAGTGCTGCTGAGGAGTGGGTAGCGCCTCATCGTCAGAGGTCAGATATCCCACCCTTCACCACAAATCCTGGCATCAATGTGGATGTCACAGGATTTAGCCCCCAACATTTTATGGATGTGTTTCTGGGCGATGATGTATTGGGGAACATTGTCGCCCAAACTAATTTTATATGCCCATCAGTTCCATGCTTCAAAGCCTGACTCTTTTTTTGGAAAAGCAGCAATGGGCCCCCAATTGCATTGACTATACTGATGGGCATCATAAAGAAGTTCTCCATCCGCTCCTACTGGAGCAGTAGAGAGAGAAAAAAAATATAAAGTGGGGTGGGAGAACCTGTGGGAGGTCTTTTGACCTTTCGGTTTTCCTATATATTCAGATACCGCTCAGCTCTTGACAAAGGCGTATATCTACGCCGAAACGTGCGCTGGGCGACTCTTTCTATGCTAATATTATAGATGTTAGGGGGACAGTTTAGACAGGCTGCCTTGAAGCAGCAGGGGATAGATCATTATTTAGACTTAGACCTTTCGACTTGGAGAGTTTTGGCTACCATCTCTTGGTCTTTACCACTATAGGCAGGAGGGTACTACCTATTCGTTACGGGGGAATAGATGTGTGATTACTCCTCTTTTGGTGGGCATTTGTAAATCAGCTACCCTTGATTACACATTCATCTACTCAGTAACTGCATCAATATTAAACTCCCTCCAACCTTGGAGTCCATGTGGGTTTAAGCAGTGTACTGTCTGGATGGGGGTTTATTGTGTTATCTGCACCTGCTAGACGCAGGATTGTGTATTTACTATCCGTTAAGGACGTAACATATACATTGTATGAGCAACTTTGTTCAATTTTATGTATCCCTCAACATACACAATAGAGTGAAGTTTATACGTAATGAGAGACTAACACTAATTCTGGTTCCCCTACCTGTTTCCTTATACAGTCTCTATTTCTCAGACCTAATTACTATCCATATATTTTAGAGCTACCCATTTGTTTACTAATCCACTAAAGGATCTATTGTGTATGTACACAGGTTCCACTAATATATGAATCTGATACTTGAGACAAACTCTCCCAGATTTTAAAGGTGTACTAGTATGGTTTATTTGATTTTTCTACACCACTTGGGTTTGCACATTTAAACTTATTTATGTATTCATTATTTCTTTTTTTGGCTATATATATATATATATATATATATATATATCAATAAAGGTTTATACCACTACAATGATATTTTAATTCCTCTCAAGTGGAGTGGGGACTGCCTACTTTGAGTGAGTGGTTCTCACTTCCCACTTTATATTTTTTACTCTCTCTAGTATATCCAGGGTTCATGCCCTTGAGTACCTCCGTAACCTTCTGTGGGGTATCAGTGTTGACTAGTTCAACATCGAAGCCTCCCTTTTTTCCTTTCTACATTTATTATTTCAAGGTTTCAATACCTAGGTTACTGTTCAGAGGTTAACTTTCTAAGACTAACAATGGCCGATTTTGTATCTAACAAACAAGATTTCAACACATGGTGTCGGGATGCTGAGAATGTTTTCTCTAATGATAATCTTGAGAAAAATCAAACCCCCCCTGACATCAACCACTCATTTACCTTTGTAACTAAACTATACAAAAAACAGATTAGGACATGTTGGGATATCTCCTCACTTGAGATTTACATCAAAAAGGACATGATCCCTAGAGGTCTAAGAGTCCGAAACATCCCCACGGCATACACAGAAAACCCTGATTTCATTAAGGAATTAGAATCAGCGGCAAGTGTGTGCTAAAAAAAAATGTATGGAAATCATATGTACATTTGAAAGGGAGAAATTGAACAATACCAATCAAAAACTGGGGGAGGAGATTGATAAACTAAAGTCAATTCAAAACAGTTCTCAATTTTCCTGCCTTAGAAAACAGGTTGAAACAAAACCTTAACAGATATCAGGAGTCCATTAAGTCCAGAAAACATCGCAAGTTTATCAGAGACTTTAGGGTATATTAAAACGTATAATTTTAAAAAAGCCAATTTTAATAAGATTAGGGCAGCTTCAACATATCGACTGGCATAAACGCCTTAGTGATAAAACCACTGAGGAAAAATGGAAACTATTCAAACAAATATTAGAAAGGTACATTTCACAGTATGTACCATTGGGTAATAAATATAAAAGAAACAAATTAAAACCAATGTGGCTTAGTGGAGAAGTAAAACAAGAGATTAAAAATAAGAAAAGGGCTTTTAAAGCATTTAAATCGGACCAATCAGATGCATCCTATATAAGATATAAGGAAGCCAATAATACTTGCAAAAAGGCAATTAAAGTGGCTAAACTAGAAAATGAGAAATTGATAGCCAAAGAATGCAAAACCAACCCCAAACATTTTTTCAAGTACATTAATTCTAAAAAAAACAAAAAATGAAAGTGTAGGTACACTGAAAACAGAGATGGGTCTGTTAGTCAATGAAGACCAGGAAAAGGCTGAAATTTTAAATAACTATTTTTCTTCGGTATATATTAATGAGGATCCTATGGCAAGAGATATGCATATGATTGCTGCAATAAACTTGCAGATAACTTGTGATTGGATAACTCGAGACAAGGTGCTACAGCTATTAAAGAAAATTAATGTAAATAAAGCTCCGGGGCCTGACGGTATCCCCCCACGAGTACTTAAGGAGCTAAGTGGGGAAATAAGTGAACCTCTGTATTTAATTCTTTTGTTTAAGGTATTGTACCGGAGGATTGGAGGAAGGCAGATGTTGTTCCCATATTTAAAAAGGGTTCAAAATCCTTGCCTGGAAATTATAGACCTGTGAGCTTAACTTCTGTGACTGGGAAATTATTTGAACGGCTATTAAGGAATAATATTCAGGAATTCCTTTGGAAGAACTGTGTTATTAGCAATAATCAGCATGGTTTTATGAAACATAGGTCATGTCAAACTAACCTAATTGCATTCTACGAAGAAGTAAGTAGAAATATAGATCAGGGTGTTGCAGTGGATGTGATCTACTTGGATTTTGCCAAGGCATGTGATACGGTTCCTCACAATAGGTTAGTCTTCAAACTAAAAGAAATTGGTCTAGATGAATATTCTTGTTCTTGGGTAGAACATTGGCTTAAGGATAGAGTACAGCGAGTTGTCATAAATGGTAAATTTTCAAGCTGGACAAAAGTGGTAAGTGGTGTCCCTCAGGGTTCTGTTTTGGGACCGCTTCTAGTTAACATATTTATAAATGATCTTGAAATGGGCATTGAAAGCCATGTATCAGTGTTTGCAGATGACACAACTTTGTAAAGTAATAAAATGTGAGCAGGATATTGCCTTTCTGCAGAGGGATTTGGATAGATTGGAGGACTGGGCACTAAAATGGCAGATGAAATTTAACGTAGAAAAATGCAAAGTTATGCACTTCGGGGTTAAAAATGCACAAGCAATTTACACCCTAAATGGTAGTGAACTAGGGATAACCACACACGAGAAGGATTTGGGAATTGTTATAGACAACAAATTAGGTAGCAATATGCAATGTCAATCTGCCGTTGCTAAGGCCAGTAAGGTTTTGTCATGTATAAATAGGGGCATAAATTCTCGAGATGAAAATATAATTTTGCCTCTTTATAAATCGCTGAATATGCTGTGCAATTTTGGGCACCTGTTATAAAGAAGGATATCATGGCACTAGAAAAAGTGCAGAGACAAGCTGCAAAATTGATAAATCTCTTCAGTTTGGAAAAACGGCGCCTTAGAGGGGATATGATAACATTATACAAATATATTCGGGGCCAGTACAAACCATTATCTGGAACTCTATTCATTAACAGGGCTATACATAGGACACAAGGTCACACATTTAGGCTTGAAGAAAGGAGATTTCATCTAAGGCAAAGAAAAGGTTTTTTCACAGTAAGAGCAATAAGGATATGGAATTCATTGCCGGAAGAGGTGGTTTTGTCAGAGTCTATACAGATGTTTAAATTGCAATTGGATAAATACTTGCAAAAACATAACATACAGGGATACAATTTCTAATTAGTGGGGTAATAGCTGCTTGATCCAAGGAGACATCTGACTGCTATTTTGGGGTCAAGAAGGAATTTTTTCCTAGTTTGTTGCAAAATTGGAAGCACTTCAGACTGGGTTTTTTGCCTTCTTTTGGATCAACAGCAAAAGCATATGTGAGGAAGGCTGAACTTGATGGACGCAAGTCTCTTTTCAGCTATGTAACTATGTAACTATGATTACCAAACGGGAAACGTTTATAAGTTCCCTAATCGCCACCTAAGACAAAATGCAGAAAATAATCTGACTTCTGAGTACGATTCCTCAGACACAGACTCTAACAATCACAATACACCCCCCCGAGTCACAACCTCAGACGCCCACTAGCCCCAGCACCAGTAATACCCAAAGTAAACTTAAGAAGTGGGTTATTTTTTTAGCCATCGGTCAACAGGAAGCGTTCCCGAGCTATCAAACACACTATCAGCCCGGAACCTGGGAAGGGGGGGGGAGGAGAGGGATGAGGAAGAAACATTACTAGTCAGGAATCTTGAACAACCACCTCCCCATACCTCAGAACCTCAAGTATTAATTTGTCCTCATGCCAGCTAAATGAGTACCATCTTAAAACATTGGAAAGAGGCCTCTCTTTTGAACCGACTCCGGCCTTTGATAAATTCATGTGGATCGAGGATTTGCATCTCTTTGTGCACAAATTGGTGTTACATAAATATCACAAACTAAACAAAAAGAAAAAAAGCAAGGAGTCTTGGCCTCTCAAATAAGGATCTTGAGTGTTTGAACACACTAGTCTCACTTCTAGATGAAAATGAGGACCACCTACCAGCTAAATATACTTAACTTAAACCTAGAAGTCGCTTTACTCTTAACTTTTCAAGCTGTAAGAACATAGATTTTTTCCTTGAGGCAGTTAAGAGCGAGATAGATGGCATTGATACTAGAAATCTAGACCTTTGCCCAAATGACAACCTTCCTAGGAAAGAACAGCTGGCACTAAAATCACTCAAAGAGAATGACAATTTAATCATCAAACCAGCCAATGGGGGGGGGGGATGTTGTGGTTATGCATAAAACTGACTATGAAGAAATGGTCCAAAAAGTTCTAGGTGATGAGGGTACCTATAGGATCATTGTATCTGATCCAACTAATGTTTTCCTGACTAACTACAAGGAGATTTTGGATGAAGGCCGCAGTGGAGGGTTGCTATTGGATGACGAGTACAAGTTTATCTTGAATCGTCACCCAAGATAGCAACCTTCTACCTATTGCCAAAAGTACATAAGAACCTACAGGCACCACCAGGCTGCCCGATTGTATTTGGAGTTGACAATATAACCCAGAACGGCAGTTTATATATTGATAAAATCTTAAGACCACATGTTGAACAACAAAGCAGGCCCTGTTACTTCTCTAAAAAGCTCCATTTACCGACAACGGCTAATCTATAAATATATCAAAACGTAACAGAAACACCTCAGTGGGAAAGGAGAAAAAGGTAAACAGATAGAATTGTTAAACAGAGTTTGCATATAGGATAGGACTCCTCCGGGTCCCTTAACAACAGAAAATACACAGTACAAGAAAAACAGTTCCTACAATGCAAATAAAATAGAAAACATAGGGCAATATAGGGCAATATTGCCACATATAGAGTAATATGTAAATCTGTAAAGATGCACTCACAAACCCCATTTGATTGAAGGCTTATCAATGTATTGAAGAATATCTTTGTATCAGTAACACAGCATATAGGAGAGAAATAAAAAGATAATAGTGCAGAGTTTCTAGGCAAACTAAACTTTTTAATAAACATTGCACTTACAGGATAACATCAATTCATAGGCATATCACCAAGAAGTAGCTCAATAGGGAAGCAGGAACTCCCTCAGATAAAATAACATTAAAACAAAACCTAAGCAGCATAAAGAGTAAAGCCCTACGCGTTTCGTTCATAAGTTGAACTTCCTCAGGGCAAACAAAATAATAATGTCTCTCCTTGTGCTTGTCTCAGTAACAAACAGACCATTGACCATTTAAATACGTGTAGGATTTCCCGCGCATAGTTGATAGCCTATCGGCACGAAGCTTCCACATATGTGCTCCGATCTTCCGTAACGTGCGTTGCAAGCCTCTTTCTCGTCCGGAGATTCTTTTGCTGTCGGCTGTGTGATGTCATCATTTGCCACAATATGCAGTCCACGATCTGAAATGCGTTCCATTCGCATTGCGAATATTGAGGGTGCAAAATTGATCATCAGCTACATATAAATGAAAGGATACATACTAACTTAACTTTAAGATTACCAGATGTGTATATAGACATCAGAAAATGTGATATATAACTATATATCTGAGAGAGAGAGATAAGGTTACAGGGTGTGTTAATGAAAATAATTATAATTATGCAAAGAATATAAATAAGTGAGGAAAGAAAGAGCAAACATAAATCATAAAGAAAACAATAAAAGTCTAAAAATAAAATAAATTAGAATATGAATAAATATAAATAAAGAAATGAATGAATAAAATGAAAAATAAAAATAAGAAAAAATTTAAATTATATTCGCAAAATGAGCATCAAGAGATTTTTTTTATTAAAAAAGAAGTAGAAGGATATATGGATAATTCACACACTAATAACTTGGCCAAATCATTAAATAGATTTAAACCTAAATCTAAGTTCTGCCCACATGGAAAAGGCAGCCAAATTGAGGCTTAAAAACAAAATGATATTAAGAGATTTTCAGAAACTAAATTAGAGGGTTAAGAAAGACAAGCCGTGTAATAATTTAACACAGGAAGAAAGAAACATACTTAAAACTCTTAAACAAAGGAACGATATTACGATCAAGAGTGCTGACAAGGGAGGAGGCATATTGGTCATGTCCATGGAAGATTACTTAACAGAATCCTATAGACTGTTGGGTGACGAAAAGATGCACACCAAATTAAAAAGTAATCCTAATATTAAATTTAATATGGAATTGAGACAACTTTTAAGTGATGCCAAAAAGGATGGCTTGATTAATGAATCCACATTTGCGTTTATCTTTGTAGAGTTTCCTAAGATCCCAACCTTCTATTTTCTTCCAAAAATCCATAAGTGTAAAGAAAAACCACCTGGCACGCCAATCATTAGCGGCATAGACCAGTGGCGGATCCAGAGCCTGATCTCGGGAGGGGCACTTGTAGATTAAATAAATAATCCAGACACAATAACCACTACAGCTCAGTGTAGTGGTTATGGTGTCAATAGTGCCGGGACCCCCTCCCAAAGTAAGTAGTCATACTGTTTAAGAACAGTTTGACAACTTACTTGAGGTCTGCTGGGAAATGGGGCTGTAGTATAGAAGCAGTGGTGTGTGTGTGAGTGGTGCAATGTGTAAGGGGTGCAGTGTGTGTGTGTGTGAGGGGGACAGTGTGTGAGCAGTGTGTGTGTGTGTGTGAAGGTTGTAGTGTGTGAGTGAGGGCGGCAGTGTATGTCAGGGATGCAGTGTATGTGTGGGACAGTATGTGTGTGTAACAGTTGCAGTGTGTGTGTGTGAGTATTGCAGTGTGGGCAATGTGTGTGTATGGGGCGGCAGTGTATGGGGCAGTGTGTGTGTGTATGGGGGTAGTGTATGTGTGTAGAGTGTGTGTATGGGGGAGCAGTATGTGTGCATGGGGGGCAGTATGTGTATGGGGGCAGTGTGTGTGTATGGGGGCAGTGTGTGTGTATGGGGCCAGTGTGTGTGTATGGGGCAGTATGGGGGCAGTGTGTGTGTATGGGGGGCAGTATGGGGGCAGTGTGTGTGTATGGGGGGCAGTATGTGTATGGGGCAGTATGGGGGGTAATGTGTGTGTATGGGGGGCAGTGTATGTGTATAGAGTGTGTGTGATAAGGGTAGGGGGGGCTTTTTAAAATTATAATATATATATATATATATATATATATATATATATATTTTATTTAATTAAAATAAATATTGATGTCCCCCCTCCCTTCTTACCTTTACTGGGAGGAGGGGGGACATTTTTTTGATCCCTGGTGGTCCCAGTGGGATTCACTGGTGGTCAGGTGGGGATTCCCTGGTGGCCCAGTGGGATTCCCTGGTGGTCCAGTGGGGAGAGTGAACTCTAGCCCATAGCTCCAGGGCTAGAGTTCACTCTCGCGAGATTTGGAGCATTGCCATGGTTACCACGGCAAAGCTCCAAGCTTCCGAGATGTAGACCCGGAGGAGCTGCAGGCAGAGCTCCCGTGTCCTCTTTCTGTCCCTCCCTCCCCTGCCGGCTGCCAGCACAGTGCCTGCGGACCGGGGAGGGAGATCTCTGATCTCCCCTCCGGTCCACAGGCACATTGCAGGGCTGGCACCTGCATTGTGCTGGCATGGGAGAGGGAGACCGTCGGTTTTCTCGGGGGGGGGGGGGGCAATTGCCCCGTTGCCCCCCCTGGATCCGCCACTGGCATAGACTCCCTCACCTCAAAACTCTCAGAAATTATAGATTTTCATCTACACAAATATGCCCAAAATGCCTTATATGAGACACTAAGCATTTAATTCAGGAACTGGATTCGATAGAATGGCAAGATGACTATACATGGGCCACACAATGTGACATCCTTGTACACCATCATTGACCACGATATTGGTTTAGAGGCAGTCCAAAACAATCTGAGCAATTACCTAGAAATGGATTCAAATTCCAATGCCTTTCTTATCCAATT
Organism: Pelobates fuscus; assembly: GCF_036172605.1. Taxonomy (NCBI): domain Eukaryota; kingdom Metazoa; phylum Chordata; class Amphibia; order Anura; family Pelobatidae; genus Pelobates; species Pelobates fuscus. Next base: position 42,367,138 of record NC_086328.1, read on the forward strand.
CATCTATTTCATTTTAACTCATATGTTTTTACATTTTAATGAGGAATCTTTTCTACAAATTAGGGGCATTGCCATGGGCACCAATTTTGCACCAAGTTATGCGAACATCGACATGGACAGTTGGGAGATAGTGTTGTCGCGAACCCGGAATTTTCGGTTCGCGAACGGCGAACGCGAACTTCCGCAAATGTTCGCGAACCGGCGAACCGCGCGAACCGCCATTGACTTCAATGGGCAGGCGAATTTTAAAAACAACAGGGACTCTTTCTGGCCACAATAGTGATGGAAAAGTTGTTTCAAGGGGACTAACACCTGGACTGTGGCATGCCAGAGGGGGATCCATGGCAAAACTCCCATGGAAAATTGCACAGTTGATGCAGAGTCTGCTTTTAATCCATAAAGGGCAGACATCACCTAACATTGACACCTGTCCTCAAAGCCCAGCCCTGATACACACTGACACAGAGCAGAATAGAGACTGCTCCCCCTACATAGGGTCACTTGGCAGATATGGATTGACACCTGTCCTCAAAACCCCTGATACACACTGACACAGAGCAGAATAGAGACTGTTCCCCCTACATAGGGTCACTTGGCAGATATGGATTGACACCTGTCCTCAAAACCCCTGATACACACTGACACAGAGCAGAATAGAGACTTTTCCTTGTCCACAGAGACCATGATACACACTGACACAGAGCAGAATAGGGACTGTTCCCACTACATAGGGTCACTTGGCAGATATGGATTGACACCTATCCTAATGATCCCTGATACACACTGACACAGAGCAGAATAGAGACTGTTCCCCCTACATAGGGTCACTTGGCAGATATGGATTGACACCTATCCTAATGATCCCTGATACACACTGACACAGAGCAGAATAGGGACTGTTCCTCCTACATAGGGTCACTTGGCAGATATGGATTGACACCTATCCTAATGATCCCTGATACACACTGACACAGAGCAGAATAGAGACTGTTCCCCCTACATAGGGTCACTTGGCAGATATGGATTGACACCTATCCTAATGATCCCTGATACACACTGACACAGAGCAGAATAGAGACTGTTCCCCCTACATAGGGTCACTTGGCAGATATGGATTGACACCTGTCCTCAAAACCCCTGATACACACTGACACAGAGCAGAATAGAGACTGTTCCTTGTCCACAGAGACCATGATACACACTGACACAGAGCAGAATAGGGACTGTTCCCCCTACATAGGGTCACTTGGCAGATATGGATTGACAAATCCCTGACAAACAGCTACCACATGCAAGGAAGGCAGCAGGGGCGCAAATGACCCACTCCCGACGCGGGAAGGTAGTGACGACAAATAACAATACAGGACTCTTTAGAGGCCCTGTGATTGTAATCAGTCCACTTGAAATCCATTAACTTTGATCAATTGGAGGGAAGTCTGGTGCAGAGCCACTGACCCATGCACAGGGCCAGCCTTAGGCCTTTGGGAGCCCTGTGCAAGAAATTTTCCCGACGCGGGAAGGTAGTGACGACAAATAACAATACAGTACTCTTTAGAGGCCCTGTGATTGTAATCAGTCCACTTGAAATCCTTTAACTTTGATCAATTGGAGGGAAGTCTGGTGCAGAGCCACTGACCCATGCGCAGGGCCTGCCTTAGGCCTTTGGGCGCCCTGTGCAAGAAATCTTCCCGACGCGGGAAGGTAGTGACGACAAATAACAATAATACATGACTCTTTAGATGCCCTGTGATTGTAATCAGTCCATTTGAAATCCTTTAACTTTGATCAATTGGAGGGAAGTCTGGTGCAGAGCCACTGACCCATGCACAGGGCCAACCTTAGGCCTTTGGGCGCCCTGTGCAAGAAATCTTCCCGACGCGGGAAGGTAGTGACGACAAATAACAATACAGGACTCTTTAGATTTTCCAGACCCTGGGGTTGACATTAGTCCAGATTTACATCTTGTGACCCATGAGGATGTTCCAGGCACTACTTGTGAAATAAAGACAGATAATAAAGTGAATGATCCTTCTCCTTGGGACTTGCAAAGCAGTTGTACCTAGGTGGGTGTTGGACCTCCCACGACTCAGTTTCCTTTGGCACAGGTTGCAAATGGCATCGCTGTTGTCAGAGGCAGACACACAAAAAATGCCACACTGCTGAGCTCTGCAATGACGGCATTCTGGTGGTGGACACAGCATGCGTTGATTGGCGTGCTGTCGGGCTGACCCCGGGTGCCGATGCATGCTGTCTGACTGTGACACTAGCTCCTTGCGATGACCCCCCCCTGCTTCCAACTGGTCTCCTCCTCCTCCTCTCTGTCTCCCCATCTGAACTTTCGCCCTGTTCTTCTTCTCTTCTAGCGGGCACCCACGTGACATCCATGGACGCATCGTCATCATCAACCGCTTCGCTTGAATCTGACAATTCAGAAAAGGAAGCAGCAGCGGGTACAACATCATCATCATCACACCGTACCTCCATGTGTTTAATGCTGCCTGCCTGAGACATATCCCTGTTATCTACATCCTCTAGCAATAATGGTTGCGCATCACTCATTTCTTCAAACGGGTGTGTGAATAACTCCTCTGACATACCAAGTAAAGCGGCTGTGGTGCTAGTTTTGGTGGTGGCGGCAGGCAGGTGAGTGCTATCTTGAGAGGTGCCTGAAGCTAAGCTGGAGGAGGATGGTGCGTCAAGGTTCTGAGCGGAGGCTGTACAAGATTGGGTGTCCTGTGTTAGCCAGTCAACTATGTCCTCAGAACTTTTCAAGTTCAGGGTACGTGGCTTCTGAAAACTGGGCATTATTCTAGGGCAAAAGGGAATCACAGCACCACGACCACGACGGCCCCTGCGGGGTGGCCTGCCTCTGCCTGTCATTTTTTGGGGGATTAGTGGTACTATGCGTGCAAGCTACTGTGAGACCAGATATGATTGGCAATGTGAACTGTAACAGTTCTGCAGAGCACACACTGTAGGCCTGAGACACCCGCTTGAAGACAAGTAACTGCTATTCAATCTATAACAGTGAAAAACAAATTTTGGTTGTAAAAGCACGCTATAGAGACACAAGATATGAGTGGCAACTGTCAAAGCACACTGGCACAGGTCTGCAGAGCACACGCTGAAGTAGGCCTGAGACACCCGCTTGAAGACAAGTAACTGCTATTCAATCTATAACAGTGAAAAACAAATTTTGGTTGTAAAAGCACGCTATAGAGACACAAGATATGAGTGGCAACTGTCAAAGCACACTGGCACAGGTCTGCAGAGCACACGCTGAAGTAGGCCTGACACCCAGACGCTTGCAGACAACTAACTGCTCTTCTATTACAGTGAAAAAAAATATTTATTTTAAATCTAAAGCTAAAGCCATTGTAAAAACAGATATGAGTGGTGGCACTGGGCAAGAGGGCACAGTATCCACTGTGAAACTCACACAGAAGCTGGCAGGCAGGCAACTGCTCTTCTATTACAGTGGAAACAAAGTTTTGGTTTTAAAAGCACGCTATAGAGACACCAGATATGAGTGGCAACTGTCAAAGTACGCTGGCAGGGTTGTGCAGGGCACACGCTGAAGGAAGGCCTGACAGAGCCGCTTGAATGACACTGACTGGCTGCTATTAGCTTACACTGGAAACCTTTTTTCTTTGTAAAAGCACGCTAAAGAGACACCAGATATGATTGGCAACTGTCAAAGCACGCTGGCAGGGTTGTGCAGGGCACACGCTGAAGTAAGGCCTGACAGAGCCGCTTGAAGGACACTGACTGGCTGCTATTAGCTTACACTGGAAACCTTTTTTCTTTGTAAAAGCACGCTAAAGAGACACCAGATATGATTGGCAACTGTCAAAGCACGCTGGCAGGGTTGTGCAGGGCACACGCTGAAGGAAGGCCTGACAGAGCCGCTTGAATGACACTGACTGGCTGCTATTAGCTTACACTGGAAACCTTTTTTCTTTGTAAAAGCACGCTAAAGAGACACCAGATATGATTGGCAACTGTCAAAGCACGCTGGCAGGGTTGTGCAGGGCACACGCTGATGGAAGGCCTGACAGAGCCGCTTGAAGGACACTGACTGGCTGCTATTAGCTTACACTGGAAACCTTTTTTCTTTGTAAAAGCACGCTAAAGAGACACCAGATATGATTGGCAACTGTCAAAGCACGCTGGCAGGGTTGTGCAGGGCACACGCTGATGGAAGGCCTGACAGAGCCGCTTGAAGGACACTGACTGGCTGCTATTAGCTTACACTGGAAACCTTTTTTGTTTGTAAAAGCACGCTAAAGAGACACCAGATATGATTGGCAACTGTCAAAGCACGCTGGCAGTGTTGTGCAGGGCACACGCTGAAGGAAGGCCTGACAGAGCCGCTTGAAGGACACTGACTGGCTGCTATTAGCTTACACTGGAAACCTTTTTTCTTTGTAAAAGCACGCTATAGAGACACCAGATATGATTGGCAACTGTCAAAGTACGCTGGCAGGGTTGTGCAGGGCACACGCTGAAGGAAGGCCTGACAGAGCCGCTTGAAGGACACTGACTGGCTGCTATTAGCTTACACTGGAAACCTTTTTTCTTTGTAAAAGCACGCTAAAGAGACAGCAGATATGATTGGCAACTGTCAAAGCACGCTGGCAGGGTTGTGCAGGGCACACGCTGAAGTAGGCCTGACACCCAGATGCTTGCAGACAACTAACTGCTCTTCTATTACAGTGAAAAAAAAATATTTCTTTAAAATCTAAAGCTTAACCGATTGTTAAAACAGATATGAGTGGTGGCACTGACTGTGCAAATGGGCAAGGCATCCAACCTCACACAGAAGCTGGCAGGCAGGCAACTGCTCTTCTATTACAGTGAAAAAAAAATATTTATTTTAAATGTAAAGCTTAACCTATTGTTAAAACAGATATGAGTAGTGGCACTGGGCAAATAGGCACAGTATCCAATGTGAACCTCACACAGAAGCTGGCAGGCAGGCACCTGCAATTACATTACACAGGAAAAAAAAAAAAAAAAAGCAGCCTGATGTTATAGCCCTAAAAAGGGCTTTTTGGGGTGCTGTCCTTACAGCAGAGATCAGATGAGTCCTTCAGGATTGTAGTGGACACTGAATACCCTAGCCTAGCTATCAATTTCCCTATGTAATCAGCAGCAGCTAAACTTTCCCTCCTCTCACTAAGCATGCATCTTCCGAATGAATCGAAAATGGATGCTGGGAGGGAGGTTGGAGGGTGTGGAAGGGAGGGAGTGCTGCTGTTTGGCTGTAATGTGTCTGCTGACCGAGAGGCACAGGGTCAAAGTTTGCCCAATGATGCCGAATAGGGGGCGGATCGAACTGCGCATGTGTCCGCCCGCCGCGGCGAACGCGAACAAGCTAATTTCGCCGGGAACTGTCCGCCGGCGGACAGTTCGGTACATCACTATTGGGAGAAGAAGTCCATTTGGTGCAAACTTGGTGCTCTGGAGGCGCTACATAGATGACATCCTAATCATATGGCAGGGCTCTACGGACAGTCTGAACAGTTTTTTTTTAGCTTTGTCAATCGGAACTCTGTCATTTTTCACTCCGACAATTGGTATTACACAAATAGACTTTTTGGATTTAACTAGCTACACAGAAAAAATAAGTAATTAAGACCAAAACCTTTTTTTTTTTTTAATTCTTTATTTTTGTTGTGCATGTGGTTACAGGGTTTTGACAGACGCCACAATAGCGTATCTCAAGCTTTCACAGTAGTCAGCCAGTGGCATGCTAATTTGCACAGATTTTTTGTTTTACAAGTTTAACTGAGCGGGTACGTCAACAGAGTGAGGTTAAGTAGATTATTACAAAATATAACAACATATAACAAAATAATGATGCTGGTTGCTTGATACTGTTAGGTCATCTATGCTAGTACAGGTTTGGTGAGTTAACTTGGTTTGTAGAGTAATAGTAGTTGCTTGCACAGTGGAACGGCTGTGCCCTGTTGTTTGTATAATGCAGTGTGTAGTTTAGCAAAGCTTTTTAGAGCCAAATGTAAGTGATATGCTTTATGTGGTGTCTAGTGTAAGAATGCCATTTAGAGGCAAACGCATATAAAATTATATGATTCTTTTTATTTTGCATGCTCTGGTCTCTCTAGGAAGTTCGCATGAAGGGTTTGATGTCCTTTCAAGTGAAGGGAGCCCAGAGTGAGGTGTAGTCATGCTATGTGTTGCGTAGTATGGGAAACATGTGATGGTAGTGGCTCAGAGTTGTATCATGTGTGCTTGTTAGTACTTCGCAGGAGTGTAGTGCCATGTCACGGCAGTGTACTGTCGAGTGAGGCATAGCGAGTCATAAGGTTGTGGCCGTGAGGTGGGTTTGTTGCCAGGATATTCTGCCCCTCTCTGTGCCGGTTGTCCCTGTGTATTGTGCCCCTGACTCAGGGAGGGGGGAAGAGGGTGATGTCCCGCCTGGTTAGGCGTGTCGGTGTGGTAGCGTAGTTGTGTTGTGACAGTGTGTTGTCCCAGTCCATGCTCATGTTTGTAGCATTTAGGCAAGAGGATCGACTGGGTTGTCAAGATTGAAATTGTGTATAGCTGAGAGATATTAAAAATAATAATAAAGTAACCTGAAATTAAGGCATAACAAATTAAAACAGGAGGTTAAGGCATAACAATGAGCCCTCTTAACTTCTGCACATAGCTATGCTCTTTGGACCATCTTGGTAGCGTAAGTCCTGTTTGGGCTCTGAGCAGTCAAGTCCCTTGTGTTTCAGAGCCTCTGGGGACGAAGGACTCTATGTTGTCTAGGCCCAGGATCTGTCAGATTTGTCGGGGGCATCGGTGGGTGCCTGTGTGGTAGGTAGTGGCAGACCGATCGCTTCCAGAAATGCGGTTGTGTCATCAGGCATGCGGAGCGTGTGTGTAGCTCCGTTGCGCTTTGCCATGAGGGAGCCCGCTGGATCCCAGCGATACTGCACCCCTGAGGACCGCAGGTGAGTAGTGACTGTTCCCAGTGATCTGCGCCACTGAAGTGTTGCCTTGGAGAGGTCTTGAAAAAAGGTTAGCTGAGAGTCCTCAAACTGTAGGGGCATCCTTCCGCGGATGGCAGCCATGATGTGGGCCTTGTCGGGGGCAGATATGCAGCGGATTATGACATCCCGTGCTGTGGTGGTGGTTCCTGAGCCTGGGATACGGAATATCCCTTCTAGGATGAGTCTTTTGGTCACCGCGGGTGGCATGATAGTGGCTAGCAGCCTCCGGGTATAATGCGGTAGTTCCTCCGCTGTTATTCCGGCTGGGATGCCCCTGATCTTGACATTATTGCGGCGTTGTTGGTCCTCCAAGTTAGCCACCCGCTGTGAGAGGTTGCACTGCTGGGTATGTAGCTGCTGTATTGAGCCGTTGAAGTTGGACACTGTGGTTTGGGTGTTTTGGATATCACCCTCAGTGGCCTTAATGCGGTCTGTGTTGGCCTGTATTTCCTTCTGCAGAAGTGCTCGGTCCGCCGCCATCATTTGATGCAGATCAGCCAGGAGTATTTTAAGATCCCCTTTGGTTGTCGGGGCTGAGCTATCGGTAAGGTGAAGGCTCGTCGGTTAGTTTGGAGGTGGCGTGTCCCGTGGAGCACTCTGTGGTATTTCAGGCTGTGGGTTCTCCGCCTGTGGAGTTTTAGGTGCCGCAGGCCGTTGGAGCATGGCCCCGATGTCCCTGTCGGGTTTTTGTGATCTGCGTCCCATGTGGAGGTTTTGTGGTTGCGGGGTTGACAGTTGAGACTCTGGTTCTCCTATGTCTTGTGCCTCCAGAAAGCTGTCAAGGAACGTTTCTAGGCCTCGTGTTTGTGAAGCGTGGTAGGCCCCAGCTTTGCGTTTTGGCTTTGTTTGCTTTGGGGTGAACGTGAAAGGCATCGGTGGATGCAGCTTGTCGCCCGGCTTGCAGTGCCGCGATTTATTTTGGGCTTTGACGGGTTTGTCTTGCGATTTTCAGGTGTAGTTTACACGGTAAGTGAGGAGCGATCATGAATGGCGACTGCTCTGCTCAAGCGTTGGCTCCGCCCCCTCCAAAACCTTTTTTTAAATCAATTGACTCAAATAGCTTCATCGATATCAAGAGTGGTCACAATCCGAATTGGCTCAAAGGGGTTCCCAAGAGCCAATTCATTAGAATTCAAAGAAATTGTAGTGACAGTTCATCTTACTACACACAGGCTAATATCCTTAGATAGCGCTTTTTGGAAAAAGGCTACTCTAGGGATTTTCTAGACACCGAAATTCTTAGAGTGCACAACCTTAATAGAAACAACCTACTTCTAGATAAAACCAAAGATGGCCCGACTAAGAATTTTGACTATGAATTCGCTTATAATACACGTTTTAACTCAAAATCATTTGACGTCCAAAGAATTATAAAAAAACATTGGGGGATACTTTTAGAAGATGATTTTTAAAACAAAAATTACCTATTAATCCCAAAGTTAATTTTAGAAAGGGGACCAGTTTTAAGGATATTTTAGCACCTTGCACTTTTTATTCTACTAAACCTCAAAGTAAAAATACGAAAGAAGGTTTTTATACCTGTGGTGGCTGTAAAAGTTCTAACCACTTGGATAATGTTGTTAAGAAGTTCAAAAGTAATCAAAATCTTGATCAATTTAAAATCAAAAATCTAATTACCTGTTCATCTACCCATGTTATTTACTTGCTTACATGTGCTTGCGGCATGCAGTACGTTGGGAGGACAGGGAGAAAAGTTAAAATTAGATTTATGGAACTCAAAAACAACATTAAGAAAAAACTACAAACACATTCAGTCCCTGTGCACTATATAAAGTGTCCTATGTTTAATACCAATAACTTATGTTGTATAGCCATTGAACAAGTTAGTTTGGATCACAGAGGTGGTGATCTGGTGACCAAACTGAGTCAGAGAGAAGGTTACTGGATCCTTATCGTTGATTTTGACCTTGTGTGCTTTTTATAATTGTTGTATTATTTTAAATTATCACTATAATATATTTTTTACTAAAACATTTTTTCCAATTTTTCCTAATTTGTGATTTTTTGTGTTTTATTCTATTTTCATTTTACATATTTTTATATTTATTTTATTTTATTTTAAATTTTACTCATTAATTTCTTTATATTCATTCATATTCTAATTTATTTTCATTTTTACTTTTATTTTTATACTTTTATTGTTTTCTTTATTTATGATTTATGTTTGCTCTTTCTTTCTTAACTTATTTATTTCTATTCTTTTCATAATTATAATTATTTTTATTAACCTGTAACCTTATCTCTCTCTCTCATATTTATGGTTATATATCCCATTTTCTGATATATCCCATTGTCTGTATACACATCTGGTAATCTTAAAGTTAAGTTAGTATGTATCCCTTCATTTATATGTAGCTGATGACCGATTTTGCACTCTCAATATATATCTTTATATCGCTTTTATTTTTCAATACATGGACATTTAGCTTCCGCAATGCAAATGGAACGTGTTTTAGATCGTGGACTGCATATTGGCGGCAAATTATGACATCACACAGCCCATGGCAAAATAATCTCCAGACTAGAAAAAGGCTTGCAACGTACATTACGGAAGATTGGAGCACAGATACGGAACCTTCGTGCCGATAGGCAGTCAACTACCCGGGGGAAATCCTACACGTATTTAAATGGTCCACGGTCTGTTTGTTACTGAGATGAGCACAAGGAGAAACATTGTTATTTTGTTTCCCCTGAGGAACATATGAACAAAACGTGTAGGGCTTTAGTCTTTATGCTGCTTAGAATTTTTTAATGTTATTTTATATTGTTTTATGCCTGGTGATACCAGAAGGACCTCATCTTCTCTACACCTTATCTGAGGGAGTTCCTGCTTCCCTATTGAGCTACGTCTTGCCTATGAATTGATTTTATCCTGTAAGTGCAATGTTTATTAAAAGGTTTATTTTGCCATAGATACTCTGCATTATTATCTTTTTATTTCTCTCCTATATGCTGTGTTACTGATACGAAGATATTCTTCAATACATTGATAAGCCTTCAATCAATTGGGGTTTGTGAGTGCATCTTTACAGATTTACATATTACCCTATATGTGGCAATATTGCCCTATGTTTTCTCTTTTATTTGTATTGTAGAATCGGTTTTCTGGTACTGTGTATTAACGGATAATCTATGCAGCCTGGACGTTGAGTCTCTATATTAATCTATTCCTCACCAGAGAGGGATTGAACATACAAATATTTTCTGGAACAGAGGGGCCCTGACCACCAAACATACACAGCATTTGTGCTGAGATTTCTGAAATTTATTTTATCACATAATTTTTTTCTGAAAAAAAAGAGAAATGAGTGGTCTAAATGTAATTAAAATATAACTTTTAATAATGAACTTAAAATCTGTTAAAAAAGTGTCCATAGTAGGAGTAATGCTCCAAAAATGAGCAACTAAAGTATATACACAAACAAAGTAGAGAAAAAAGGTCCTGTTCTAAAGTACATACATGATATATAATTAAAGTATATACAAAACAGTTCTAATAAACAACTAAATAATGTACACATTGAGATCCTCCGTGGCTGTATGACAGTAGCGTTAGCTATAAAGACTCTGAATCTGTGTCTAGATGTAAAGACAAACGTAATAGCATCTAAACAATGTAACAAAGCTCAAAGGGAGGATTGTAGAAAACTAGGCTGGTAAATAAAAGTATATACTCATGAAAGGTCCTGTTCAGAAGTTTTCAGAGACTTTTGCCTAATCATATGTGCAAAAACACTGTTTTGCAATGCACAATAGTAGCATGAAATCGTGACAGAAAAAAATTCTAAATATTTAGATCGGTATATAATAATAAGTCAAAATAGCAATACAGCCTCCGTGGATACAAAATGCTTCTTCGCTATTAATAAGAGGGGGGAAAAGAAGAGGGGTTTTTTTTTCCCTGAACTCAGGATCTGAGACGCTAAACAAATGGTTACTGATCAAAGATACTGGTAAGATAAATCTTAAGTCTCAGATCTCTGAGGGCCCATGACACGCGCGTTTTGCCCAAACTCATCTTTGATCAGTAACCATTTGTTTAGCGTCTCGGATCCTGAGTTCAATTTACCGCTATCATCAATTATTACTTTTGGGGCCACTGGGACATATGCTCCTATTATAATATATCTAGTTATATCACTAGACAGTTAATATAAATTTTACCAGCTTAGATGGAAACCCCTCTTTTTCCCCCCTCTTATTAATAGCGAAGAAGCATTGTATATCCACGGAGGCTGTATTGATATTTTTTATTCCATTTTGCATATTCAATTTTATCCAGTCTAATATAACATCATTATATACTTTCATATTTATAGAATACTCAATTTATTAATTTAGTACTTATCTTCATCATTTTATTTATTATCATTCATGAAGTCATCTCTCTTCCCTAATTCTCCCCTCTTGGACTTTGATGGGCTTTCTATATCTGGATTATTATAATAGCACCTTCTAAAGCAATTTCTATTAATCCTTTATTAGAAGAATAAATATCTTATGTATTTTAATCTCTCGATAAGAGATAGTAAATGTATGCTTAAAAATAGGATTAATAAAATTAAAATTATTATACTGGTAATAATACTGCATGTTGGACCAAAAGCCCCTTATGAATATATCTGACCCCTTTTTAGGGTATTTCGATATACCCATGAAATGCCCCCTTTGGGAAAAGAGATGGTTACCAACGGCATTTAACATATGGATACACCAGATATACACATTCATCAATATGATCAAAATAGGTAATCACCTCAAACACATCCCACTCATTGAGATTGGGCATTTTGCCTACAGGGGGCATGTCTAAGGTTCTGGCAGGAACCTTTAAAAATGGAAGTCAGGGAGATGATTTTTCATTAGTCCCAGACGAAGGTGCAATACTATAGTGCCGAAACGCACGTCGGGCATGCTTTTAATGCTTATTTTCTTTTCATTTTTGTTAATTTGGGCTTTTCCGGTGATGGGTATTTAGTGTTGATTTTTTAATAGTAAGGGGATTTTGTCTCTGGGTGACTTTAGATAGCAAGCTTTCCGTTCTTACACAGACTTCGGTCTGACCCCCTCGGGATCTTTATCAGATTGGTATCATTATAAATCTTACCACTTTGCAATTGCCGATGGAGCTTGAGGGAATTCACGGCACACTGCACACCTACTTGGTGAGGTGCATGATCGCTCCTCTCAAGGGAACCTAAGGGAGTCCAGTTAGGAGACTATTTACTGGTATACTGACATAGCGGCTATTTCTCCCTTCGACAGTTCCTACCTTGATGTGTCTGATGTGTATCTGATGATAAGGCTTTACGCAAGTCGGATACCTCCATCGTGAGCATGCCTTAGAATATTAGCCTTTTTGGTGATTAGCCTTTTTTGGTGACGCTCAAGCTTACTATTCATGACAATTATTATTTGTACAAGCTTCACAGGTCTATGTTAAATGTGGGGTGATAGTGTTTCCACTGGGACAATATCTACTTAGTATCAGTCAGAATACTTCAGATTGAATGAATGGTATATCCATTCAAATAGGAGTCTGATACTTTATTCCAACTTAGAATCATTTTCTAATTATACTGACAGCCTGCTCGTGAATGTGACGTAAGTTTGAGTTAACCCCTACATCACTGTACCGCGATACAGACATTCTTCCTGATATAAACACAGACTGTAGATTTGCAACTTTTTTTTGCTTGCCTTCTATATTTTTCTGTGTTACTAACTACAATTTGAATAGCAGGATTAAGCACGTTTTTGGGTATTCTTTAGCACAGATCTTATTAGTCCCCCCTAATGGAGATTATTGGTAAATATCCTGTGAAGAGCTATAACTTCAAGCCTTCACAGGTGTCTTTGACGATCCTTTTTTGTATCGCTTTTACAGATTCTCCCTCTACTTTTGACATCTCTCCCCTTCTTGTCCTTTTGGCAATTTTTACATTTAGTAGACATACCACGTATTTGTACTCCAAGCATTATAATAAAGGCAATTCCCAGTATCCCATCATTGGTTTGCATAGGTATAGTCTAATTAAGTTATTTATTGTATGCCCTTTACCCTTTCCTTTACAATAGTTTTTCATTGGGACTCACTTTGTTTTACTTTATTATGCTTTAATTCTATACATAAGAGATACTCCAATACTGTGGTTCCCTGAGGGAACTTCTTATTGCCTCTAGCTCCCCCATTTTTCATTTAGGCTCCTTGCATAATAATATTATCATTGGTCCATATGTATAGTGAGAAGTGTTAGTTGCTACTCAATTACTGGGTTTAAGTAGTGGCAGTTGGTAACTCCCTGTAGTCATAGGAGACATTTTGCAGTCTAAATTAACATAATTCGATGACATAAGTCTTTAGTTGGTGTGACCAAAATCCCATATTTTTTAAATAAATTAGGCATTGAAAGGTTTAAAACTTGGATTATGCATAAATGTTATTTGTGGTGACACCAGTGCTGCCATTGATGAGGTCATTTGTGTATAATGTATCACATATGATACATCACCCGTATGATTAGTAGGCTCTCCACAACATAGGTTTCAAGCATGTGTTGAGTTAATAATTTAGCACTTTTGCTGATCTTTGTGTCATATAATAAACATCCACTGTTATATGTTTTATTTTTATGCATGTGTCATTTTTTAATGAGCTGCAGCAACAATATTCTGAAAGCCAACTCTTGAAAAAGTGGCAGATTTAATCCAAATGCATCATATTGCTTTTTTCTAGACTCCATTTAATATTCATGCTGCTAGAGTTTCTCTTTTTTATCACTGACTGCACTGTAACAGTATTTTACCTATCACACTCGTCCATACATTTTTCCTGTTTTACTTTTCCACAAGTACATCTATTGAAGCCTGACATTGTTAATGCACAATGCAAGCCTTGCAGGCACATTCTGATATCATTCTGTTCCTTCCTAGCTAATATTGTAATATTCTAAACATTCTGAGCCTCTCACAGCTGTTTTCTAAGATAACATTTTCAAGAATCGACTTCTCTAGGAAGATTTTCTATGATCGTCTGGGTTCTCTGAAGGGTACTATTAAGCATTATGTTAGATTTAAATGCTATCCCAGAAATGTTTAGGAAATACCATCTTGATAAGGACCATATTAAATATTTAGAGTTCTGAAACTATAACAAGGCATCATGTTGTGCTAGAATGTGTTATTCAACATTTAATGGTCAGAAGAATGAAAGATTAGGGTGTAAACCATATATAAAGTCTTTTGCGAGCATTGTGCATAGTAATAAATTGCCAATGTAGCAGTGTTTCCAACCGAGCTGGAATTCAGCTATTTATAAATTATTTGACATAGAAAATAGATTAGACTCCTTAATAGGTTACAGAAGATATTAGGAGGACATGTTTGAAACATACTAGTAGGTTGCATTAAGAGATTGAGTTATATGTTGATACAGTTTTCTAAAGAAATATTTTTAAAGAGTTTAACTTAAACAACTATACACAAACAACAAGTTGTATAGCGTGAGTTTGAGTATTCTTCAAGAATGTGGCAGAACTATTGATCTCCTATATGTGAAAGTTTGAGGTGCAACCGGAGGACTAGCAAAGATTTTTGTCAAAGTTGAACCCCCAAGATGGGTTATACGTGCTAATTAGAAAGGATAGGTAGTTTAGCATGAAAAGTGTATGAGGAAGTGGGAGAGTGAAAATGATGAGATGTACTAAGAGGAGTGTATGCAGTGCAATGGGAAGCACAAGGATTATAAGGGTTAAGAATGGATCTGACTACTGAGACTTCTGGATTTGACTGCTGATGATCAAATGATGGATGAATGTGAGTAAATAGGGGATAAAGTGCTTGAAAGGCAGTTTAAGAAAAAAGAATTAAGCTAGAAATAAAAAAAAAATAAAAGAGTGCGTGTGTGTTTTTAAAAAATGAAGTGCATTCTTTAACTGCCAATACGTTTTCATAGGGTAGTACATAAAACATGTCGGAAACAGCTTCCTTATGAAAGAGTGTGGTAAAACAAGATAAACACTATATATATATATATATATATATATATATATATATATATATATATATATATATATATAATTAAATAAATAGGAGTTACACAAACAAAATTTCCAGAGATGAATATCCAGCAATGCCATGTGTAAGTGTCTGTGAGAAAGGAATGTGTCTTATATTGCCGGATAAGGGAAATATCCATGATACCAGCTATAACTGTGGAATTCTCAGTGGCAATGTAGGTGGCTACATGTAGGGATGTTTGCAGACATGCTTATGCTCCAACCATCCTTATGAGAGTTTACTTTTCTCAAACTGTTTAAACGCGAGCACAGTGACAAAATGATAGCTCTGTCATGAGTGCTTCCAGGAAAGAATTGTCACAGTATTAAACCCCAACACACAGAACATGAAACCACCCTATATGTCATGGTTTGGTTAGGAAGTGTTGCTGACCACAGTAGTAACCACTATATGTTGAAACCCATAAGGCAAGAAAGCCAGAATACACATAAACTAAAAAAAAAAAAAAAGTGTATTATTGTATGCAAGAAGCACAAAGGAATACCACATGCATAAATCAATATAAGGAAGGGAGCAGGGCCTCGTGATACACTGTGGGTTTGCACAGGAAAGTAGCTTGCTCTGAGAACATAGGGGATTTGCACAAAAAAAAACAGCTTACTCTGGAACACTATGGATTTGCACAAAAGCAGCTTGCTCTGGAACACTGGAGATTTGCAGAAAAGCAGCTTGCTTTGGAACACTGGGGATTTGCAGAAAAGCAGTTTGCTCTGGAACACTGGGGATTTGCACAAAAGCAGCTTGCTCTGGAACACTGGGGATTTGCACACAAGCAGCTTGCTCTGGAACACTGGGGATTTGCACAAAAGCAGCTTGCTCTGGAACACTGGAGATTTGCAGAAAAGCAGCTTGCTTTGGAACACTGGAGATTTGCAGAAAAGCAGCTTGCTCTGGAACACTGGGGATTTGCAGAAAAGCAGCTTGCTCTGAAACACTAGGGATTTGCACAAAAGCAGCTTGCTCTGGAACATAGGGGATTTGCACACAAAAAAGCAGCTTGCTCTGGAACATAGGGGATTTGCACACAAAAAAGCAGCTTGCTCTGGAACATAGGGGATTTGCACACAAAAAAGCAGCTTTCTCTGGAACACTATGGATTTGCACAAAAACAGCTTGCTCTGGAACACTGGGGATTTTCACAAAAAAGCATCTTGCTCTGGAACACTGGGAATTTGCACAAAAAAACGCAGCTTGCTCTGGAACACTGGGGATTTGCACAAAAGCAGCTTGCTCTGGGATACTGGGGATCTGCGCAAAAAAAGCAGCTTGCTCTGGAACACCAGGAATTTGTACAAAAAAGCAGATTGCTCTGGAACACTTTGGGTTTGCACAGGAGAACAGCCTGCTCTGCAACACTGAGCATAACAGGATAGCAGCAAGCTCTAGAAAACTGAGGGTGACACAGGGAAGCAGTAAGCTCTGGAACACTAAAGATAATGGAGGATACAGGGACCAGACATAAAACACTAATTAACTGCCAAACAAGAAGGGGCTAGTCTTACCTAAACAGGGAGGAGTAAATTGCAAGGGAGGGCCAGCTGTGAACAGAGTCAGATCTCTTTAACCCCTTAAGGACCAAACTTCTGGAATAAAAGGGAATCATGACATGTCACACATGTCATGTGTCCTTAAGGGGTTAATCTGGTTGCAGAAGCCTACAACAGCACCACAGAAAGGTAGAGGCATTGTGAAGTACTGCACAAGACCAATGAGAGTAAGCAGAATCTTGACACTGTACAAATACGGATAGGAGAACGTATTACCGGTCCTTAAAGGCGGGAAGACTTAAGGTATAAGAGTAATAGAAAAATTATAAACAAGGCAAAGTCAAGGATCAAACAAGCAAGGAAACAGAACCGAGTTAATGGTATCAGAACAGTCAGATGGAAAACTGAGTCAGAATACCAAGGAAACAAAACTGAGTGTAACACTCTATTGGGACCAAACAGGAACCACAACAGGGCAAAGGGCATGGGTTAAACTGGAGTATGTATAGCTAATGAATTCCAGCTTCATTTCTGCATGCCCAGAATGTGCACATACCAGATCGCAGGAATGATACAGGACATTGGGTGTTAATAAAATGATGTAAGGTAGAACCCCTATAAAATGACATGACTATGGAGCGTCTAAAGTCAGAGATGATGCCATGCATTGAAGCAGCATCAACATGAATGTGAGTATGATATGCAGTAACAGAATGGGCACAAAAATGACACTCATTAATAAATATATTGTAACCATATACAGGTAACCTTACAAAAATGATCTGACATCATCACAAACAACCTGTATGTTGGCAGAGTAAAATTGTGTACAAGTGTTGCTGAACTCAGGGAGGCCTGGGTGCCACATGGATGCAAACAAGGCTCTGAGGACATTGGGAAATCTTCTACTCTGGTTAAAGTTCATTTTAACAGTGTGACGGTAGTAAACTGTATCACCGTCCAGTATTCCCTTTTTCCCAATAGTAGAATAATCCTAATAATCCACAGGAATAAATATCGCTGGTATCGCCAAATAATCCACACATGAGCCAAAGCTTAATGCTGGAACAAGACTGATTTACTGGAAGCAACAGGCATTCAATTTATACAATAGCAGACTCCTCCTCTGGGCCAGACTAGATAATTGAGTTTCAGCAACATACTAAACTCAATTATCTGCTGGAAAGAAATATTAAAATTTTTAACATTTTTAGAAAAGTACTTTCTGCATAACATAAAAATCTATCACATCCCTGGGTAGCTGAGGATACTGGGAGTCACATATCCAAATTTCACAAAAATCCGTTTGGTAGTTTCCGTGTTGCATCGTGTGGAAGTTTGACCGGCTAGCCATATGGTGGTATCTGATTTAGAGTTCCAGGAAATCAGCAGCAAGAGCCGGTCTCCGTTCGCGCATAATTACATGAAAACTACCATAGGTATGTTGCAGCTTGTTACATGAGAATGCTCCCCTTGTTCGGTAGATTAAAACTCCCGAATGCCGGTTTGATACGTTGAATGGAAAGTAGTCAGCCGGGACTTCTATAATGACCGGACGTTCGCGTGATTGCCATGCCGAAAATAGTTCCAGGCAATTCACGCGTAAGTCCCACTGACCACATTCAGGAGATTTAAGATGGCCGCCATCCTATGTTCTCGCCACGTGTTCATATGCAGAATGGCGGCCTATTAGAAGCACTCAATTAAGTTGCGGTTTTTCGTGTGATTACTCGATGTTCCAAATTCTGATTGCTACCCAGGGTGGTCTCCGTTCAGTAGAACAAATACATTTCCTGAACACATAGTTAAAACAACATGTCCAAAAGTAGTTAAAAGGCAGGGAGAGGATATAACCGAATGAACACAGGTGAATATAGGAAAATCCTTTACAAACAGTCTCAGTCTTTAGGTATTGATGAAAAGAAAACAAAATCTCTGACAGTTTGTCCTGAATATTTACAGGATGATGGACCATACCTTATAAAAAGTGGATTGCACCAACCAACTGGCAATGTATACCAATCTAAAAGTTGCAAGGGGCCAAAATTATATATAGGTTAACAACATGTGTTACCTTGTTTTCTGGCTTCTTGCACTGAGTTCATAATACCAAGTCATTCTTGATAAGATTATCTAACAACACATCAAGAGATACTTCTCTTGCATTATCTAACCTAGGGGCAGACTGATCATTTAGGCACTTGGGCAATGCATTTCACAACAGCCACTGTTTCCTCCCTACAGCCTCTATTCTCACCACTACAGCCCTTACGCCACCACCACAGCCTCTATTCTATCAGTACAGCCCCTATCCCCCAATACAGCTCCTATTCCCCCACTGTAGCCCCTATCCAATGATAGAACCCCTGTCTCCCTACGTCGACCCCAACCTTACCACTACTCCTATAATCCAATTACAGCCCAGTTTCCCAACTACAGCCCATATTCCCCCATTACAGCAGCTATTTTCGTAATGTTATTTAATTCAGCCCGTCTCCCAAAAAAGAGTCTTTACCCCCCCCCCCCCACAACAGCCCCTACCACCCACTAGAGCCCCATCTCAAATTAGAACCCCTGTTTGCCCACTACAGCCATTACAGATTAGGTTCCTCTCTACAGCCCCTATTTCCCGATTATAGTCCTCAACTCCCACTATAGACCCTATACCCCCACTGCATCCTCTATTGCACAATTACAGCCTATACCACTATTAGATCCCCTTTCCCTTATTATAGACCCTAGCCACCCAACCTCCAAACTACAGTCTCTCCCAATTGCAATCCCTATCATCCACACCCCAACTACAGTTCCTGTCTACCAACTACAACTACTATCCCCATATTACAGCCCCTGTCCTCCACATTATAGCCCCTAAAGCCCATAAGCCCTGATTAAAGCCCCTAACAAGCCTATTTCCCACACTACAATCTATTTCCTCCAATTACAATCACTCTCCCTACTACAGCCCCTATGCCTACAACCCCTTTCCCCTACAACAACCCAAGTTACACATACTACAGCTCCTGTCCCCCACTAAAGCTCCTAGCCCCCACATTACAATTTTTTCTGAAACCCAAAGAGGGTGCTGTGTGTATGTGGGCAGGGCTTATATGGGTATAACTTGCAAGTTAGCAGGCACAAGGTTATGATCTCCTATTGACCAGGGGCCCCATGAGTTGTCAGTCCAACCCCTAATTTCTTCCCTCAAGGTCTGGTGTCTATGACCTTCCCTTACTGGTCAACCCATATCACAGGCTGACCTGGTCTCTCAAACACCACAACTACATACCAATGAAGCTGCTTTTTGTAATGCATTAAAGATTATAGATAATATGTAATTAACCTAGCATGTTCCAAGTGAACATTGTGTTAGAAATTTGACACAGTTCAATGCAGCTATATTGTTGTTGTTATTATGCTAATGTATCATTTAATTGCTTGAACTGATTAATGAGAAGTCATTAATTTGGTGAAATCACACCTATATGCCATCAATGCAAGGAAGGTATCTGTGTAATCTTTGTTCTGCTCATGAGCAAATATATTATAGATTGTCTGATCATTGGTTACAAGAAATAAAGAAGATGTACTCACAAAGGGGGAGCAAATAAAGGTTTTTGCTCAATCCCAATAGCATAGGTGGTATAATCCTCAACAAGGCTATTGTTGTCCTCTTGATACAATTGTCAAAACAACTTTCATGAGGGGCCAAAAGGGTAAAAGGTATATTACTGTTATTAGAACTTATCTTTTTATACTCACCTTTTCTGAGTACGTCTTCTTTTATTTATGGTTTTTACCAGTAAGCACTATTTACTTTCTTACTCTTTTACATAAATGCCTACAACAGTGACCTTCTTCTTTCAAGTTTGGACAGCTGCACACCACTAATGTGACCAGATCAAGGCTGGCACTGTACTGCCCAGGCGCTACTATTTGAAGCTGATCTGTAGCTCTAAAAAAAAAAGTAAGGGCATTTCTATACATATAATATGTCTCTGATTATTGTGTTTTCCTGTATTTTTCTTTTAGCTAGCTACTGACCATCACCTGGACTTGAGAACACCCACAAGGTGGTGTTTCCTTTCTATTATACTGAATTGTATTTACCACCAGAAAGAAAAGTCTCTGGTTTAGGTTGTTTTAGCTGTCTACCTGTATCCTCATCCTCGTAAAAATCACATCTGTTTTATTGTACATCAATGACTATACTGGGTACCCAAAAGTGTACAGTTGTTTGAGCAAATCTATTTGATACTTGATAGTTTCTATATAATTCATGAGGATGGTTTACTTTGTTTACTTACAAACGCAGAAATTATGGTTACCTATGTGTTCTTCGTTAATGTGGTTTAGAGGTTTTGAATATGTTTGCTATGTAGTTTACATTCATATTATTTGTATTTCCAGTGACTTTTTTCTGTCTAGAATTATATTTGAATGCTACAAAGAAAGACATTATTTGCTTTTTAAAATGTGTTTGCACAACAACCATGATTTGCTCACATTTATCTTTTTGCATATGTACTCCGGCACTGTTAATCTCTACAGACTGCAGAATATTATTAGTAATATTATTATTATCATTTCTATAATGCCACCATATTTTGGAGTGCTTTACAGTTATAGAATGGGGATATTTGTCAAGAAGTAATTGACATATGAAATATAAAACAAGAGGTAAACAAAGAACTGCTGAAAAGAGCTTACAATCTATGAGGAAAGGTTAAAGAAACTCAAGAGGAAGAACAGCATGTCAGAGGGGAAAAGGGATTAATAAATAATGTATCTACTTCAAAATCAGCCAGTAAAAATATTTTAATGAACTGAACGGTGGAAGGAGAGAGAATGAGCTGAACGAAGCGAGGGAACTGAAGAGAACAATTGTGATAAGAGAAGCTTTCCCCAGGAAGACAGGAGTCTTTCATAAAAAGGTGTATTTTTTTAAAGAACTAGATG